>NC_079313.1:58263041-58569448 GCF_029931775.1 Euleptes europaea
TCTCCAATCATCACCCAACCGTTACACCACACTGGCTCTGGCAGAACATCCTGAGAGAGGGTTGCTTTACAGGTACCTTGATGAAGTAGCATCTTTGTATGGAATACAATATTTCCCCCGCTGCGCCATTGCTTTCTTCTCTGCTTTGACTCTGTAATAGTACAGCCCCCTGCTTTTTTATTCTTAGTGGCTAGCCACCACACCATCCGACTTTCTGTAGCCAGTACCCTGTGGCACTGATGAGCAAGCTACACCTGCAGAAAAACTACACCTGTGGACCTTGCCAAATCAATGGGCCTTTCTGTTTCAAGGCAGCAGCCCTACTGTGGGGGCTCATTCATTAATGCACCTATGTTCGTAGGCAATTAAAACCGGTTACTCTGTGGTTGCTCTCTCTTGTAATTGCTTTCTTTCCCATGCTGCCCCTTTCCCATGCAAGCCACAAAAGGAGGTAATGGAATATAATAGGTATCATTCTCCTCTCTGAAAATACAGGAGGAAGTAATTTAATTTAGTTGATGTTCCTTCTTTGAAGTGTAATGGTTCAAAGCACTGCAGCAAAGCAAGTTTAAAGCAACATAATTAATACCACGTTTTTTTAAAAGTGGCTTGTGGCTAAAACTTCCTTCTGGAGCCTCTGTGATAACAGATAATGAAGTTCAAAGCCTGAGTTTAATTCATATTTTAACTACTGGAATGCCTCCCCAGTTCTCATAGGTTTCCCGGTTTATATTGATGTCTCTAATGGTTTTCACCTGCTTCTTCAATTTCCAGACTTATATCTTGTTGGCTCAAGATGATAGAACAAGTGAGCAGTCTATTTCATATGCTTTGGTCCCACCTTGTTTTCAGAATTAGGAGTCTGAATAAAATCCTCCTGGAGATGCAGTCCTTGAAGATTTCTATTACAGGGGACCATCTGCAATAGATCAGTTTTCACACTTCAAAAAACCAGCAAAACTGCACTAATTTGTAGGAAAATCAAATTACTTTCACTTAAAAGTTGATCCTTGACAGGTGTAAAGAGATTTTGTGTTTACCAAATGTTAGATATTTCAAACTTAAGACATGATATTAAGAACCTCATCTACCAGTAGTTCTTGTTTTACAATAAAACAGGATAATTTATAGATTTTCTTTCGGGTATACTTTGAAATGCACTTAACATTTGCATCATCTTGTCTGCTGGATTTCACAGCTTGTTCATGCAATAATTCTTTTGAAAAACTAATGTCAGCAGGCTTGTTTTCAACATTACTCTGAAATTCAGTTTACCTCTGCTAAGCAGTTTGTAGTGGTGCACAATGCCAGTTATGCATTCATTCCTAACCTTAATTCACAGTGGGTGGCCGTGTTAGTCTGTTTGTAGTAGTCAAAAAGGGCAAGAGTCCAGTAGCACCTTAAAGACTAACAAAAATATTTTCTGGTAGGGTATGAGCTTTCGTGAGCCACAGCTCACTTCTTCAGATACTGAAGAAGTGAGCTGTGGCTCACGAAAGCTCATACCCTACCAGAAAATATTTTTGTTAGTCTTTAAGGTGCTACTGGACTCTTGCCCTTTTTGACTATTCCTAACCTTATAATGTTCAGCACAGAAACTGCTGAAGGAGCTGAGTATCTCAACTAGGGTTGCCAATAGGCCTGGGGAATATGACCTGTCCTTTTAATTGAGTCTTAGTATATGGAAATGGGCAGTTGAAGCTTTCATGGCACAGAAGTAAATAACATACCATTAAGCCTCTGTTGAAGTGACAAGGCATTTTTTGCCAGGCCTATTGGCAGCCCTAATTGCAGCCGGGATAATTTTTTGTGTGTGTTCTCTTGCTCTATTAACCAAGGTGCACTCCTGTGAAAGAATGAACAGAGTAGTTTCAAAACCTCTTTTTTTATTTTTAAACAGGAAATTTTCAGATAAAAATGGCTTGTAATTCCTTTTCGTTTTTGTGTTAAGCAGCAGAATTCAACTTCTACCCTTTCCATATTGACTAGTCTACTGTGGAATAGCGTGTGTGTTATGTGCAGTCAAGTCACTTCCTGCTGTGACAAAAAAAATGGTTTTGAATGGATTATGAAGCATATTTGGTTTGTGTAGAGTTGTGGTGAGGCTTTTTGGACTCAGCTGTTACCTCCCATAAACTGAGTATGCCAGAGAATGAGCTCCCCCACAGCTGTGTTTTTCAGACAGAATAACTTCTATGGTGGCCAAGTTGCCTGGAAGACAGTTCAGCCACCACTGTAAAGTGCCAGGGGCAGTCAACAGAGTGAGATTTGGGGAATGTGGAAGCTTTGTTGAGGGTCCAATGTTGGCAGAAGTGAGCCAGTATTAAACTTTGGGGGTTTCAACCGAATGTTCTGGTAAATCTTCAAATATGAGCTTAGTGTAAAAGTTGCTAAGAGCTTATTATTGCATTAAGTGCATTCCAGTGTGTTCTTCCTGTATCACATTCATTTGGTGGTGACCTGCTTACGTAATAACCTCCTGTGATGGGTGGTTTCCAGTTCTGCCTTCTAGGATTCTCAGCTAGTCACTCTGAAATGGCAGACTGTTGAATGTTGAAAAGAAAAAAGAAAGAGGTGTTTGGCAGATTAACTGCTGGCCCACCGACAGAGTTGAGGGTTGTTGGATATTGGTGGGAGAAGGATTAGGGCAGGGGTGTCAAACATGTGGCCCGCAGAGGCCTTTTCTCGTGGAGCCGAGGGAGCCAGTCCCCACTTCCCCCTCCCCATTCTGGGCTAAGTGGGGCGCAGCAGCCCACGAGCCCAGCCAGCTCCCCTCCCCGTCCCTCTTTCTCTCCCTCTCTTTCATTCTCTTTTTCTCTCTCTTCTCACTATCTCTTTTTCCCTCTTTCTCTCTTTCTCTTTCTTTCTCTCTCCCTCCCTGTCTTTCTGGACTGGGGGAGGGCTGCTGGCTCACCAGCCAAGGCAGCCATCCCAACCTGTTTAAAAATTTTAAAAAAAATTAATGCCAGAGACCAAAGATACAAACGTTATAGAAGACACAAGCAAAGCCAATTAATGATATTAATTTTTCATTTTTTTTACTTAAAATACATACATGTTTAAAACAATAACACTCTTACAGTATTTTTTTTTATTTAACAGCGTTATTATTTTAAGCATGTTTGTATTTTAAGAAACAAGAATGTAATTAATTGACTTTGTCTGTGTCTTTTATAAAGTTTATGTCTCTGGTATTAAATTTTATGGTACAAATAGCCCAGCCCGACCAAGTGACATTTATGTCATATCCGGCACTCATAACAAATGAGTTTGACATCCCTGGATTAGGGTGACTGCTATTTAGGCAGGGAGTCCATTAGGCACTTTAAGTGTTTTGAAGATTGTGTGGTTCCTTCAAGCCTATAATCCCCTCATAATAGTTCAAGTGTATGCTGGATGGCATCATAAATCTAAGCTCTGTCTGAGGCATGGCTCGGCTGGAGCCGACTCCCAGCTGCACGCCCCGGATGTGCTAACGTACCTGTGGGAGGAAGAGATGCCGGGGCAGCCCAGAGGAGTCCCCAACAACTGGGTGACATCCGACTTGCAGTGATGGCCTCCAGAGGGAAGGGGGAAGGCAGCACAAACGAGAAGGGAACACCCTTCAACAGCTCCAGCTGGGAGACGGAGGCCACGGGAATACCCAGAGACAGCAGAGCCCACGTGATATCAGACCTTCCTCCCGGGGAGGTCGAGCCAGGGGAAGGAACGGAAGGGGGCAATGGAGAAAGGGGAAAGGCTCGTCGTAGCCCAACAAGGAAGAGAAGGCCCTTAGCGGGCCAGGGCAGTGAGGGCAAGCCAGAGGGAGACAAAGGGAGGGATTTGGGGGAAAGAGGAAGCAACTGGGAATGGGTGAAAGGAACCTGGCAGCGGGACAGGGGGCGGGCAAGGAAGAGGTGGAGCTAATTCTTTAAACAGCCTGTACCCTGGACCGCTAAGGAGTAAGAGGGCTGAGCGTTTCGGCTAAGACAGAACTGAGCAGCCGGGGGAAAGGAAGCCCAGCATGAGTTGCTACCAGATCCAGTTTTGAGGCCTTGGGGGTGATGACTGGGAGGGCCTTCACCACAGTGGAAGACAGGCCAGCAGGGGAAGAAAAAGAAGCATCTCACACCTTCATTGCAGAATAGAAGACTAAGTGATCCACCATAGAGAGGTTAATCTGCATTTTATATTTTTACGTTTTAGGTACTATGTCAAAATGGTTTTATGGGTGGCTGCTAGGTTTTTACAAATATATTTGTTATATTCTATCTTTATTTTCTAACCAACTAGTAAATAAATAGTTTTGAAAGCCAGGATACAAGGGTTTTAAGTACATTTTTAAAGTTCTCCCTGTTTCTCCTGTTTATACCAATCTAGTGACATTTCCCCCCCAAGTAAAGAGCTATCCTAGATTTTTTTTAATATTGTGGTTGTGAATTGCAAAGCCCTTCACTCAACTCTCATCTCTACCATAAACCCACTAAGTTTTCTACAAGGCACTATTGTCAGCCTTTTACCAGGAAACCTCAGGATAATAGTACTGACCTAACTTGCAGGTCTGTTGTCTGTTGTGTGAATGCAACTGTTTTGTCAACAATCTTGCAACATGGCTAAGAGAGGTTTGTTGGTGATGGACACAACACTGCTTGTATCTATGTTCATGTTCTCATCTTGTTCCTCCTTCCCATACCTACTCTTTTCAAGGGCTTAAACCTCCAGAAGGAATTATAGCCCACTCAACCAGGAATGCAGCCAAACACGACAGCATTTCAATCCACTGCATCAGTTTTGGACATCTGTAGAGAAGCCACCCGGGCAGCTATGTCTACCTTCATACGGCAAGACAAAATGGACTCTTACGCAGCAGCTGATGCACCCCTCGGGCAGCAAGGGCTTTAATGGATGGTGGAAGAGCTGACTTTCAAAAATCTATCAAAAATCTTTCAAAAACCGGTAGGGAGTTAAACCCCCTGTTTGGTTTAGGTGTTTTTCCCCCCAGATTTTTCTGCAGATCCAGGGGGTCCCTCTAAAACTGCAGAAAAACCTTTTGCAGGGAAGTGTGCCCCCTGTCTGCAGATTTAAATATTCCCACTCTTGAGAATTAGATAAATAGATGGTGCAAGGTAGAGGACTGATAAAGCTACTTGGAGCCCAAAACATCTCTGGTTTTCAACACAGAGACAGAATGTGTCTGATGAACCTCCTCCCACCCCATCACTAACCTTAACCATCTAGCTCCCCCCATGCATCTATTTGTTTTATCTGACACTTGTAAAGAAATACCATTCTTCCTTTACAAACAATCTGGACAAATTCTGAACATAATAAAAGGTTTTTTTTCTTCTTTTTTCCACAGAGTTTCAGTTTTGATGGTGGTGGAAAGTGCCACCAAGTCACAACCAACCTATGGTGACTCTGTAGGGTTTTCAAGGCAAGAGACGTTCAAAGGTAATTTGCCATTGCCTGGTTCTGTGTCAAGGCCATAGTATTCCTTGGTGGACTCCAATCCAAATACTAACCCTGTTTAGCTTCCAAGATCTGACAAGATCAGGCTAGCCTGGCAAACCACCCTGCAAATAAAATTTGCCTTGGAAACGTCGGGATGTGACGTCACCCCATGGATCAGGAATGACCCGGTGCTTGCACATGGGACCTTTACCTTTATTAAGGTCACCTAGTGGGTGGGGTGGGCAAAACTGGCATCTGGGTCTCCCCCGGTCTACTCCAACACCTAACTACTAAGCCATACTGGATCTGCAGGCCTATGCAAAAGTTGTCAAGTGTATTACGAGCCTTTATGAAACACTAGGCACCAGATGCTAGGGATAGACTAACCCTGTTTTTGACATTTTTGCTAGTATAAAATTTAATATGGAGGGAATTTGTTATACTACAGATGTGCCTTCTTTTCTTCACTGCAGTAACCCCAGACTGCAGACAGGCTATTTTGTTTTCAGAGTGTGGAAAGTGTTGTGAAAAAAGGACTGTGATGTGATATATGTAAACATACCCCAGTTTTCCTCCACTAATAAACAGGTTCGGCAGGTTTTTGTAGTGTGTTCAAAACCTGAAAAGTCTATTTAACTAGAAATAGTGCCCAAATGAAAGAAATCAGTATACCGAGACATAATAATTATTACCCTTCCATTAGAGAAGAAATGCAAGGTAGTTATGACAGTAATGAGAATCAGTTTTCTAGTGGAGAAGTAAGAATCATGAGCAAAGCCCGAAGATCTGTTTCTTCATTATTTCCACTTTTTCATTCTTCTTTCTGACTCAAGCATATTCTGTAGGAAAACCAGATCCCCTGAGAGTACAAACTAGCCTTCTTCTCATAAATACTATGATAGCATGAGGTAATAAAAAGGGCCTTTTCTTTCCAGAGGGAATGATGGAGTAGTTTAAAAAGCAAGGAATACACAGCAAGAAAATGTATTCTAATATTTTCATACATCACAAAATTATAATAGTAATTATTATTATTAAAAATACTCAAGAGCGGTTTTATGGGCCTATGCATACACACCTGGGGAGGCTTCACAACCCTATTAGAATGTACAATAATGAACCAATAAAATGTACCCTGTCACTTCTCGATGCTGTATTATCCTATCATTTTGGTAATGAAATGCTCTTAAATTGGAATATACTGCACAGATAGAAGCACATAAAAGTGCATGTTTTAATTGGCTTGGCAGTGGCAAAAAGCAAACTGATATGTGTGTTTCTTTCATTATAGCACGTAAGAGTCCTCCACAAGGGAAAGAGATTTCAAATTAGCCGAGCATCCAATAGGATTCTTGTAATTGTTAAAAATCTGGGGTGCTTTCTGAAAACGTAATACCTGAGTTCAGCACCTTTGTTTACTGATCTGCAACTCATTAGCACTTTGAGAAAGGCGTGAGAAGCACTGAGGCCAGCTAACCTGTTTCTCTGTCCCCAAGCAACAGTGGAAAAAAAATGTCATTATAACATATTTAAAATGACACTGCTATAACTTGATGTGGGGAGTCCATGAGTCCCAGGAAATGAAACCACACACCACATTATGTTTCTTACTCAGAATGACAAAGTTTTAGTCAATACAATAAAGCAACTGTGAGTGTAAGAAAATTCCCCCAGTGAATCAGACCATTGTAAGTCTAATCTAGCACACTGTCTCTCGCAGCAGCCAGCTAGATGGCTCTGATCCATTCACTGCATCCCTGCCACACTCCTGCTAAATGTTGTGCCTGCCAAACACCATTTCATTTATTATGTGTACAGTATGGGTGTCTGCTCTGTTCTGCTACCTTCTTTCTCGAGTTGCCTTCCAAACAGCTTCCTCTGCCCATTCTGCATATAAAATGGATGCCTTTTCACCTATCTGCCTGAAATTTACTACGGAAGATCCTTTGTGGAGGGGGCTTACAATCCCCAAAAATATAGTTCCAGTAATGTTACAAGAAGAACTGCGTTTCCCATTGAAATAAATGAAAATGAAAAGTGAACTGAATAATTAAAACAGAAAGTTATAATAATAAATATAACAGACCCAAATCAAAGATTTACTTTTAAAAATAACTCCAAACAAAAGCCATGTTCATATTCCTGATCAGAAAGGCCCCCAATGTTGATGGTGTGTGCATACTTTCTTCATGCTACCAATGAATATCCCCAAAGCAAAGAGCAAAACGAAGCCAGTAGTCCTGGGATGGGAATATGAACTGTGTCGGTGAAAAAAGAAAATTTATCAATCCTTCCTTCAACACAGAGAACAGCTAGTTGGAAAAAAATCTGAAGAACAGTGACCCTGTATACTAAAAACTCCAGGGTGCAAGATATCACCTTTCCCAGGGTTCTATTTCCCAACAACTCAGCAGTACCTCTGGCCACAGTAGTGCCTCTTTCAGCAGCAAATCGAGGCTCAGAGAACTCCACTGAGGGAAAAATTTTCTAGGGATGCACATGCATTCAGGAATGCTCCATTTCAGAAAGGGTGGAACTTGTAGCACTGCTTATTCTGAGACATTCTCAAGGGATTGTTTCAGCAACAAAGTGGAGCTATCCTTCGTCAGGCTGTACCATGAGTCCCGAGGACATGCTGTCTAGGTCTCAATTATTCTAATTTGCTGTGAATTCTCACATCTCATATTGTCACTTTCCCTAGAACCGTGATCCTTCTTTTAGCCATCTAGTAGCCACCAATACATTTTGTGGCTATGAATTCCTTTAGTTATGTGTTGTATGATAAAGGAACCAATCCTTTACTCGTTTTACTCAGAAGTAAGTTCCGCTTCATTCAACAGAGCTTACTCCCAGGAAAATATGTAAAGGATTACAGTCAACATTTTTCTCGATTATAATATATTAATCCTGTGTTTCAGATCTATGAAACACTGAAACCTGGAAACAACTAACAAAATTTGCTGAGCAGCAAAAGAAATGCCAACACTGGGAAGTGAACAGCATAATACACAAAACATGCCTTCATTATATCTAGACAATACCATGGCAGCTGGGTTTCTTTATCACAATTGGTTATTGTGGTTAAAGCCATTTTAGAAGCCAATATCTAATGCAAACAAGTTTTTGTCAACATTTCCTGCTTTTTTTGAAAGCGTTTGTCTAAGAAAACCAGGCATTACCGCCAATCTCAAAGCAGAAACAGCATCAGGGTCCAAGTGAAATTGCCACGTTTAAATGCCGCATTATCTCCCACTAAAAAGATCACCTTTACCAGTTCTTGACATATTAGTACTGCAGTAAGTTTTGACATAGCAAATAACAATTTGCTACTGTTTCTGTTAGGAGAAGCACAGCCTGAGAGGCTAAACTAAAGCAAACAGCGAAGATTATTTGTGCCAGAAAGAATCAACCAGGATTAAGTGAAGGGATCACAGCTTCACCCTAGTTATAAAGACAACAGAAGACAATGTAGCTATTCTAACAAAGATTTGCACAACTTGAGAACTGCAAAGCCAAATGTAGCTCAAGTATGCAGAAGTGTTATATAATTACCCCCCTTTTGCTGCCGGTCAGTTACAAGAACGGGGGTACCACAGGTTTTGATGTTCTCAAGCACCCTGTAGGCCATAATACAGGACTAATGAGATGAGCTGAATCGAATGTTTCAGGTCCTAAGAAAGAAAACAGGGAACAACTTTTCCAACAATACATCAAGAGATACAATCCCTCAAGACCATAATAAACCAGCAAGCCTGAATAGACCAGTACAGACCAGCATACACTTGCATCCATACCCTCTAACTACTTCATTAAGAAATAGCTTCTGATAAGTGAGAGCCACACTGCAGCTCCTTGAAAACTTACTTTGTGGCATACTGTAACTTGTATGGAGAGGCAGATTTCTGCAGCATCCATCCACAGAGGTACGTTTAGCATTACTGCCCTTCGTTTTCCCCAGCACAGATAGGTACCCTAGTCTTAAATGCAAGGTCAGATGCTACAGATGTCCTCCTCTCTGAACAGTTACAGCAGCATTTAAACTGCTACGTGCATGGACTCTACCAGAACAAATCAAAATAACAAGTTTCACGTATTTATCTTTCCATTTTACTGCCAACAGATGTCTGAAAGGGGAACAGCACACCTGCCAACAGATGTTAATTGTCAAAAGAGGGAGAGCTAGAGATCCTTTAAAAGTTCACAAAATGAACTCAGTTATTATGATAAGGGTCACTTGCCTCCAAACAGTAGGAAGGGAAGTGACCGCGGCATGGAAGAGAAGGGAGGTAATGAAAGAGCGTGCAAGCCCAAGACTTAGATCCAATCACAATATCGTAGATTGGTTGTTGCATCCAAACTGGACGAATGTCTCTATTATACTACCTTCAGAATTATTTACAATTACTGCTTGTTTATCTTGTTTTAGATAAAAAGGGAGGACAGTGGTCCAGGATTTTGCCATCTGCACAACTGGCATTTGGCCTTTTGTACATTTACAGATATTCCTTGACCATTTCCACAATGCAAGCAGGGGAATGTAGCATTTGATGTCACCTTTAAATTAGTTTGGAAACGCAGGAGGGCATACAGTTTAGTGTGGGCACAAGCCTGAACAGCCATAATCCCCAATGTTGATTATGTACATGCAAAGAACCTAACACTATTGCAAAGTATCAAATCACCTCTATGGAACAAGTTTAATTGGCGACTCTATAGAATAAAAGTCACTATTTGCCAAAGACGAGTGTTTCCTGCATGCAACATTTTTCACTGTGGACATAGATGGAAAGGAGAACATAGAAAACTATGCACCCAGGACAGTGGTCTGCTCATTGGGCACAATCCTAAGAAAGGTAAGAAAGTGTACTTGTGAAATACTTCACCACAGCCTGTAGGGAGCGTCTACTATACACCTAAATCTCTAGCCGAAAGACCACTAGTCCCACCTCTTTCCCTACCTCTGCCAATGATGACTTCTGTTACAAGCTGTGAATTTCCCTTTTATGTCAACTAGATTGAGTCAAGGTTAAAGGTTTCAGAGAAACACAAAAGACAGAATTTATATCCAAGTACCTAATGAAGACATCTATGGCACACTCTTAACGTCGGCAGACCCCCCAAAAAAAGTGTGCTGGGGAGAGGCCATAAATTTCACTAAAGAACTCAGATAAGAATCAGCTTAGGGGGGAATCTCTCATAGTTAGCAAAGGCTTGATAGAATGTATTCAGTCTACAAAACGTGTTCGGTGGCTAAAAGTCAACAAGTAAAACATACCTTTAAACTTAATCATAATTTTTAGGTGGGCTGTCCTTATCTGGTACATTTTTGTACTCAGCTGAGGTTGGCAGACTTCTTGAAATGAACATAAGTTGTCATATAGGTAGTAAGATTGTCTTCCTTCCTGAGCTATTTAGCTGGGAAAGCCTAGGCTGCCTCACGGTGTGCCTAATCTTCCCACAGATCTTCCTCTTTTTATCCTTACACTTTCCAGCATTAACAAGATTAAGCATTAGGCTGGTCAGTACTCTTTTGGTTACACAATTCCCATTTGTTTGACTCTTTCCAGTGACAACGTGTAACGGAGCAGAACATTTGGGAAAAGGCCACAGCACAGTGACACATTTGATTTTTAAAAGGAAGGCCCTGCATTCTCAAATTTGAAGACAGGCCCAAATGTACTGTGTGAGAACTTAGGAAAGCTCACATATGCCAAGAGTCTTTTACACCAACTAGAAAAAGTAACTGTTTGTTCACCTTTAAAGGCACTTATGTCAGCTTTAGCCATTTTTATAACATTTGAAAACTTCTTATAACAATGCATTGACCAGTCAAGTGGCATTGATCAATCAGTCAATGTCCTTCTAACAGCCAGGCATTGTTAATCACCCCAGATCATGAATGCATTAAGGGATTAGTTAAATTGGCAGATTTTGTAATGCCTGAAAATTATCTCTTAGAGGATGGAAGGGAAGAGTCTGAAGTATCTAAAAAGTCATTGTCTTAAGTTACATGCAGTGGAACCTAAACACAGATAAAGGTAAAGCACAGGGTCATTACTGACTCATGGGGTGATGTCACAGCACAACATTTACTAGGCAAACTATGTTTATGGGGTGGTTTGCCATTGCCTTCCCCAGTTGTCTACACTTTACCCCCACCAAGCTGGGTACTCATTTACCAACCTCAGAAGGATAGAAGGCTGAGACAACCTTATTACACAATTCTAAATCTACTACCGTCAATGGGCTTAGAAGGGTGCAACTGTTTAGTATTGCACTAATGGACACTTCCTACCAGACGGGACATGTATAATATCAGTCCATCATTCAGACAATAGATTGATGTCCCTGGGCCAGTAAATCTTTTTAAATGCAATATATCCAGTGTTTTCAAGTGTACAGTTCAGACATGTTTTCTCAATGGCTAGCAGCAACATTGTCTACTCTTATGGTGTAGTTATTGTCGTAAGCTTTCAAGCAGGACAGTGTTTCTCCTTCTTTGCCAAGCAGATTTCGAAACAACTTGATGAATGTGGACTCCAACAGAGTAATCATGCCTTTACTCTATGGTGGACTGTGCAAAACAGGGCAGCGTAGCAGATGCCAGGAATATAGGGTTGCCAGCAAAACATAGATATGAACTTTTTTAAAAAAAATCAGAAATTGTTTTAATGTTTTGGACTACAGCCTACGCTGCAGATATTTCAGCAAACAACTTTGCTGGGCTGAACCAGGGTTCTGTTTTTCATGGCCTCTGGTTTTGGATAAGGGGAAGGAGCTTTCCAGAACAGCATAGCCTGTCTGCTAAGGGGGGGGGGGGGTGCATGCCTTTGGATGTAAAGCAAAGAGTGGGAATAAGAAACTCAAGAGTGGGTGACTCAGATCCCTTGGCTGATGCATCTTTAGAGTGTAAGATTTAAAAGTAGGGACTGAAGGCTGGCGGCAACACTGCATGGAAGCAAACTAGAGCTGCTCATGCCTTGGAGCCAGCACATCTGCCTCCTCCCTCCTGGGGTGGGTACTTTTGGGGTGACAAGATCCCACGGATCTCTGCACATATTTTCTCATCAGAAAGAAGGGGGGTCGACTGAGTTGGGGGAGGTGCCATAGCCAGGAAGGAAGGCGCTCAGGCAACAGAAAGGATCCCATTACAGCGCAGGCCAGCAGTGAGGCAGCCAGCTAGCAAACGTTTCTCTTGGATGGAGTTGGGCTCTCTCGAATGAATAAAGGGAAGGGGGGAGGAGGGTTTCTGTGCGTGCTTATGGATCCACTTGAACGGTTTTTGCACATTGGAAAGACAATTCGGTTCTGCACCCCGTCTGATGAGGGGAATAATAAAAAAAAAATGTCTCCAGTTTCCACTCCTGAAAAGATGCCTTTCTTGGACCGTTTAAAGCTGCTGCTCTCCCCTGTGGACCCCGAAGGCATTCTGAATAAACAAACCAAAAAAAAAAAAAAAAGTCCAGGAGGAAAACCCACAGCTCCCCTCCCCCTCCCTGCCTTGCCTGCGATGCAGTGCACAGTCCTCCCCCACCCACCCACACAGTCCTCCCCCACCCACCCACCCACCCCCCACCCGCTAGCCGATAGCCTGCAATCCTGACAATGCAGAGGAAGAAAGGCAGCCCCGGGAAGACGAGCCACGGCAGCACATTGCGGGATCTCCTGGCCTCGTTTTCCAGAGCGAGGGAGGGACATCAGTCCCCGGAAAGGCAGCTAAGGATGCAACCGGACCGCGGCGACTGAGAGCAGCACACGGGGGGGGGGGGTCTTTCTTTTTCCTCCTCTTGGTTTACCAATCCATTCAAGCAACAGATAGAGATTTACCTTCAAGATGCAGGCCATGTTCGTGCGTACCCCCAAAGCAGCAGGATTCTGCTTTGGGAGTAGCAGATCCCGTCTGAGGCCGAAGAGATGCGAAACGGCCCGTCCCTACATTCCTGCAGATCCGCGCAAGGAACCCCAATTCGCAGATCCGTTAGTCGCGTTAGTCCTCGCATGCCCGGCTTGTTCCACCCCTCGGCTTCTGCCACTGGCCGAGAGCCAGCTCAGCCCCTCCCCTTCGTCACGTGACCGGCTTTGATTCATGCCTCTTGCTGGGTTTTGGGTTTTTTTTAAGGAAAGAAGTGGAAAAGCAAAGCAGAAGAAAAGTCGTGGGTGAGGTCGGTTTTTATGACCAAGCAAATCTGCGGCGTGCAAATGTTGCATGGCTTAAAACAGGCGTTGCTTTTGCACATGGATTTCCTAGAGTCCAGATCGGGAAAGCAAACCACCGGAGCCTATTTCTCTTCCGCCGGTCACTCCGCCACAGTTTCTTCTCGATTATCAGGTTCTTTCTTTTTGTGTGTGTGTGAAGGTCTCCAGATAGAGCTTGCCTGCCGCCCCGGATGCTTCGCTCGCCTGGAGAACAAACTTTCCTTTGTCCGGAGTCCCGCGGCTGCCTGCAGAGAAAAGGAAGCGCCCGACCGCCCAAGCAACACACGCCTTCCGTTCCTCTTATCCCTTAGAAGCTCCTTGATCCATTGATCTTGAGCAGCATAGATCTCGTGTCGGAGGGATATGAGGACTGAAACAAATCTTGCCACTGACAGTGTAGCCTTGGGGTCCCTGTCGCTTAGTAAAAAAGGCATTATGTCAGGCACAGAGGCATTGGATTTGTATATTAAAAGGGGGGAAATATAGTGCGATCGAAGTTCCTTGTAAAAGCGGCATTCCAAAAGGGCATGGGCTAATGAGTCAATAGAGCCAGAAGAGCAAGGGCAGATCCTGTCTGAGTATGGTATATTCAGAAGTCTGCCCTGCATTACCATAGAAGGGTTAGCATTCAATCTAGCCAAGCAAAAAGCCCTACAGAGACGAGAGGCTGGAACTTGAGGGGTGGGGATCCGTTCCATCTGTGTTCTTTGATCTGCTTGGAAGGATGGAAGGCGCTGCATGGCTTTGTTTGCTCACATCAGCACCTAGCACTGGTGGGGCTGAATCTGCCCAAGGTGGGGTCAAGCTGCTCTCTGGCATCCAAACCTTTTGTGGCCTCCCAAATAGGGTTGCCAAGCTGCAGGAGAGGCTTGAGTTCCCTCCGTTACAAGAGCAGACATATTAACTGCCTTGAACATATTTTCTGATGAAGACCTCGGGTCGAAACTGGGCGTTAATCTGGACCCCTGTTATACACCTTGGACTGCGAAATTTGTATGACCCCCAACTTCATATTGTCAGTGCAATCGACAGGATACAACTCCGTGATGCACTTCAACAACAAGGCACCCAAATGTGGCAACCTTGAAAGGATTACTGATGGACAATGATTCCAAAGACACTGGTTCTAAAAAAGAACATTTAACTTTTGTATATAGTTCTATTTGTTTAGCTACCATCACTGTATATATTTATTCACTGTATTTGACTACCGCACATAGAATATAGCACTCTTTGCATAGTATGATTTATGTGTTTTGTTGTCTTATGCTGCTGTGTTTATAAGTTTGTAACCTCCAAGTGTAGCAGGAGATCTATTACAACTAATCTCCAGCCGATAGAGATCAGTTCACCTGGAGAAAATGGCCGCTTTGGCAATTGGACTCTATGGCATTGAAATCCCTCCCCAAACCCCGCCCTCCTCAGGCTCCTCCCCAAAATCCACCCACCGGTTGTGAAGAGGGACCTGGCAACCCTACTCCCAAAGAACATTTCATGTTCACATTTGCTATGTTCTTTTCCACTTCAGTTGTTTTAATTAACTTCCCAAAGGGAATGTTCAGTTCTCTAAGGACTATTCTTTACAGGTACACATAGGCTCGAAGGGCTGTGTTTTTCAAGTATTATACATTGTCTCATTGTCCGCATCCTAGAGCATTGTCTGGTGCTATTATGCACCAACATATCAGCCAGGATGTAAAAAGCAACTCTAGCTTTGTCTAAAGGCTGGGGTTTTGTCCTTTGAATATCTGACACCCACATACACACACACACCACATTGCAAGCCCTCAGAGGAGGCAGAGTGGACTGGAGTACTTGAAAAGACAGGTGGAAGGTCTTATTTGGAATGCTCCCCTGAGTTTAATAATTCGTTGCAAGCATCAAACCAGCACAGCAAGCCAAGAGAGAATGAGTGCAGGGAATGATTAACTTAGTGGCACATTCCAAATGGGATCCTCTACCTGCCTTTTCAAGGAATCCAGTCCATTCTTAGAACAGCTTTTCTTGTTGTGCTAGCTTTCTGTTTGCGTGGCCTTGTGTAATATAAGGAACACCCAAAGCTGCAGTAAGTGGAACAGTCCGTTCTAACACCTCAGCTCTCTGGCACCTCATTCTCCTCCATACGCAAAGCAGTATCCAGGCAGCTTGCTGTATGGCTCAGGGGCTGCTAAACACAAGGCAAAAAGGCCACTTCGGTGCACAGAACTCTTTGCTTGGTTCTCTGCATCTTGGCCAGTGTTGCCTTTATGACTCATCATTGCCGCTTTTTGCATAATATATATCACACTTCGATATTTGGAATTTGTTCTGCAAGTTACTTTTTCCTTCTCATATCTTTAAGAATCATGCAGGGGAATTGAGAGAAAAGGATCAAAGGCACAAGTGTTTAGAATGCCAGAATAGGGCAGCCATATTAGCCTCAATATGAAATCAAATGTTTTCTCTGTCCATAGTCCATCCAGCACAGAACTTCCCCCTGTGCGTTTCATGTTCTAAAGTAGCAACCCAAACTCTGCTGTTTTATTGTGGGACTTTGTTATGTATCTCTGGTATCAGTTGCCCCGTTTTGTCTGGTAAAGTTGAGTTCTTTCCCTAACTTGTGAGAACCAATTTCCCCTGATCATAGGCTGACTTCAGACCTCTGCCTTTCTCCCCAATAAGGACCCAACGTGGCTTATATTATTCCATCTCCTCTATTTTATCCTCACAACAACCCTGTAAGGTGGGTTATGCTGAGAATGTGTGAGTGGCCCAGAATCACCCAGCAAGTTTCCATGGGCAAAGGGGGATTTGAATCGGGGTCTCCCAGATCCTAGTACAATCACTACACCACATTGGCTCGTTACCACAGGGTCTTTACAGCAGTACCTGAGGGTTGATCTTCTTGTTCATTTATCTTCTTGTAAATTAAGTGAATTGGCTGGCAAGCAAACGAATGTATATTTTTTGAACAACTGCTTCCAGTTGTTTTTTATATTTTTCAAACAACTATTTCCATGTCTGCCTAAAAAGCTTGCTTAATAATAAGGCTAAGTAAATGATGTTAAGTATTAGGACCTCGATATTTCTATATTTGCAGTTATTCCTGTAGTTTAGTAACCATTTGGCTTTAAATGAACGTATTTGAGGTCTGCTAAATATTAATGTTATTCTTGTCATTTAAGCAATTGTCTGCAATCTTACTGAACTGTGTAGAATTCATGTGTAGAACATTTCCAGGTGGGGGGTTCACATAAACAAATGGAATACCTGGCCTCTCCAAAACTAGCTTGTGGGTGTAAAGCCGTAAAACCAGCTGCATCTCAGAACAGCATAACTCTTCCTATATAATTGACACCCTGTCTTAATTCATGCTAAATCATCCCTTTCAATATCAGATACCTTCAGTATCAGATGCTAATACTAGCTAAGTGCACTGCTGTACCTGCAGATGGGAGCAGGACCAGATTAATCTACCATGGAGTGAACGCTCCCCCTCCCCTATAGGCTCCTGTGGGCCTTCGAATCCAACAGGGGAAGTCTTCAATTGACAAATAGATCAGGCTGCAGCAACCTTTCCTCACAAAGTGGGCCAGATACATTTCCAGGCGGAGCTTCAAATCAGCAAGTAGAAAAACCTGCCATTTCATTGTACAAGTTCGTCATCCAGCCCAAATATTGATGTGTGCTTTAGTGCCCATGGATTGCCGGCATCTGAAACATGTACGGTCAGAACATTTTTAAAGTTGGAAGCTTTTACCTACTTAAATATACATCTTCCTTAAATAAAGAAATGCCAGATGTAAAAAAAGATAGATTTAAGAATTATGCAGGTAACTTTCAAGTCAAGTATAAAAGAAAATTAATGTATGCACACTTTGAACTAAATGACTGGTATTTGCTCATAACAATAGTACTCAATCACGCTAAATGAACACTGTTATTCTTGCATGATTCTCAGTGAAATACACCATTGAACCATTAGAATTTTGGCCGTGTGCTTAAAGGGCTTAGAGAAATGTAAAATGAAATGAGCATGAAAGAGCACATGGGAGATTTGCAGGCCGCATCCAAGTGCTGACCTAGTTTTCAGTGGTCTCCATCCCTCTTTACTTGAGCCATGCACTGACCTATCCGGAGGAGAGTTCGAGAGAGATGAGGCCCTTTGCTTGGCCAACACTGAGGGCCTAGCTTTATGTTATGTTGACCTCATGCTCCCCCCCCCCGCCCCAGTTCTATAGACCAAATGTGCACTGGGAGTTCCATGCTAGGAACTTCATTTCCAGTATGTGGGCCCTGATCTGGATTGGGACAATGGCATGTGAGGAGAGAGGGGATAAACCTTCCCTGCTCAAATCTCAGCATAATTTTCCTTACCTAAAATGGATGCTGTTTGCCCCATTGAGGAAACCAACGTCTAACCCATTAATATAGGTTAATTTCCCCAACAGGGCAAATAGAACCTCCCCAGGACTGTGACAGCACAGGGAGGGGTGATATGGGGTGGGGGAAAGCCTAAGCCTCTTCTCCCCATGCCTACGGTCCCAATCCAAATGAGCCCATGTGCACCTGGGAATTAAACTTTGAGCATGGAACTTCCAGGGCATGTTTGGACAATGGGTAAGAGTGCTCTTTAGGATACCCTCCAGTGTGATTTCCTACTGCTGCTGCTTCTTTTGGTCTCTACTCCTAAGAGCGTTCTCCCTATAGTCAAGAGCAGGAAGGCACCAGTCACTGTTTTCTTAACCAATATATTTCTGAAAGCTATTGGGTCACAAATAAAAAAAGCATGGTTCCGCAAATTCTAGGTGGGCCAACCAGTGCTCCAGAACCTGGTGACCTCCCCACCACCACACACAGTTATGGCTCTGAGTTGATTCCTCTCTCAATGCCATGGCTCCAATCCAGCTAAAGCTTCTGAAAAAGGAGAGCTCACCATGGGCCTCTGGTTTGGGCCGACTTCCAGGTATTAGCTGGAGATCTCCCACTATTATCTCCAGTTCACCTAGAAAAAAATGGCTGGTTTGGAAATTGGACTCTAGGGCATTGAAGTTTTTCCTCCCCAAACTCCACCCTCCTCAAGCTCCACCCCAAAAACCTCCTGCCAGTAGCAAATATAATGGAGCTAAAATTCAGGTATTAGAAAAGTGTGCCCTTTGTAAAGTGCTCAGGGAGCTATACTCTTATCTGTTTTGCATGGAAGATGCTGAAGCAATCTAAAGAATAAGTGGTAGTAAAACCTTTATAAGCGTTTAAATCACAGCACTCCATCCGGAACCACTGTTAACATGTTTTGTTTAGACAGTGTATCCAGAGCTACACTAGTAAAGCAGTGGTTCCATTGTCCATCTTTCCTGATAATTTTTCATTAATTAAAAGGAGTCTGTAAAGCTCTTTGGGGTACTATAGATCCTAACAATGGTGTTTTTTTACACTGCATAAACACTAATGGAAACTATTTGTAGCTTTATTAGTGTCCTTTTCTTGAAATTTAATAAGATCCCTAAAGGCATTTGCAAGCCAAACTATTTGCCTAGAAACTCATTACCACTTTAAAAATAAAAACAAACAAAATCTCCCAAATACAACTGGGCTATAAAACCTGGGTAGTAAATTAGGTTTCCCTCATTTCCCTCACTTACAAAATAAGCAGTGTCCACTTGGATTTCCATTCCATAACTTCACTATGTTCATTATCTTTTACATTACTGTAAAAGATTACTTTAAAAGTTAAGTGGGACATGCTATCTCGCACGTAATGATGATTATGCCTCAAGGAGAAGTATACTGTTGGGTAGGGGCAGCCATCTTTATTATTTATCTAGAGCAAGTCCAATGCATTTAATGGGGTCAACTCAACTCTTATGTCAGTTCACGATATGGTAATATAAATTATCAATAAAACAGCACACCACAGTCACAATCCTGCCCTGGGTCTGGGTGTTCTCACATGCATATTGTGTGTTTGCCTGTATGCAAAAGCATGCTTCCTCTTTGCTGCCACCACCCTGAGATATAAATCCACCCTCTCAAGTAACCGGTGCCTTGGAGTACCCTGGTAAGGCTGCCTTTGAGCACGTACAAAGGCAGAGCTTGCAATTACTGTAGCTTCCCCCATGTGTGCATGTCCTTAGCATGTGAGAGAGGTGTTCAGCATGTGGGTGGGATTTCAGACACAGTCTGCTTTCCTAAACAGGAAAAAAGCTTATTACTAAAGATTAAACTAGAGCACATACATGGAAAATAGCTATTATATTAACAGAATACAGATCAAAGGAAATAAAAGGAAAAACATCTGTCTACGTTGCATTACAAGACAGTTACTTTAGATGGAGCAAACACATCCCCATCTCCCTTGCTGTGCTGTTACAGCAGAGGAAGAGGCCCACTGGTCACAGCAACTGGGCAAAGTCTTTGAACACAGAAAAAATGAAGATTTCACCTTTTAAAACTTAGGTGAAAATCTCCCACCTCCAATCCAGAGTTATGAATTCTGCCCCTCATAGGAGATCTCTCCCAATGAGGCCCTCTGGCACATAGCCCTCATCTCCCCCCCCCCCAAAAAAATCAGGTTTTGTGATGCACGTTCATCAGTTCGTTTGGCAGGTAGGCCAAGTGGCTGGTTTTCCCACTGAACCCAAGTTCCTGTTTTCTCTGACTCTCCCTTCTTGGGAAAATAAATGGTTGCCGTGAGTTCGTTGTCCCCAATCATAACAACCACTACCATATTATTTATGGATAAATAAATACATCTTTTCCCATAACATTCACTTCATCCTTTACAAAAACCTAAGGACCATCCTTCACATCCCTGTTCATCATTTGGGACATGTTCTTGTTGAATGTACATAATTTTACCTTTTACTTCTTGCTATTCCTTCTAACAGGGAGCTTTAGTGGTGTAGCTTCTTCCTGTTTGTGAACTGCTCCAATAATGTCCAATGAACGCAAGTCACATTTTATGTGCATAATGGTTTTTGCAGTTGTAGAAGTCATTCCACTGTTTCCACACATGAGAAAATGTAAAGTGTAAATCAAGGACTCTTGGACAGTGATTAGCTCCAGAACTAATATGAGAGATCATAGATGAAATCAAGAGGTTCTTCTTTACCCCCACTTACTTTTGTTATCTTTGTATGCATCTTTCCTCCAAAGGAACATGATGTTGCCAAGTAGTGATTCATCTACATATTAGCCATGATCAGACCTGCTTTGGAGAAGGTAGTATACAAGGTGTTTTCAGGCTATTCTCTGTACCCATCATGTAATGTCATTCTTGAGTATGCAAATAGAGAATTGTTTTCTGTATCTACCTGCACAAATACAACATGTACAAAATAATGCATAAAGCACTCTATTTGAAATGTGTACCAAGCATTATTTTGCTTTAAATAATCATATATTTCAAGTTGTTTTGAAAGCAGACCAGCTTCTACTGGTGACAACTTGCAGCCTCACAACGAAATATTGTTGGGGGGGGGGCATGAATATGAAGAAGGAAGCAGATTTTTTTGTTTGGATCCTATGAAGTGCTCACAGAAAGCTCCTCAAGATATGGATCTTCCCCATGTTCCTCCTCTCCCAGCAACCTCTTTTGATCCACAAAAGGTTGATGTTGGGAAACCGACAGGACAGAAAGCCACACAACATTGCAGTTAAGAGTGGGTAAAAGTATCCTGCTCTCTGCCTCTTATCCGATTGAGCCTCTTGCACTGGAGCCAGGAGGGGCCTTTTTTCCCTGCTTCTCCTTCTCATCACAATCTCTACCCCCATCCGATGTGACTTTTTCTCCGTGTGGGTTCCAGTTCCTTTTTGGTCAAAAATGGCTGCTAGGAAAGAGGGGGCGTAGGGGAAAGCATTTAGGCTACATCCAGCTATTCTATCCTCATCTAATAAAAAAAAAATCACTTGGAAGTTATATTTATTGGTCTCTAGCATTTAAGTCCCTAACTTGGATGGCCCAGGCTAACCTGATCTTCTCACATCTCTGAAGCTAATACTGGTTAGTATTTGGATGGGAGACCACCAAGGAATTCTAGGGTTGCTATGCAGAGGAAGGCACTGGCAAACCATGTTAGTCTCTTGCCTTTAAAACCTATGAGGACATCATAAGTCGGCTGCAACTTGATGGCACTTTACACACACACAACATTTGTTTGGTTTTTTAGCAAATAGACTATAGAGACAGCAGAGTTTTTTGTATCATACAACTGGATGCATTTTGTTCTGTGGGAATCTGAGTTTTTTCTTAGGGATGCTGGAGACTTCATGGCAAACATGTTTGAGAGGTCAGCAGCATGCTGTGTGCAACAGCAATGATCCCCTGTGAGGTGAACCTTGGGTCTGTTTGAAGGTCTGCTATCTGCCTTGAGCAGCTGCTGAACAGCTTTGCAGCTGCGTAGTAGCTCTGGTGGTAGAATTTTGTTTCCTTGTGGTGATAGAGTTTCCTTTCCTTGCCTTTGCATTTGCACTGTAGGTGAAATATATTCTACCTCAGGGTTATGGATAGTCAGATCAGATAATTAAATGCTTGGGGGACTACAACTCACATCACGCTGTGCAGAAATGTGTGCGTGAGAAATAACTAGGATTGCCAGGTCCCTCTTCACCATCGGCAGGAGGTTTTGGGGGCAGAGCCTGGGGAGGGCAGGGCTTGGGGAGGGGAGGGACTTCAATGCCATAGAGTCCAATTGCCAAAGCGGCCATTTTCTCCAGGTGAACTGATCTCTATCGTCTGGAGATCAGTTGTAATAGCAGGAGATCTCCAGCTAGTACCTGGAGGTTGCAATACAATAAACAATCAGCGCTGTAAGACTGACTAGTCAATGAGAAGAAAACAGCACTAGCTCCAAGATTAAGAAAATGCAATTGTTTAGAATACACTTTTGCATTTTCTTAATCTTGGAGCTACCGCTGTTTTCTTCTCAGTACCTGGAGGTTGGCAACCCTATTGATGACAGACTTATAAATACCAAATGGTACTTTAAAAAAACAAAGAGTGTTTGTTTAGAATCACTGGCTAACGTTGATTTGCATCTTCATTACAGTTGTTATATATGTACTTTTTCTTCAACCTATTAATGATTTGTTTCTAAGAATTTCAACGGGAAACATATTTTTGGCTCAAACTTTCTCATTTCCCACCCAATTTGAATGAAATCCCAAAAAATTGTACTCCTACCCCAGAGATTGTCTCCACCAAATTTTCAGATAGATAGGAGAAAGAGTCCCCATTTTACAGATAATAACAGTTCTCACTTTCCAGAAAGTAGAATAGACATTGTGCAGCTCAAGAGAGAAAATAGTGGTGGGAATAAATAATGTGTAATAGAGGAATTTTCACGTATGGTTCTACCCATTTGTGTCTGAAGTGTATGGGTGAGGGGGTCTATTTTTAAACAAAAAACAGGGGTCAGAACTCTGCTTCCTTCGACACCTTTTCTTCATTTCCCCCCAGAACTTTTCTTCCAGCCACACGCCAATGCCAAAAAAAGTGACGCGTGGTGAAGTCAGGTGTGGTAGGAGAGGGTTTAGTTCTTCTCACCCATGATCTCTGCTACTGTCTAATAATCCCACCACTCTTTTGGACTAATAACAGCTAATCAGAAGCCTTTCCCAAGAGTGCTCCATGCTTTGGATTTCTCACTAGGTGTAGCATTAATTATTTACAGAATGAATATTTGGGGGGGAAATTGTGTGGTGTGAATTATTATCAACAATACCATGCTTCAAGGGCCACATTTTATTTTTCTAAGTGTGCAACCAAGGTTTTTTTTTAATCTAAGAATTTTGATAGGCCTGAACATAATTGTATAGCTATAACTTTAAAGATATTTGAACTATTTTCCTGTTGCCTTCCCCCATCTACCTTAATCAGAAAAATTAGGAAAAGCATAGTTCAAGAAAAAATATATAATGTCAGCTATAACACTGAAAATTGTGAAAGTGGTGCTGTACCTATTTTTAAGTGTTCATCTAAAAATAGGTCCCCAAACAGCATTGTGTGAATCTGACAAATATGTTTGTACATGAGTTTAAGAAGAAGAGTTGGTTTTTATATGCCGACTTTCTCTACCTTTTAAGGAGAATCAAACCAGCTTACAATCACCTTCCCTTCCTCTCCCCACAACAGGTACCTTGTGAGGTAGGTGTGGCTGAGAGAGCTCTAAGAGAACTGTGACTAGCCCAAGGTCACCCAGCTGGCTTCATGTGTAGGAGTGGGGAAACCAACTCAATTCACCAGATTAGAGTCCACTGCTCTTAACCACTACACCACGCTGTATATCATACAGTATATCATTAGAGAAACAAGATCAATTGCTGCTCCCTTTCTGTTACAAAAATAGGTTTGCTGTTGTGCAATGTGTGGAATGCAAACAGTCCTCACAACAATGGTAGCTGAAGTTCCCATCCTAAACACCTTCTTTAGCATGTTCCGCCTGAATCCTTTGATTGGATTTATGAAGCACTAACAGACCAGAAATGTCACTTAGCACTTTTCTGTTGGTGTGGTCATCATTTAAACTGCACTGGGGCATGAACAAAGGTTGTATCCAAGCCAAGTGAAGCTCATAGAACAGAACTGACCTTCTTCCCACATCACTGCTGCTCAGTAAGCCCCTCTCCTGCTTCTGGGGATCAGGGGAATCACAAATTGTGGGCATGCAGCAGGAGAAAGGAATCAATAAACATTGCCCCTCCCCGCCAACAGAAGAGCCATTCTCCATGTTGAGTGGTAGTGGGGAACAAGGGTTCAAGGCCAAGAGGTCTCCTGATGTAGTGGGAGACCTGGCTAGCCTAGAGCAGAGCCAGCCTAGGCAGTCCAGCCCAGTCCAGCCCTGGTGACACATTGGGCATCAACTGATGGATTTCCCAATTCACACTGGAAACCAAGGGGTGCATATTGCTATAGTACTTTATGTCTGTGTTCACCCTCACAAGCTGTATCCAAACCCTGCTTCAGACCTCAAAGCAATCTCTCACTAGTGGTAGGTGTGGACACCATTACCTATTTTTAAGAAGCTACACATCCTATTTGATTTTTGTATTCTGGTGCTCCAATAGGGCTGCCAACCTCCAGGTGGTGGCTGGAGATCTCCCGCTATTACATCTGATCTCCAGGGGACAGAGATCAGTTCCCCTGGAGAAAATGGCTGCTTTGGTAATTGGGCTCTATGACATTGAAGTCCCTCCCTTCTCAGGCTCCACCGCCAGAATCTCCAGGTATTTCCCAACCTGGAGCTGGAGACCCTATGCTCCGCTAACTTAAGCAGTCAACCTGTGGCCAAGGAAAAGGATCATTTGTATTCATCTATGGCAGGGTTAGGATCCCTGATTAATTCCAAACTCCAACCTCAGGATTTATTATTAGGAGAATTAGTTACCAAAAGTTGCTTCATAAAGTGGAAACTATCAAATGTAAGATTAAAAATAGCCTGCAATTTTCTGAAAGCGCTGAAGCATGCCTAAATAAGCACTTCTTTTGAACATTCCCAGTGTTTCTCTTATCAAGATCTGACAGCAGTGTGCTTAACAATATTTTTATGCTTCTGACAACATGAAAAATAACACATTTTATACTTTGAGCTGTAGTTCTAGATCATTAAAATTGCAATGCTGATAAAACCTTTTAAAAAAATCATTATTTTTAAATAGCATTTGGGAAAACATTACACCCATGGAATTTTAAGCCTTGCTAAGAATCTAAAGGCAAATATTTCTTGAGAGGCAATATCCAGCTCAGCTTCAAATACAGAGACGTTGTTTGTAATCTAAAATGTCTATGGTAAAGAAAGACCATTCCTGTTCTTAAACAGTCCATCTCCATTCATCCTGGCCTAGATACAAAATATGTCATGCAGTGTTCTGCATGCACTTTGGAGCTTTCAAGTATTCTTTCTAGTGGCAGTCCACCGCTCTCAAATATCAGTAGCCCACTGAAACAGCACCGGATTGGTTGTTGGCCATTGTCACACGTGTGTGTGCAGGGACCTGCCTGGATCATGACCCAGTCGTCCTGCACTGTTGGGGACATGTCAAGAATTTGCTTCCCACCAAAATGCTTTCCTGTCAATTGTTGAGAGTGCTACTCCTGATTCCTTCCATCTAGAAAGTTAAAATATCCACCACTAGGAGCAGGGCTTTCTCTGTGATTGCCCCGATATAATGGTAGTGAAGAAGCTTCACAGTTGTGACATATTTCATGGTGAAATGGATTTATGCTACTCCCTCTAGAGTTTCCAATGTTTTTGTAAAGTCCAGTTGTTTTCACAGGCCTTCATTTCATGCTGGCTATGAAGTGTTGTACAGTGTATGGTTCTTTGGGTTGCAGCATGCAGTTATTCTATTTTATTGTGTTTATCTTGTAATTATTTTTCCACCAGTGTTGAAAGACCTATTGCAGTGTTGCAGTTCACCTGGAGAAAATGGCTACTTTGGCAATTGGACTCTATGGCATTGAGGTCCCTCCCCTCCCCAAACCCTGCCCTCCTCAGGTTCTGCCCCAAAAACCTCCCACCGGTGGTGAAGAGGGACCTGGCAACCCTAGCTCTTGGTACTATACCTGAATTAAGTGCAGTGGTGCAGATTTGATGGAGAATTGCAAGGTTTCAGAAAACTGTATCCAGACTAAATTTTCTGCTAATGGAAGGCACTTCCATCAGCAGAACGTAACTTTCTTGCCCCCTTCCCTTCCACTGCTGCCCACTAATCTCCCTGAAATGGTGTTTCCGGGGAGCAGAGGATCCTCAGGAATGGCATCAGGCAAATTGGGCCTCTGCAGCCGGAAGGGGAAATTGGTAGAACTTACTCCTCCCCTTCCTTTATTGGAAAATTTAGCCTGAATCCATCCTAATGCTAAAATGTAGACACCACCAAAGCTTTGTGTTTGAAGGTCACCTGCATCTTTTCACGTCTTCTTGTTGAATTTTATGTGGATAGTTCACTTTATGTACTAGCAAAATGATTAATAGCTGCCCAAAAGTTACAGCGTGAAGAGAGCAAACTCTGTAACTGAAGTCGCCCAAGCACTGCAAAGCACAGGAAGGCTGGAGTGTGATGATCCATCAACCATTCATGAATGACCATCAATTAATTCACATACTCAGGACAAGCACATATAAAATGGCTTTTTTGATTTTCACACATGCGCACCAGCATGGGGGAAAAGAATGAAAAGTGAGTGAATTCAGCCCATTGGTCTTTTGCAGCAGCCTTTCTACAACCTCAGAATTATCCCAGAAAATGAAGACAACAGGGCACAAAGAAGCATCAGAAAACAGGGTAGCAATGCAAGCAAGCGTGCTGTGGGGGACCAAGGAAGTCCGTAGCCACACATGTCTGTTAGATTTTGGTAGGGCAGATTTCAATAAACGCAGAGGCCTGATGAGAATCATTCCATGGGCAAGACTGCTGGAAGGGAAAGGAGCAAATGAAGGGCAGCCTCTCCTAAAACAAGAGCTCTTGTAAGTTCAAGCCCTCACTATTCCAACAAGAAGGAAACATGGCAGAGGATCCAAGAAACCAATGTGATGAACAAAGAACTCCATGATGAGCTAAGGGAGAAAAATGAAATGTTCAAGAAAAGGAGGCAAGGACTTACCTCTAAAGAAGAGTATCTGCGGGTTGCTAGGGACTGTAGGTCAGCCATCAGAGAGGCCAAAGCTCACAGTGAGCTGATGCTGGCCAGGGAGGCTCGCTACAACAAGAAACGTTTCTTCAGATATGTGAAGAGCAAACACAAGGGAAAAGAGGCCATAGGCCCACTGTTGGGTGAAAATGGAGAAATTCTGACAGAAGACAGAGAGAAAGCAGAAAGGCTCAATGCTTATTTTGCCTCAGTTTCCCCCCTGAAAAAGAGAACGGGCTCATCTAGAGATGATAGTAGGCAAGCCACAGCATCCAGACTGCTGGTTGACATGAACAAGAAGGTAGTTGAGAAGCACCTGGCTGCATTGGATGAGTACAAATCCCCTAAGCCAGATGGTATGCACCCGAGAGTGCTCAAAGAACTTTGTAGAGAGCTTGCAGAGCCTTTGTCCATTATCTTCCAGACCTCTTGGAGGACAGATGTGCCGCAAGTTTGGAAGAGGGAGAACATCCTAATTTTCCAAAAAGGGAAGAAGGATGACCCAGGAAACTACAAACCAGTCAGTTTGACCTCTGTCCCAGGGAAGATACTGGAGCAGATATTAAAGAAATCAATAGGCAAGCAACTGAAGGACAACTTGGTGATCCAGGGAAGTCAGCATGGATTTGTCCCCAACAGGTCCTGCCAGACCAACCTCGTTTCCTTCTTTGATCAAGTGACAAGCTTACTAGATCAAGGGAATGCGGTTGATGTTGTTTACCTAGATTTCAGTAAGGCTTTTGACAAGGTTCCCCATGATATTCTGATGGATAAACTAGAGGACTGTGGACTGGACTCTAGGATAGTTAGGTGGATAGGGAACTGGTTGCAGAACCGCATTCAAAGTGTAGTTGTCAATGGCATTACATCTGAATGGAGAAAGGTGTCCAGTGAGGTGCCACAAGGTTTGGTTCTGGGCCCGGTACTTTTCAATATTTTTTTAAATGATCTGGATGAGGGTGTGAAGGGACTACTCATTACATTTGCAGTTGACACCAAATTGGGAGGAGCAGCGAACACACCAGAAGATAGAGATAGAATTCAATGAGATCTGAACACACTGGAAAATTGGGCAGATGTGAACAGGATGCAGTTCAACAAGGATAAGTGCTGAGTTCTACATATGAGTGACAGAAATGAGGGACATGCATACTGGATGGGGGATACACTTCTGGGTAGCAGTGTGTGTAAACAAGATCTTGGGATACGGGTGGACCATAAGTTAAATATGAGCAGCCATTGTGATGCAGCAACAAAAAAGTAGTAGTAGAAGAGTTGGTTTTTATATGCTGACTTTGTCTACCACTTAAGGAAGAATCAAACCAGCTTACAATCACCTTCCCTTCCCATCCCCACAACAGACACCTTGTGAGGTAGGTGGGGCTTAGAGAGCGTGACTAGCCCAAGGTCACCCAGCTGGCTTCATGTGAAGGAGTGGGGAAACAAATCCAGTTCATCATTAGCCTCTGCCGCTCATATGGAGGAGTGGGGAATCAAACCCTGTTCTCCAGATCAGAGCCCACTGCTCCAAACCACTGCTCTTAACCACTACACCATGCTGGCTAAATGTGATCTTGGGGTGCATCAACAGAGGTGTTAGCCAAAATGCTCTTTAAATGGGGAAATTAGCAAGCAAGTGGCAAATTACAATATTTATTTATATAGCGAGATCAACCAATGTTTACCAGAGCCCATTTCTGTGACCATAGAATAATGACAGAGGCAAAAGGATTCCAAATTTATGTAGTCAAGTTTATGTAGTCAAGCATTCATTACAGCAACACACACATACATTCAAAGAGGCTAGGAATAAAAGGTGTTAGGAAGGGACTTTTGCCATGTGGCAGGCAAAGGAGGAAATATACTGCGCCGTTCTTGTAGAGGAGTTGTCCGTCCTGAATTCCAATAGACTAGGATGAAGGAAAAGGGGTAATGGGGAATAAACAGAGGACAGGGAGAACTCCCTGTGTGTTCAAGCAAGAATGCCCACTCTAGCAGAGTGCCAGGCAGTATGGAGGGGGAGTCCCAAGGGATTGCCTGGACTTTTGGGACCTCAGTTATACTCTTTCAGGGGGTGGGGGCTGATTGGATTATCCAGGTGGTTCCCAGTGTGACAAAAGGTGACAAAGGGCCTTAATGGTCGGCTGCCTGGGTGGAGTGGTGACAATTTGGAAGTCTATTCTAATTCCAGTGACTTGTACAATCCCAGGAGAAACCAGGGAGTCTCGCTGATGAGCTTAATGATCTAAAACAATAGGTGCAGTCTTGCTAACATCCGGGGATCATTATCTCAATGTCTCTGAATGGCTTTGCTTAAGCAGTCCGATGATGCAAGGGAGGGGGAGTGTTGGTGCAGGCTACATGCCTGGATGTATTCCCTGAAATATGGCTTTCACTGAAGCAGGATACACAGGAACATGGATGCCCTCTGGTTCGCTGGAGTGACTGCCTTGGCTGCTGCTCTTTGACTGCCGTTTTTGCAGGATGAAGAGGAGTCCTTTTCGCGGCGGGAGATTGGCAACCCATTAGGCTACAGAGGCATAACATCCAAATCGCAAGATGTCATAGTTCCGCTGTATACAGCATTCGTCAGGCTGCACCTGGAGTATTATGTGCAGTTCTGGAGGCCTCACTTCAAAAAGGATGTGGATAGAATTGAGCAGGGGCAGAGGAGAGCGATGAGGATGATCAGGGTCCTGGAGACCAAGCCTTATGAGGAAAGGCTGAGGGAGCTGAGAATGTTTAGTCTGGAGAAGAGGAGTTTGAGGGGGGACATGATTGCTCTCTTTAAGTATTTGAAGGGCTGACACTTAGAGGAGGGCAGGGAGCTGTTCCTGTTGGCAGCAGAGGACAGGACTCGCAATAATCGGTTTAAATTGCGGGCGGAAAGGTACCGGCTGGATATTAGGAAAACATTTTTTACAGCAAGAGTTGTTTAGCAGTGGAATCAGCTACCTAGGGAAGTGGTGAGCTCCCCCTCACTGGCAGTCTGTAAGCAGAGGCTGGACAAACACTTGTCAGGGATGCTCTAGGCTGATCCTGCATTAAGCATGGGGTTGGACTAGTTAGCCTGTATGGCCCCTTCCAACTCTATGATTCTAAGTCATGTGATCGTTCCTCTTTATTGTGTCCCATTACTCTCTCTCACCATTTTAAGAAGATCTCATAGAATAGAGCTAGAAAATATTTTGAAGTGTAAGGATGTGTCACTGGCCACCAAGACTAGATTAATTCATGCCATTGTATTCCCTATTACTATGTATGGGTGTGAAAGCTGGACAGTGAAGAAAGCTAATAGGAAGAAAATAGATTCCTTTGTAATGTGGTGTTGGAGGAGAGTGTTACGGATTCCGTGGACTGCCAAAAAAACAAATCAGTGGGTTATAGATCAAATCAAGCCTGAACTGACCCTAGAAGCTAAAATGACTAAACTGAGGCTGTCGTATTTTGGTCACGTCATGAGACGACAAGAGTCACTGGAAAAGACAGTCATGCTAGATAAAGTTGAGGGCAGCAGGAAAAAAGGAAGACCCAACAAGAGATGGATTGACTCAATAAAGGAAGCCACGGCCTTAAATTTGCAGGATCTGAGCAGGGCTGTCAAAGATAGGACATTTTGGAGGACTTTCATTCATAGGGTCGCCATGAGTCGGAAGCGACTTGACGGCACTTAGCACACACACATAGAATAGACACATCAATGATTCTCCCAAGTCAAAACTGGCTCCCAGTTGTAAAGTTAAACAGTGTGGATTGGCTCTGACATATAATATAAACAGAAAGGCAGGTAGAATTGGTGGTTGAGCAACTGACACATTTCTGCCCAATCACATTTGCAAACTGAGATGGAAAGGGCAGACATAATTCTAAGGTGGAATGTTGTTGTTGTAATGCAGCCCCAGGAGAAAGGAGCCTGAGGAAGGTGAAAAAGACTTGTGAATCTTTGGCGCTGACTCACCAGCCCACTGACTTCTATGACATTTACATTCTGTAACGTTCCTACTTTATTTCTGTTTGCTTTTCAGAGCTAGGTTTTCATTTGCATTGCTTGGAGCATTTTATCTATTCAGTATAAACACTATTACACACATACTGCTCGCAGTAGAGAAAAGGAAGGTTAATGTCAACCATTTCAGACTCTGAAGCTTTTTTAATGCAGCTGTACAAGTATTTTAAAATCCAGCTGTGCAAGCCACCCAAAGAGAGCCAGCCCTATTTTAGGGGTTCTCAGTCAAGGCTTGTGCAGTCCAAAAGATATACCACAGCAGTCCAGGTGCTTTAGGCAGCAAAATGAACACCACATTTGCCACACCTTTGCATCTTGGGAAAACTTATTTGCATTGTCACCATCTCCTCAGAATTATGCAACATTGCCTCAGTTTTCTTGGATCATCCTGCATCCTGTAAATTGGCTTAAGAGTTATTTGCATTCCTTGCAGAACTCTTGTTCTGTGAGCAGGTTGAGGGATTTCTAATACAATTTATGTAGCTTCCTTGTCCCAAGTCAGAACACTAGTCAACATAGCTCAGAGTTATCTACACTGAACATTGGTGGCTCTCTGGGGTCTTAGTAGGGTTGCCAGCTCTGGGTTGGGAAATACCTGGAGATTTTGGGGGTGGAGCCTGAAGAGGGCAGGGTTTGGAGAGGGGAGGGACTTCAATGCCATAGAGTCCAATTGCCAAAGCAGCCATTTTCTCAAGGGGAACTGATTTCTATCACCTGGAGATCAGTTGTAATAGTGGGAGATCTCCAGCCACCACCTGGGGGTTGCACGAGGGCTCAAAGAAAACAACAATGTTGAATAAAGCAATTTAGTATAAAGGTATACAGGCATTAACCTCATGCCCATATAAAAATTATACAATTACACAAACATAAACCAATATACAGTCACAGAATCCCAATCACTATAAAAAGAAACCAAAACACCCAATGAGGCAACTCCCGCCCGGGAGAAAACTATAGTCCAAAATAAAGCCACCGAGGTAGAAACCTCCAGTCCATGAAATTTCCTGCACAACTGAATTTCACATAGACGCATTCGTTTAGGTAATTGTGCAAATTGTATCGGATAGCACATCCCTTTATTTTTATCTTTATTTTTATGTAATTGAATTATGGTTATATGTTGTAATTTTGTGTCTATTTCACAGCTGACGGTCACTGGACAACATGCTTATTTTCTTTTTTTTTATATATATAAATTTTATTGGGTTTTATGATAGAAATTTTCCATTGCATTAAACAACATCTATAACAATATCGAATTTCAATTCTAACCTAAAGTTGTTATAATTCCATATCATATAATAAAAAAGAGAAAAGAAAAAAGAAAAAAAGAAATGGAAAATTTTTTGACTTCCCCATCACCTCTATCTGCCTCTTAATAAAAAGTTCCTCCCGTCATAGGTAATCTAATCTTGATAAAATATCAATACCATATATAAAAAACCATAATCTGTTAGTAAATATAATTATGCTTATTCAATATAAAAAAAAAATCAAAAATAATCCTCTGGATCAGATTAGAAAATATTCTTCCATTCTTCCCAATTTTAACTCATATTCACAATAATGCATCCACGCCCCCCATTCCCCCAAAAACCGAACGTCATTTTCTTCATTTAGAATAGCTGTGAGTTTTGCCATTTCTGCCACTTCAAACATTTTAACAATCCAGTCTTTTTTCTCTGGAGTTTCTAGCCCTTTCCATTTCGCTGCATAAAGCAGTCTCGCAGCTGTTGTGGCATATATCAAAAAGGTTCTTTGTGTTGCTAAGTCGTCTGGAATCATACTCAATAACATCATTTCTGGTGTTTTGGATATATTCTTTTGTAGTATTAATCTCAGTTCGTTATAAATCATGTCCCAGAAGTCTTTGGCTTTGTCACAGGTCCACCACATGTGATAAAAGGAACCAATTTCTTTGTTACATTTCCAACAAGTAGGGGACATCGTTTTATAAATCTTTGCAATTTTCTTGGGTGTTAGATACCATCTATACATCATTTTATAGATGTTTTCTCGCACTGACTGTGCTTTTATTCCTTTTAAATCTTTAGACCATAATCTTTCCCATTTATTTAAAACAATATCATGTCCCACATTTTGAGCCCAATCGATCATAGTTGGTTTAATCGTGTCCTGCTCACAGTATATTGTTAAAAGGAGATTATACATTTTAGAAATCAGCTTTGTATTATTGTCTAGTAGAATCCTTTGAAAAGGAGATTTTTCTTTAGAGAAACCTTTTTTTGCATCTTGTACAAAAACTGATTTGATTTGGTAATATTGAAGCCATTGTAAATCATCCTTAAGCAGTTGAAAGTCTTTTAGTGAGCATTTCTTTCCTTTCCAATTAATTAGATCTTGATAAGTAATAAATTTGTCTGGTCTAAGTGGGCGCAAAGTTAGCATTTCTTGGGGCGATATCCACATCGGTGTTTCTGGTTCCAAAATGTGTTTATATCTCATCCAAATACGAAGTAGAGAGGACCTGATTATATGATTACGGAATGTTGCTTGTAATTTAATTTTATCATACCACAAATAACCATGCCATCCACTTAAGTTATTATAACCTTCCAAGTCTAGCAAACGTACATTTGACAAATTCATCCAGTCTTTTAGCCATACTAAAGCTACCGCTTCAGCATAGAGTTGAAAATTAGGCAGTGCTAAACCTCCTCTAGTTTTTAGATCCACCAAGCATTTATAAGCAGTCCTTGGTTTTTTTTCTTGCCAGATGAAGTTTGAAATGTCTTTCCTCCAAGTTTCAAAATATTTTGTTTGTGATATTATTGGTAAATTTTGGAATAAGAAGAGCATCCTCGGTAAGACATTCATTTGGATCGTTGAGATACGTCCCATTAATGACAATTTTTTGTTTGACCATATAATCATATCAGTTTTAATCTTACCCCATAACTTGAGGTAATTGTTGGTTAACAGATCTTTATTCTTTGCAGTGATCCAAATTCCCAGGTATTTAACTTTGTTAGCTTTCTCCCAGCCAGTATATGATATAAATTCCTGTTGTTGTATTTCCGATAAATTTTTAAATATTATCTTTGTTTTTTCTTGATTCACTTTAAAGCCTGATACTTTTCCAAAATCATCCAAAGTCTCCTGAAGTATATTCATTGACTGTGTTGGGTTTTCCAAAATTAGCAGTAGGTCATCCGCGAATGCTCTCAACTTAAATTCATGTTTTTTAATTCTTAGCCCGCGGATGTCCTCCATACTTCTTAGTTTCACACATAGCGGTTCCAACACCAACAAAAATAAAAGTGGAGACAAGGGACATCCCTGTCTAGTCCCTTTCGTGATTTGGCAGTTATCTGACATTGATTCATTAACCAAAATTTTAGCTTGTTGGGAGGTATAAATAGCCGATATACCTTTCTGAAAACGATCTCCAAAATTCAATTTATCCAAAATCCGTTTCAAAAAGTTCCAAGAGACCATATCAAAGGCTTTTTCTGCATCCAAAAATACAAAAGCCGCAGTTTGTTGAATATTATGGTCATAATATTCCAGTGAATCTAGTAAAATTCTTACATTGTCTTTTATTTGCCTTCCTGGTATAAAACCTGCTTGGTCCTCATGTATAAGATCCTTAATAAATTGCTTTATCCTACATGCCAAAACCGAAGCAAAAATTTTGTAATCCACATTTAAGAGCGATATAGGTCTGTAATTAGATGTTTTTTCTGGATCTCTTCCTTCTTTGGGTATCAGTGATATAAATGCGTGTGACCAAGTCTCCGGGGATGTTCCCTCGTCCAAAATTGCATTGTAAAGTGAACCAAAAAATCCAACTAAATTGTCACTAAATGTTCTATAAAATAGTGCAGTAATTCCATCTGGTCCAGGTGTTTTATCCGTTTTTTGTCTCAGTATTGCTTCTTGTATTTCTTCCCTTGTTACTGGAGCTTCAATACATTCTCTCTGGGTCATTGACAAAGCTTTCATCTGTATTGAGTTTAGAAATTTATCTATTTTCTGTTTTGGAGTATTTTCTTTCTGATATAACTTAGAATAAAATGAAACAAATTCTTTCTGAATTTCTGAAGTTGAATAGACTGGTCCTTTAGCAGTTTGGATTTTTGTTATAATCTTCTTTTGAAATGAGTCCTTCAGTTGTGTTGCTAAAAATTTTCCTGGTTTATTTGCATATTCAAAATACTTTTGTTTAGCAAGTTTCAGATTTTTATTCATTTCCTCCATTATTACCAAATTTAATTGGTGTTTAGATGCAGAAATCTGTATTTGAATTTCTCTTCTCTCCTCTTCCTGTGTTACCATTACCAATTTCTGCTCCAAATTTTGTAAATTCCAAAGTATGTTGTTTGTAAATTGCAATTGAGTCTTCTTCCAGGCCGAGTGTTTCTGTATCATAAAACCTCTCAGAACAGCTTTGAATGCGTCCCAAACTGTATTTAAAGAAGTTTCCCCATTAAGGTTAATTTCAAAAAAGTCTTTCATTAAAACCTGTAATTCCTTTTGTATCTTGTTGTCTTTTAAAAGTTTATCGTTCATTCGCCATCTAAATGCTTGTTTATTGTTCCAATCAAAGGTAGCAGGATTGTGATCAGAAAAAGTTCTAGGTAAAATATGAATTTTACGTAGTTGCATGAAAATTGATTTACTGGCCCATATCATATCGATTCTGGAGTGTGAATCATGTCTTGCTGAATAAAAGGTGTATTCTTTAGCTGTTGTATTCATTGTTCTCCAAATGTCTTGTAATTCTAATTCTGAAGCCATGGCAAAGAAAGTTTTAGGCAAGCATCCATCATTGATATCTTTTGCTTTTGATTTTTTGTCCAGAGATGGGAGAATAATTCCATTGAAGTCGCCCATCAATAAAATTTGGTCTTGTGCGTACTGGGTTATCAGGTCATGTAATTTTTCATAGAAGGATTTTTTCCCTTCATTGGGTGCATAGATTCCAACCACTATTGTCCTTTGTCCCAATATTTTAGTTCTGATAATTACAATTCTTCCTTCATTGTCTTTATATACTAGTTCTGGACAGAGACTGGGGTGGGCATAGATTACCACTCCCTTTGTTTTAGTTTTAGCAGAAGCAATAAATGCTTGTCCAAGCACCTGTTTCTCCAGGTATTTTTTATGCTTTGAAGCTATATGGGTTTCTTGTAGGCAAATTAGGGAGTATTTATATTTCTGTAGATATTTGAAGATTCTGGCCCTTTTAGTTTTCTCATTCAGTCCATTTACATTCCAAGAAATTGCTTTTGCCATAATGTAGTATTTTTTAGCAAAATAAAAAGTCTATAGTTTGGTACCACCTTCTGCACCCTGTACCTCTTCTTCTTCCTCTTCTTCTTCCTCCTTCTCTCCAGGTAATTCTTTAAGGTCCATTTTATATTTTCTCAAAAATTTCCCCACATCTGCTTGGGATAGAATTGTCGTTTTCACTTCCTTATAGGTGAAAGCCAAACCTTGTGGCATAATCCAACGGTATTTGATGCCATTAGCTTTCAGTATAGACACAAAGTCTTTGTAGTTATTCCTCTGTGAAAGTAGATGCCTTGGAATATCCTTCAGTAGTATAAGAGAGGAATCTCCTGCTGACACTGGATTTTCATAATGAATCTTCATAATCTTGTCTTTAACTCTGGTGTCATAGAACACTATCATCAAATCTCTTGGCTTAGATCTTCTCATTCTAGCAGGTAGTGGTATCCTGTATATTCTATTAATGGCTTGTTTTAATTCTTGTTCATCTATCTGAAATAAGTAGGCCAAATTTGGTATTGCAGATTCTTTATTATCTCCCATCATATCTGGAAAATTGCGTATACGAAGGTTGGTCTCTTTCACTCTCATCTCCATCATTGCCATTTGATTTTTTGCCGCCATCTGATCCGCTTGTATTGTTTCAATCTGTTTTTCTTGGCTTGTTAATTTTTTCTTTGTGTCCTTGTGCTCATCCATCACTTTCTTAATTGATACATCCATCGCTTGCATATCTGTCTTCATAACAATCATTTGAGTTTTTACTTCTTTCAAGTCTCCAGTGACCACATCCAACTTCTGATTAATAGCTTGGGATGCTTGACCAAGATTTGTCATCATAGAAGTCAACTGTGCCATCTGTGTAGACATCTGTTCAAACTGTTTATTTGTTGCCTCAGTTTGTTTAGTTAGCATATCCTGTAACTTTTTTTCCATGGTCGAGGTTTGTAAAGAGTCCCTTAGTTTAGTATAGGCAGGGCTATGTAGTGAGCCAGAGCGGGGTCGAGACATTTACATTCAAAAAAAGCTGGTGAAATACATGTCCACCGACAGGGCCTTTAAGGTGCTGGTTAAAAGATGATAGTTCAAAGATCAGCCTAATAATTTTTTCGGGTTGAAAAGAGTCGAAATTGGCTTTAAAATTGCATTTTAAAGTTTTAAAATACCAGTGAGTTTTTTCGGTCGCTCTAGATCGGATTAATCAGGAAGTAAACAGGAAGTTACTAGTGCTGCAGACCTTCTATCGCCTCTTCTCGATGGTTATTCCTTCAGGAATGATTTGAAAGTAACTCGAGTGCGACGGATATTCAGTCCCGCGGCTACTTCCTGTTGTTTTAGTTCCAATGATAGAGAGGGTGTTATAGAGAGTCTTCCGTTCCAGGCACTCCCTTACTGCAAACGTGGCAGGAATTCGCCGGAAAATCAGGAAGAGAAATCACCCTCCCCTTCCTTCGGACCTTCTCATTGGTGATAGTTCTTGTCAGTCTAAAAGGTATCCTTCCGACTCTTTGTTATGGTTTAGGCTGATCGATCCGATAAGGCTCCTGTCGCTAATCCCGATGACTAACTCAGATCAAGCTTTTTCAGTTCGGATTATGGAGGGGTGGGGGTCCCAGAAATATTCTTATCAGCCTCCCGTCTGTTCAAATTTCTAGTAAGTAGACGAAGAGTTCTTTTGTACTCACTTGGGTGTCAAGAGGTGAGGTTCTTTTCTTTATGTAGTCCTTATGTTGGTATTAAGGCGGTGGAGGGTAGAGCTTGCTGCCAAAGTTGCGTTTTGGCGATGTCCTTCCCTAGTGCCCTCGCAGGACCGGCGTCTAGGACTCCGAGGGGCTTAAAAAAGCCCCCTCAGAGTACCTAGGAGGTCAAACCGCGTTTGCGGGCTGCAGGGAGTTCCTGCTTTCCAACCCACTTGCAAGGGTCGGATTGGGGTATCTATGTACCCCAAAAATAACGCAAACTTGGATTTCTCCCAGGACAGCCTGGGGAAATGGAGTGCTCTCTCCAACGGCACCACCGGAAGTCGACAACATGCTTATTTTCAATTGGATTTTAAAGCATCATTGTTGCCTATAAGTTTTTCGGAGCTGAAGAAAGCCTTTGAAACGTGCATTCATGACTAGCCACGCGTTCTCCAATTTTTTTCCTTCTTTTTGACCCTGCTTTGCTTTCATATTGTTCCTGGACAGGAGCTTCCTATTCCAGTTTCAGTTGGGTTATCGTACTCTCCCGGACGGGAGGTCTCTTCGGTTTACGGACTCTCTAGGCTCCTGGACTGGAGCTTTCCACCTCGGTGGCTTTATTTTGGACTATAGTTTTCTCCCGGGCGGGAGTTGCCTCATTGGGTGTTTTGGTTTCTTTTTATAGTGATTGGGATTCTGTGACTGTATATTGGTTTATGTTTGTGTAATTGTATACTTTTTATATGGGCATGCGGTTAATGCCTGTATACCTTTATACTAAATTGCTTTATTCAGCATTGTTGTTTTCTTTGAGCCCTCGTGCCGCCATTTTCTTCAATTTACATTAGCTGTGGCACAGGTGTTTCCATTTATAGTAACCACCTGGAGGTTGGCAACCCTAGATCTTAGACAAAGGCATTTCTCAGTTCTGCTAGTTAAATAACCAGGGACTGAACCTGGGACCTTCTCTACCACTGAGCCCCAATCTCCTCACTGAAGTGCAATCCTCCTGACTCTTAAGCAGAGATGGCACCAGTATAAGATTGTCATTGAGATAGTCTGTCAGACTTCATGAAATTACAATACAGCAGAAATCTTTCAATTAAGAATGTGTGCCAAACAGCACCTTCAGGAAACATCCCCATCAAGCAGATTTTCATTAACACATTATAAACTACTTTGCATTCAATTAAGGAGGCACCATCCAGGGTAAAAGGTTTACTTTGAAGTCTCCTCCAGCTTTTTCTTCTTCTTCCAGGCTTGGTTAACTGAGCAGAGCTTCACAGCGTGTCACATCCTTCAATAGAAGCCCCAGAGACACTGCAGATAAGCCTCATTTGCATGAACATCAACAACAACAAAAAGAAGTCAGGGCACTCCTGAAATCCGGTAGCTAATTCATTTGAAATCTGGCTGCACGTTCATTTGTAGCTGCTCAAACATCTAAAAGCATTCAGTTACTAAGACTAAGGTCTGATTGCAGAAGCTGTTTGAAGGTAAAGGCAGGCCTCCTTGGTAGTTTAAGGAACACCAGGTGGTATTTCATAGAATCATAGAGTTGGAAGGGACCCCCAGGGTCATCTAGTCCAACCCCCTGCACAATGCAGGAAATTCACAACTACCCACCCCCACCCCAGTGACCCCTACTCCATGCCCAGAAGATGGCCAAGATGCCCTCCCTCTCATCATCTGCTTAAGGTCATAGAATCAGCATTGCTGACAGATGGCCATCTAACCTCTTCCTAAAAACCTCCAGGGAAGGGTAGCTTACCACCTCCTGGGGAAGCCTGTTCCACATAGGAACTGCTCTGTTAGAAATTCTTCCTAATGTCTAGATTGGTCTGATTTCCATTCTCAAGGTTGTGCATTGGGGCCATGGCATAAGCATATCTGGGTAGAACTACCAGGATCTAAGCATGAAAGACTAGGATGCCACTTTCAGAGGTATAGTATTTCTTTTCTTTTCTTTTTTTACATAGAACTAGAAAAGGTTTGGCTTGAGTAATCATTCAAGAAGTAATTGTGCAGAACGTGCTCCCTCTACCTCTATGGACAACATTTAGCCCTTATAATATGTATGTATATACCTGCTGTCAAGTTGTAATTGACTTATGACGACCACAGCAAGGGGCTTGCAAAGCAAATGAGAAGTAGAGCTGATTTGCCATTGCCTTCCTCTACAGAGTATCCCTTGTACCAACCCTGCTTAGCTTCCAAGATCTGAGGAGATTGGGCTATACACATCCCACCCAGCCCTTACAATTGAAATGCACCAAAACCAAACTTGCACATCTAAAATCTTTTATTTGAGAAAACTGGTAATTTCTGTTTTATTTTCATTTATATTCTGTGGGATCCAGTAAGCCCTGTGCTTCTAAGAACTGAATACAATCTTTGTCTTCTAATCCACATTGCTGATTCTGAATGGCCTCTGCTAAGGCAAATTGTATTCACTTCAGGTATGTCTGCTGCCAGCAATATGAGGCTGGGAAAGTGGGAGCAGCAGGGCATAAGATAGCATGATAGAGATGGCCGTAAGCCAAAGTTATTTCCTTGAGGGTTTCCCTGGAAGGATCCATAAGTATTAGAATCCAGCTACAAATTACTGTATTTTGCAGTTAAAACCTGTGCAACACTAAAGAGCCAATAAAGGAATCTTAATTGGCATGACCTCACCCAAAGTCCATTCTAGAAACCAACTTTCTTCTGCAGTGATAAAATTGGGTTTGTGTTTTTTGTTCCCTTGTGCTCTTCTACTTCTGTTTTAAACTGAACGAAAAAGAGCATAGATGGATTCATATTACAGGAGTCAAAGAGCACTACAGAGATGTTCCATGCATGGAGCACCATTACCATGGTTGAGTCATTACCAGTTTTAGCCTTTTTAGACTTTGGTGGAAAGGAAGACATTCTGTAGTGTCGTGAAGAAAATGGCCTGATTGGAATATGAAAACACTATCAACCTAATACGTAGAAAAATGAGATGCACATTTGAAACTATATGACTCTTAGTGGTACTTTTGCACATTTTCGTTTCCTACATCATCTAATTGTTGTCATCCTTAAAATAAATAGTGTATGTTAATTATAATCAATGGGGGGAAGATATAATGGGATAACTGCAGATTGGAAAAAGAATGCTGTGCGAGAGAAAACTATTAAGTGTCTGGGAAAGTAGCTCCATTCATACTAAGTTATTAAAGATAAAATTGTTGAGTTTTAAAACACTTTAAAACTCTTAGCAGGGGGTAGCCATAAGGGCACTTTCAACTCTCTCTCCTTCGAAATGTTCCCTGCTTTGCATCACCTTAAGCACTTGTGCAATGCTTCTAATGCTTCACATTAAACAGCTTTGAAGCACATTTTGTGTGTGTGTAAAGTAGCCAGTAGCTGAATCTTTATTATAAACATCCCAGTGTGGCTGAACCCTGATTGAGGACAGACATTCACGAATATATATTTCTGGTTTTAAAGCTGGAAAGGAGACTTCTGAACCAAGCCATGCCTGTAGCTCCATTAACTGTGAGAGTGGGGAAGGAGTCACCCTGGTAACTGGTAGTCCAGATGAAAGTCTTTTGAGTCCTGAGTATAAGTTGAACTCAGCCTTTTTCTGCCCTCAACCACCTAAGCAAGTTTGAGGTTCCATTTGTTGAATGTCTTGTTCCCCCCACCTTGGGATTCTCCTCATAGGTTTCCACTTTTCTCATGAGAGAGCGGGGGTGTAACATTCTTGATCAGCTTGACAATGACAGACTCACTCCTGGCTTTCAAAAACTCTGTGGGGCTGGTTCTCATGTGCCACCACACTCCACAGCTGAAATTCATTGCTTCTGTCATAGCCCCCTTCATGGTCTTTTTGTATTTCCCCCAACCCCCTTTCACTGGGCTTGCTGCTAGCACCTCTTCTTCACCACTGGAATCAGTATATCCGTAAATCCGTAAATCGGCTTTCTCTCCTGTGTAGAAAAAGCACTCGATAAAAACATTAAATTGTACTGTATACTTGCGGCTCGCTGGCAGTGTTTGTTGCACGAAAGTCTCTCCATTACAGAACTAACTAAGGCAGCCTCCTGGTTGTCAGTAATCATAAGTCTTCTTTCCCCAGACATCCAAAAAGGAATAAAGAAAGTCTCTTGCCTCGGCCTTCATGGCTTAAGCCATTTTTCATCAAATACCTCAAATTCTCACCGGTCTTTACAATGGAAATTTCAAATCATTGTTTTTTTGACATGTACTAGAATACAAACAATTGTACAAGAGAATCTAAACATTGTACATGACCAAATCGTAAGAGATTGCGCAACTCAAATTACTGGAGGCTTATGAATGTAAAGAGAGATAGCTAAAACTCATGTGTAGCATTTTAGTGGTACAACTGTTGTGAATTGGATATCCCCCAGTGCACTGCTGGGGGAATGGGATGCATGCAGGCTTCGCATTCTAATCAGGAAATGAGCAAGAGAGGACGACAACCGGGTCAGAATTTTCACTGTACAGAGAGTGGGATAGCAGAATCCCTTGGGCAGACAATACTAGGCTGCTTCTGTAAGTCAAACCATATGTGTTAATAACTACTATATTCCCTGTATAGGCAGAGTAGAATCTGCCCAGTAACTTCCTTTATAACCCCCACCATTGCTACACTCATCTGACATTCATACAATATGGATTACTCAGATTAGGTCTGGGATTCTCATCCTGTGTAACAGTTAGACATGAGTTGCAGGTTCTTCTCAATTACCATCCATATAATATGGATCAGGACTATAATACAAATAGAGAACAGGCTTTATCCTCCTTCTGCCAGTGCTATTTTCCTGACCTAAAATGATTCAGGGGTGTCGCTGTTTGTCCTTTGGGGAAACCCACTGGTATCGCAGATTGCAGGTTGGAAAAATTGTGCAGGGTGAGAGCGGCTGAGGCCCCTTTTGCATGAGCATGAAGAGACTGAGAATGGGCAGTGCACCACCTGACTCTTATAGAAGGTATAGACCCCAGACCCAACCTGTGTGCTCCACAGTATGTGAACTGGTCATTCACACACGCAGAAGCAAACCCAGGTTTGCTACCTCAGTGGGGATTTGCAAGTGGCCACAGCTGCCTGAAAGTTTACATATATCTGCAAACTGTCCGTTGCACGGATGCTTTACATCAGGGGTGGGGAAAGTCAGGCCCAGGGGCCGTTTAAGGCCCACAAAATCATTTGGTCGGGCCCTTCGTGGGTCCTGGCAGATCTCTAGCTCAGAAGGATCTAAGACTGGTGATCCATCCCCTCCGGCGGACAGGAATAGCCTCTATTCAAGGCAGATGTGAATTTGTTTTGCCGAGAAAAGGAACTTTGTTTCTCCCTTGCAGAAGAGTTGTTAGCTATAGAGCTGCTAGGACCACCCAAGAAACTGTGTTAACCCTTTCCCACCCAGGCCATGGAGAAACGTATTCCCTCTGTACTACAAGAGGGCTGGGGGTGGAAGTGGCGACAATGGAGGGGTTAAAGGGGGCAGGGCCAGAATGCGCATGGGGGGGGGAGTTCTTAGCCAGTGTGTCCTCATTTCATCCCTGCAGGCGGAGGTAGCAGGACCCAGCTGTAGAATCTGACCCCGACCATGCGGAGGAGGAGCAACTCCAGTGTGCGGCTGGACGGCTACACCCGGCTGGCTCAACAGACTATCCTGTGCCACCAGGTGGGCAAGTGCGCCACCGGTGTGGTGCCTGCCTGCTTGCCCACACAAGGGGTTCATCTGGGGCAGCTGCCTGCTTGGGGCTTGGTCAGCTAATTTTTAAGTTGATAATTTTGTACGGCTCGTGAATTATGTTATAAATATTCAAATAGCCCTTGGCAGAAAAAAGGTTCCCCACCCCTGCTTTACATGTTTTAATATGCAATGAAAAGATGGATCAGGTGGGAAGCCATGTTGGTCTGCAGTAGAAGAGCAAGATTCGAGACCAGTAGCATCTTAAAGACCAACAAGATTGCCAGGGTATAAGCTTTCAAGATTCAAAGCTCCCTTTGTCAGATGGTCCAGGAAAATGAAAAGATGTAGCGTCACATTATCTTTATTATTAGTACTGGAACCAAGAATCCACATGGGTGCCATTACTTAGAAAAGGCTGCTACAATTACTCAATGCTTTAGTAGTCATAAAGTGATTGAGAAACTTTCAAATGCTTCAGGAACGTTATCTCAGCAAAGTAGCTCAGATGATCATTCCCAAATTGCAGGTCAAGGGCTGAGGCTGAGAATCAGGTTGCCAAAGGCCATGTAGCAAGTTCATGGCTCAGGGCAAGGTTGGAAGCAGTGGCTTGTGAACATGCCGCTCTCATTTGTGCCGTCTGGGCTTCAGCTTGTTTACTTAGTGAAAATCAGAAGTACGCTGGAGCAGGCAGAGAAAGTATATAATTCTTCTCCCTTGCCTCATGTTCCTGCTGAAGATCACTATTCCTCAGTTGCTTTATGCTTACAAGTACCCACAGCAGTTTGGGAGTGGTGATTTTGAGGAGTTAAAGGAGAAACATTTCTGTACACTCTCTCTTATCTACAGTGGTTTTCCAGTGTAGATAATCATGTCTCCAGAGGCTGCATTCCTTAGATATTGGAACAAATCCAGAGGGGTAGCTGTGTTGCTGTTAAGGGGTGGCCTATCTACCAGGTGACTTCCTAGGTGACTGCCTAAGGCTCCAGGGGTGGAGGAGAGCAAACCAGCCCTTTCACCCTCTCCACCAACCCATGGTGGCTGGGTCTGGTGCTGCAAGTGACAGACCAGGAGGCGTCCTCTGGACCCAGCTGGCTATTCACAAGGAGCCTGTTCTTTTTCTTCCTCCCTCTATCAGGGGTGGGGGTGGAGATGGAGCCAGCCCAGCCCTCTTCCTCCTTCCCTTGCCACCTCACTGCTCTCTGGAGAGGGAGGAGGGTGGGCTCTACAGGCAAGAAAGGCAGGCAGCGGCTTTTTACTGTTCTTTGTTGTGGGGTGGAAGGAGACTGATGGGGGAAAGTGAGCGGGGTGGTGATCGCTGCCCTGGGTGCCCAAAGCCCTAGGGCGCCCAAATATTCATGCTGTCTATGTAGGTAACCTGCCCAAGATTGCTTACAAAATAAACCTATCCTCACCTTTTGGGAGCAACTCCATTTCAAGGTCATTGTGCGATTTGGATTCCTATTTAGCTAAGACTCTCAGTCTATTCCTAACATTCCCAGTTGTTATTTTGCAGATAGTGGGGATTTTGATCACATCTCACATTTTTTTTACTCACAGCTGCAGGTATGGTCCCTCCTCTCCCCTGTTTATATGCCTAACAAGAATTTTATTTTCCAGTCAGTGCACCTATCTGGACATCGTATAATGGTCACTAAAACAGGACAATCTCACAGTAAGCAACTTTTGTTAGCACAAGCAATTTGGAGTTTTCTGTTTATTTCAGCCATCCTAACACATGTTTATGGTCAATAGTGTGTTCATAAATGAATATGCATAGTGGTTAGGAAGCCGGCATTGTAAGGTTTCATGCTGGTTACTGCTGTTGTTTATTATATTTTTTTTCATAATTCACATAAACTCCCTTTCAGGAATGGGGGAAAAACAGCCTTAAACCAAGTGTGCATTTTTCATTCACTCTCTCCAAAATAATAACCATCATCTTGTAAGGAAATGGACTTCTTTTACAATCCTCTTATGACATTCCAGGCTCTGAATTTATTGCAAGGATTTCTAAGTCAGCTCCAGGGCCATAAAACATGGTTACAGGACACAACAAAACTTTTATCCTGACAAAACTAATGAAGATTTTCAAAAACACACATTGGCTAATATGCAATGTAATCCTAAACAGAGTTACCCCATTCTAAATTCACTGAAGTCAGTGAGTTTAGTAGGGTGTGACTCCATTCAGGATTACATTGTAAATCCTAGAATGAACTCGATAGGACGGATTGTATGTACACTGTGACAAAAAATAGAAATATTTCTGAGACCAACAAGCATAGGAGCTAACTGATGCATATATACATGCAGTGGTGGAATGAAGTGGCACAACCTGTTCCCCCTTCTCAGGATTCTATCCCATCATGCTGTGGGGAACAGATGCACACCGCCATTTCCCTCTTTAAAATCACTGCCTAGACATACTCTCATATAGTCCACTTTCAAAATTCTACCATTCTCTGTGTTCTCAATTTATGTTACCCAAATTAGGCAGTCTCCACTTTAGTTGGGGGAATTAGCTACAGTGACAGAGCAAGAGGTGGGTGACCGGGATCTTTTAAATCGATGTATACCAAGATTAATCCTGGGAAAAACTCTTAAATAAGCAGTCAGTTGTAAAATTAAAAAGGGTTTTTATTGAAAACAATAATAGTAAAGAGTATACTTTCACACAATAAGCAAACACACACAAATCATACAAGAGCTAAGGAAACAAGGGTGGAGAATTGGAATAGCTCAGGGATAGGTGATATTTACTGATCCTGAAGAGATGTCTTCAGAGATGTCTAGTAAAGGCAGCGCTGAGAGGAGAAACAGCCAGAGTTTCTGAGAGCAAAAGAGAAGGAGCACATACGCAAGTGGGGGTGTATACATGGATCCAACACACACACACTATGAATGGCCAAAGGACTGGTATTTATACCCTGAAATGAGTCCTGAGATGGTATGAAGTAGGCTGGCAGGAAAAAGACAAAGCTTTGATTGCTTTACCTGGGTCCAAACAAAAGACAGGAGAGGCGTGATGAGTCATCAGGATGCAGGAGAATGCCTGGGCTATTCTCCTGAATACTGATTGATTGCCCAGAATGGGTGCAGCTACGATAATTAATGGTTGTCTTGGAGAGCTGATTAAATCACCTTAAGGTGAGGCAATGGAGATTAGCTAGCGCCACTGTTTAGCCCGGCACACCTTTGGGACGTGGGGAAATGCAGAGCTGCCAACCACCTTCCTGCCTATGCTATACACACAAAATGGCTCCCAAAACCTTCTGAGAGGCTTTCATTTTGCAGACAGCATTGTCCTGCTTTGCTGTCAATCCTTGGTCCCTGTGGCTTCATGGCACCCTTTAGTGGGAGGGGTCCAGCTGCTGACAATTATACCCACTGAAGATAAGAATGGCAGTAAAACTCAAGCCAATTAAAGTCTTTAGCCAGAACCAGCAGGAGACAAGAACCTGTGCAAGTAGGGGCCAAGCCTTAGAAGTATGCCTGTTTCAAGAGCTAACCAGTAACCCCTCATTGTAATAGGAAAAAAGAGCAGAATCTCAAAAATCAGTCTCTGCATCTAGAATAAAAAAGCTATTTTGACTCGCTCCAGGGAGCCAAAGTACTAGTTGGTTTTTGGATACTAACATCTGGACCGTTATTCATAATGACTCAAGATTTTCAGATAAAGTACCTAATAATAAAGAAACCAGAAATATGTTGGGAAGAATAAGTAGCTCTTCTTGCATTTCTGATGGGGCTGAAATTGTGTACATTTTATAAAACTAAATGGAGACCACAAACTCCTCTCATTTGTGTAAAGTCTTCAAATCTCCCCGTTGAGAATCCCGTGGTAATCATTTCTCTTTGGGATTTGAGGCACAAGCTTCATTTTTGCACTTTGAATCCTCAAATCAAATTCTGTCCGCATAATTCTTCAGACTCCTGCAGTCATGAAGATTTGTCTGGTACAGAAGTTCATCTTTAGTTCACCGCAGTGACCTCAGGGAATATATTCAATATTTCATTGTTAGCTTCATTTTAGACTGGAAGCGAGGAAACTCAATGCGACAGCGAGCTGAACCAGTTGCAAGCGGCAGTGTATAAGGTAGTCAGACCTCACAGGTAACCATGAGTTTTCTTTGCTTCTTGGGAAAGTAAAGGAGTCTGACTTCCCCCCCTAAGTTGCCCCCCTTTTTTGTTAGCCTCAGAATAAGCTAGTTATAGATTTTATCCTCTTACCGTTTGGGAAGACCAACTTTAAAGAAACATGTCGCTATTTAAGAAATGTAGATCATGCGGCATGAAGATGGCCGCTTCTGACGACCACCAAGATTGTCTGATATGTCTAGGAGAGGGTCATGTAGTATCCACATGTAGATCCTGCTCCTTATTTACTGACAAGTGCCGTCGGGATCGAGCTAAGAAACTAAAGGCGGCCTTATATGAAAGAGTATTTCAACCAGATAAAGGGAAGATTGCTGAGACCCCCTCCAAAACAAAAAGAGCTAAGGAGGCTCCAGAGGAACCTAGGGCTCCATCAGAACCACCCCCAAAGAAACATAAAGAGAAAAAGAAACATACCTCTTCCCTTAATAAAAAAGACACTGAAAAAAGACACGCTCGGGGCAGACAGGATCAGCTTCAACCGCTGCAGCTGAAAAAGGACGGAGAAAAGCCTCTAAATCTCCACAACCGTCATTGGCGGGCTCCTCCCCGAGACACAGGGAGCCGTCCAGGGGTAACTCAAGATCTCCGAGTAATGGATCTAAATCTCCCCCTAATGTCTCATCTAGTGAGCGGGGCCGTAGCCCTCACAGACGCCTGCAGACTGCGGCAGCTACTGCTTTAAGGCGTCCCCTCACCCCTCAGCCAGTGGGTGAAGAGGTTGTTTCCCTGTCTTCGGAAGAAGACTGTATGGGAGCTCCTGATATTGAGCAATCTGACTCGGAAGACCTACCGGAAAAGGAGGTCCGAAGCTGGGACTATTGACCCCAGTACCAGGATTTGAATCCTTGGGGCTTCTGTCCTCTGCCATGGTATCCACCTTTCCCTTATGGGGGATATCCGTACGGCGTCGGAGGTCATTGACGTCATGAAGACCATCGACCTCATGACGACATCGGATACCGACGTCGCATTGAAGCCGATTGCCCACAGTTTGGAGGAAAATCCAACCAATCGGGCACAAAGGCAACAGCACCGACAGCTAGAAAAGAACTGCAACGATGACGAGAGAAGAGAACCATGCCTGAATTGGGACGGGAGGCACCTATCCCATTGACATCAACTGCATCGGCAGGGAACAGGCAAGTCATCGAAGACAAGGAAGCCGAGGCAGAGACAGAGCAAGAATGGGAACATTGTTCTGAGGACATGTCTCCCTCGTTTCCTGAGGATAGGGTAGAGGATTCCACCCCTATATCCTCTACAGATGATGTAAAGAGGTTTGCGGAGCTCCTGCTCCGGATGATAAAAGCTTTGGGTTTGGTGACATTGCAACATGACCCGAGACCTGCTGATCCCATTATGGGGGTAATTTTTAATTCTGACACAGGTCCTCCCAGACTACCCTTTGTCGCAGGCCAACCTGAGCTGCCCTCCTCCTCTGAGGAAGAGGAGGAGTGGGAACCTGGGCCCGTTCCTCCAATGACTGCACTGGAACAGCAGGAATGGGCATCAGAGCCACCAAGGCCCATGGCAGGGGATGAGGGCTGCTCATTCTGGCAACAAACAGAACAGCAAGAAGAGCAGGACTCCTCGCCTGCAAGTTCTCCCAAGCTGGCTGAGAAGCAGAGAATCAAGGCCCGGCTTCAATTAAGGGGACGAAGGCAAAAGGCCAGGTGGGCCTTGAGAGATAGAGCAAAGACAATCAAGCCTAATCAGGGAGGAGTGGAAAATGCTGGAACCGCAAGGCTGATAAAAGGCCAGGCAGATTGCCAGAGCTCTTGTGGGTTCAACACATGTTGAAGGCCACTGACTGAAAGAAGCTCCAGCAACCGAAGTCATCCCAGTCAACCCCGGCGTGCAAGCTGATGCCTGATCTGAGAGACAAGGAGATTGGACTGGTAAGTGCCTCTACTCCTTTACCTGCTAATTACCTTGGTCTAGCCCGGTCCACGGGAAGAGAAAAGCTGCGTCAGGCTCTGGTCAACGCAGTACTCCCATTGCTGTTGTTGAAACCAGAGGCCAAGCCTTGGGCCTGGTTACTGCCTGCACGCTACACTCCTGCCTGAGTACGACACCCTTATTGCAAGGTATAAGGGAGGTGGCTATGGCCACTTGGCTCAAACCAGCCTCAGTGGTAGCATCCATTAAGAAAATAGAAAATTTATACAAAATAGATGAGGAAGAAGGGCAATTCCTATATAAACATCCCCCACCAAATTCCATCATTACGGAAGTCTTAGCAGCAAAATATAAAACTGGCGCACATTCAACCCCACTTGATAAGGAAGGGCGCAAACTTGATGGTTTAGGGCGTAAGTTTTATTCCTCAGCTGCGCTGGGCATTAGAATTGCCAATTTCAACGCATTAATGGGCAGATACCAAATGTCCTTGTGGGACAGGGTATCAGAAGTACTTGACTATCTGCCCGAGGAAAAGAGGACACTATTGGTTTCAATACAACTGGAAGGTCAACAGCTAGGCAAAACACAAATTACGACCTCCAGACATATGGCAGACTGTGCAGGTAGGGCCATAGCTTCAAGCGTAGTGCTCAGACGCCACTCATGGTTGTGAGCATCATCCCTTACGACAGATGTTAGGGCCAGAATAGAAGACATGACATTCGATATGAAAGCCCTCTTCTGTGAACAAACTGATGAGGTGCTGCACAACCTACGCAAACAGAAGGCTACTGCAAAATCTTTAGGGGTGACCAACCAACAAGCCATGCCCATTAAACCACGCCCATATAATAATCAGTCTAGACCTTATTATTTTAATAAGTTTAATAAAGGCCAAACCTGGGGCTATCAGCGGCAGCAACAATCGCAGCCGCAATATCAGGCAAACTTTCAACAAGGTAAAAGGTATACCCCAAGAGGAAAGAACAGAAAGGGAGGTTACCCATCTCAGGAGCAACCCATTAAGAAAGGTTCAGCATGACTATCTATTTGTCCTTCTGTTCCAGTTTGTTCTGCAGTTCCAATGTTTGGTAACCGTTTATCTCAATTTTACAGTAAATGGTCGCATATTTCGAATGACTCATGGGTATTAAATATAATACAGCAAGGGTATTTCATTGAATTTTCCTCCCGCCCTATATGCATGGCTAGACCAGCTGAAAAAAGGGCAGACCAATCGGAGTTGTTGGAGGAGATCAATTCACTTCTACAAAAAGGGGCCATTCAAATTATCCCAAGTCATAAAGACCAGACAGGCTTCTACTCCCGATACTTCTTGATCGACAAGAAGGGAGGAGGAAAGAGACCCATACTGGATCTAAGAGCCCTAAACAAATGGATAAAAGTGCGTAAATTTAGAATGCTGTCCCTGCAACAAATTTTACCTCTGCTATCAAGAGATATGTGGTTTGCAGTCTTAGATTTAAAAGATGCGTATTTTCACATCGCAATACACAAGGATTGTAGGAAGTACCTGAGGTTCTCATTTGCAGGAATCAATTATGAATATACTGTTTTACCCTTCGGGTTATCTCCAGCTCCTAGAGTGTTTACCAAAGTCATGGCAGAAGTAGTAGCTTACCTGACTCTACAAGGTTGCTGTATATTTCCATATCTAGACGACTGGCTACTGGTCGCTAGTTCCTATCAGGATTTGACCCGAGCAGTCACAGAAACTACCAATACGCTGACAGAGCTAGGACTGATCATTAATCTACAGAAATCAAGACTCACCCCAGTGCGAGTTATAGAATTCATAGGTGCAGTATTGCAGGCTGATCTGCAGGCTGCCTTCATACCTTTACCCAGGGTTAGAGCAATACAGAAACTGGTGACCTTTTTCTCAAGACAAAGGTTCCAAAAGGCAGTCACGATTCAGAAACTTTTAGGACTAATGTCCTCGACCACAGCTGTGGTCCCATACGCAAGGCTCCGCATGAGGCCTCTTCAAAATTGGCTCTTAAGAAACTTTAGGATGAATGTAGATCCTCAAGGGAAAAAGCTTTCTATTCCCAGAGCAATTATTAGATCTCTAGGTTGGTGGTTGGAGGAAGATAACCTACTTAAAGGTGTACAGTTTGGAGTCACTTCTCATGATGTGCAGATGTTTACTGATGCCTCGTTACAAGGTTGGGGGGCTCACACCGATTCCCTTATGGCTAAGGGATGGTGGACCCCACAAGAGGCTAAGCTACACATTAATATTTTAGAGATGAGGGCGATTAGATACGGCCTTTCTTCTTTTTAAGAGTTCTTTACAAACAAGGCCGTTCTCATCGCCACGGACAACACCACATCAAAATTCTATGTAAACAAGCAAGGGGGAACCAATTCACTAGCCCTTTGCAAAGAAACAACCCTTATATGGGAATGGGCAATCAAACATCAGGTATCCCTTTCAGCAATTCACATCGCAGGCTGTTCCAATGTCACAGCAGATGCCCTAAGCAGGGACATGTCTGGGGAACACGAGTGGTCCATCCAACTACATTTTTTAGAACCTATTTTCCAAGAATGGGGCTGGCCAGAAGTAGACCTTTTCACTACAAAAGAGAATGCAAGGTGCCCACTGTTTTGCACAAGAGCAGCAACAGAACGCGAATCCCTAGCGGACGCTTTTCAGATTCATTGTTCAGGGAGACTACTGTATGCTTTCCCACCGATTCCCTTAATACACAAGGTAATAGGGAAGGCTCTCCAAGACAAAGCAAGCATAATACTAATAACACCCTTTTGGCCAAAGAGACCATGGTTTGCAATCCTGTGGAACATGACCAACCACAATTATATCAGACTACCGAACTCCTCATACCTCCTAACAAGAAATGGGGTACTTCATCACGATCCCTCCTCACTGCACCTGGTGGCATGGAGGATCAAAACGTAATTGTTTGGTCGGACAGAGTAGCCCATGTCTTACTATCATCACGTAAGCCATCTACTAGGAAAGCATATGCTCTTAAATGGACAAAGTTCTCAAAGTGGGCCTTAGAGAGAGCGTTGGATCCACAAAGATGCACTTTACCTGCGATATTTGATTATCTTTTGTCTTTAAAGGATTCTGGTCTCTCTAACTCGTCGATCAAATGCCATTTGGCAGCAATTTCATCATTCCACGACGGAATGAACTCTGCTTCATTATTTTCTAATAAATTGTGTAAAAAGTTTTTGAAAGGGTTGGAAAACTTATTTCCCCAAGTGCAAGTTCCTATCCACCAATGGAGTCTCTCCCTGGTGTTAGCACACCTCACTTCCAAACCTTTTGAACCTATGGGGGAAAGTGATATTTCACTAGTTTCATACAAGACGGCGTTTTTGGTAGCCATCACGTCGGCAAGGAGGGTCAGTGACCTCAGGGCCCTGAGAAGGGATCCTCCTTTCACAAAGTTTTTTCCCAATAAGGTGGTTCTTCGACCTAGCTTAACTTACCTTCCTAAAGTGGTGTCCAAATTCCATCTCTCACAGGACATTAACTTACCTGTATTTTTTCCTAAGCCAGAGTCCCCCTCTGATAAGCAATTACATTCTCTAGATGTGCGCAGGGCACTACTGTTTTACTTAGAAAGAACCAAACCATTCAGAAAAGATAACATTTTTATTTGTTTTAAAGGCCCCAACAAGGGTAAGGTAGTGTCGACACAAACATTCTCAAGATGGGTAATATCGGCTATTAGATTAGCATACAAGACAGCAGGTGTAGACTGCCCTCTTAACTTACATGCGCACTCCATGAGAGCTCAAGCAACATCAGCAGCCTTTGCTTCTTCGGGCGACATCACCGAGATCTGTAAAGCTGCAACGTGGTCCACGCCGATGACCTTCATCCAGCATTACGCAGTGGACGTGGATTCCAGAGCAGACGCAGGGCCGCCTCATTCCTTTTCCAAGCTCCTGACTTGAGGGGGCCAGCTGGTTGACAGGCATTCTTCCTTGTAGTAAGTGCACTATCCCAAACCGTGACTCTGCCAGCTAATTACGGAGAGGCAGTCAGTGTCCACAGGAAGCCCCCCTCCGGGGTGCTCCTGCCTTTCTTCTGGATTTCCTGCCATGGATCCTATCTGGGAACGTCTGGTTTGCCCATTGCCCAGCATTTGCCTATACGTTTTGGGGCTTGTCCCTCTAGATGGGGGAGGGCTGCTCAAACCCTTTTCTTTCTGCACTGGAATACCCGGGGCTCCCATTCAGACAGCGGCATGGGGAACAAAGCTCCAACCTGGGCTTCAGCTGCAGGGAAAAAAGCGGCTTCTTGTAGCCCCCCCCCCCCCTGGACTGGAGATGCTGCTATCATGGGAAGAGTCTGTGGAGAGCTTGGGCCGGTGAGACTGATCCTGCTTTCACACGGAGGCTCGGAGGGGGGTCTGAGGAGGCTGCTTGGGAGGACTGAAGGGAGGTCTGCTTTTCCAGAAAAGTCTGGTCGGCTAGGATGCTCCTGGTACATGTGGGAGCTGGAGGAGTAATGTCTCTCAGGCAGGGGATTTTTTTCTCAAGTTCCTACGTTTCACTCTCTCAGATGCCTGTGATGGTATACTGAGTATGTCAAGGAAAAGTTACTCACAGGCTGTGGGACTGCTGATTACAGTATGCATTTTGGCTGCTGCTTTGGGGAAGCAGAGATTTGCTGCTTTCGGGATGCTTGTGTACGAAAACAATCATCTGTGTTGTGGGGTGGGGAGGTGAACATCTCCCCCCCTTTTCTGCCTCAGAAAACCCTTGATGTCTCTGTGAAAACTGAGACTGCAGCTAAAAGGGAGAGACTTGGCATTTTCTACTTCTCTCTCTCTCTCTTTTCCTCCAGCCTCCCCCTCCCCATTCTCTGGTATGCAAACACAGGCTGACTTCTTTTCGGAGCGCTGGGCATACAGGGGAGGGGAGCGTTGTTTGGGCTTTTCTTTCCTCCCCTGGATGGAAAAATCTGCTTCTTCTTACTGGGGCTTTGGAACTACCTTTGAGAGTGTGGAATAGGAGCAGCTTTCTCGGGCAAGGTTGATCTGACAGAGTTACAAACCAATTTCCCAACCATGCCCTTCCCCAGTAAATACCACACTCAACAGTTCTGACATTTATCAATTGATTTACACCAGTATTGTACAATGCAAACCACATAAAACAGTTATTGCTATGCCCTCAGTTTGTGACTGAGAACAATCAGTTGAGATAACTCACTACCTTCGGACCAGCCGACCCTGTAAGCAACACAGTCCAGTTCACAGAATATACAGAGGGTCACATTCTGATAGACTTTTGGAAAGTTGCGTGGCACCCTCTGGGGTGTCACTACGGGAAACCCATGAGCCTCCCAAAATGTATACAGATGTGTGCAAAAGTGTTCCACAACAGTCTCTCACACAAACAATCCACCCCTTCAATCAAACACAAAATCACTCTCACTCGCCACTTACCATTTTCCTGACAGAGGTCCCTGCGGTTTCCAGCCAAACCTGATGGCTGTAATAGGGCAGGACCGTAAAAGTTGATGAGACTTTTCTTCCTCTGATTGCAGAGGGCACCATAACTGAACTAAAGCCCCTTCCGACTTTTACCTGGCTTCTGTGGTCTTCTCTGGAGGTGCTGGGCTGGTTCTTGCGATCCTGTTGGGTTCCGACGACACCCCACCAGGGTGACTGAGGCTAGGGTGTCCATGCGTAACTCAACCAAAAAGGGTCGTGCCGGCAGAAAGAACTCAAAGGCACCCAAGCTCAACACCCCATGCTGGGTGGGTCAGAGGGGGGCAACACCCCATCTCTCTCCCCCCTCACGAGTTCACGGCACCAAGAAATGTTGCAATAAAACGGGTTCGTGGGGGAGAGGGAGACCCAAGATCGTTATCAAGAAAACAGTTTATTTATTTGCAGCTGGACCCAGCTGCCCTAACGGGCCAAAATCTCTGAGTCCCGATTGTACTGAGGCAGAGACATTTATCCAAATTCAAGTTATGACGGCATATCAACATTCTGTACATATCTGATTGTATTACAGACAAAGAGGCGGTGCAGTACAGTTCAGTTCTATCCAGTTTCTCCTATCATTGTTTATCGTTCACTCTGACACTCCATGACTCTTAGCCCAGTTACCCAGTGCACAGAGCAGGCTTGTAGCTAGGCAAAAATTCCTTCCCTGGCAGTCTAGAAGCCAGTTATTACCGGGAGATCTCTGGGGTACTGTCACAATGTTGAGAGATGTTTGCTGGGCAATTTTAGATGTTGTTGTAAGCCACCCTACGTTTTGGAAGTGAGGGGTAAAAAACAACAACTTTTAATCAATGGCTGACAGAATGAACAGTCATTGAGAATGAACTTCAGCATCCAGAATCACCCATTTACTCTCCAGCCCTGAATATTTTCAGCAAAGGTATCCCAAACACAAAACAGTTCCCAGCTTCATTACAGTCACCAATGCAAGAACAGCTTATATTGAAAATACGGTGTATTTAAAGAAAGTACAGCATTTGCATTTTAGCTGTGTCTTTAAGATGCATTCTCTTAGAGCCTAAAGAAGGTTGTATGAGGGCTTTTCTGCATAAGTTTTTTCCTACCAGTTCTGGCCCCATACTGTTTTGGTTTATCCCTTGATTTCCTCATTCATTTTCTATTTTTTTGTTCCCCCGGGTGGGGGTCTGTTTGGTTTGAGACCACTTTTGCCCTGATTTTTAGAAACGCCAATCACAAATGCCAAACACTCTTATCCCATTTATGGGAAAACTGGGACTCAGAAATCTGTTTTTTTTAAAGTATTTATTTGCAAATAAAGGAGTTAGCTTCAACAATCAAGCCAACTCGCTCATTCAGTGGCCAGTCCACTCTTTTATACCCTTAGCCACACCCGCATTTCCCTCTTCCAGCCCCCCCATTTGATAGGGGGAGGAATTCAGTCTTTCCAGCTGTTCTATTGGATAAAACATACAACTTACATCATTTTACACTATTCCCAACCCACTCCCCTTAGTTTTCATTGGTTACATTAGATTACTATTCATTAGTTCTTTGCACATGTGTCGTTTAGGTTGTTTATTGGCTACCCTCTCCTCGAACTTCCAGCCAGGTGCTTTCCATGTACCGTTTTGTCTGCATATAGTCAGCATTTGCTGGATTTGCCAAGTTCCTTTGTAGATTAGAAATTTCCTGCTTGTCCTTGACTGTCTGCCTGCATGTAGTCGGGATGTACTAAGCTTGCCGATTTCTAAACTAAGAACTTCAATTAACTTTCTCTTGAACTGTCTCTGTTTGATCACAAAATACTTTACTAATGGTCTTTTTGTGCCAAGACAAAGGATTCCAAGGGGACCCTGGAGATTATTGTACCAGAGTTTGTCTCTTTTGGGAATGATTGTTGCTTTAAACCTGAGGGCATCTTTCACCCTGGTCTCAGACCTGCTGATGCTATATAGGTGCCGGATAGCATGTTTCCTCTTGCATGTGGCTAACAACATCTGGAAGAACCCCCTCACTTTGAGAGAGCCAGGAGGTTCCTCCAGTAGCCAAGGAGCTAAGAGGTTAGCTTGCACAAGTAGCATTAGCAGCCTGTCAGGTGTTCTTTAAAGGCTTTTCTTACCTTTGAGAGAGCCAGGAGATGTTGCTTCCGCTCCTTACCAATCCCATATTGAGAAGTGTTTAAGTTTGGCACTTGTATTACCATTAACTATGGAATACTGCTTAAATCAATTCATACCTTCTGCCTGTAGGTTTTCTTTAACAGAGTTAGTAAGTACTGCTGCCTAAGACCCTTTTAACTGGGGATGCCAGGGAATGAGCCTGGGATCTTCTGCAAGCAAAGCACATGCTCTACCACTCATGCACAGCCCTTTCCCATTAAAGTAAAGGTCCTCTGTGCAAACACCAGGTCATTACTGACACATGGGTTGATACCACAGCACGACATTTACTTGGCAGACTGTGTTTACAGGGTGGTTTGCCAATGCCTTCCCTGGTTGTTTACATTTCCCATTATCCTGGTTGTTACATCCCCACTCCCCAGTTGTTTTATGTTAGCAACAGTGTGGGATTGCAGGCTTTATGGAAAATCAGAGGTCATTCTGATCACCAACTAAGGTTACACTATCAATTGGTCCAGATAACAAATGCTACTGCCATTATAAAAGCAGTCAGAAGTGGTGCTACGTTCTTAGTCGAATCAGCAGGGCTTGTTATCTGCTTTATTTCTATTAGGGGCTGTAACACACATGATATTTTCTATATGGAAGTCACTTCCTGCCGCAAAAGGGATGCATGCACACTCATTACATGTGTTGAACTACAAAGAATTCACTTCCATACAGAAAATCCATCTTGTGTGAAGCAAGCCTAAGCCAAAAGGCACACGCGTCTCTTGTTTGAAGCAGTGCAGCACAAAAGATGAGAGTAAATAAGGCTTTTATATTTTCTTTTGGCTTTGGCAAAGACAGTACAGGCTGCACAGATGTTCAAAGAGGACTCTAATGCCCTCTTTCTGCTCCAGTTAAACTTGCAGATGGATTAAACAGAGTGCATCATAAGGTCTGTAAACACAATGTGACATATTTGCTTGCCTTAGTTAAGCACTCATTGCTACAATGGTAGATCTGTTGCTATGTCTCCCTGCTTGCTCACATATTAAGGTTGTCAGTAATTGCTATAAATATAACCCTGACATAGCAGACACTAGGGGACAGTAGGGGATTTCAACCAGAAATGTGATCAAACTATTATATGAGAAAGCTACACAGAAACCAGACAGGGTTCATAAATCTGGGAAGAAGGTACATGCTAGTAGGCAAATTTAACTGGGCTTGTTGTTGGGGTGGGAAGGGAGAGCCTGACATGAGTTTCGTGGCTGGCAGTCATTTCAGCGAGTCCAATAGCAGATGGGCTACCTCATCTCTGTGCAAAGTTATCAAAAATGCTGATAATGGGATCAGTGAGTGTAGATTGCATTTAAACTATAGCACAAAAGTCCATATATTAAAATGGTTCTAACTTAGACACCTGTCCAACAATATGAATGGAAAATGTCTTGTAGTTCTCTGTCTTCCTTGAGATCAAAGCTCTATAGGAGTTGTCTCCATACCATGGCTTCCAGAACACTCCACTCTTCTCCTGCAAGTTAGTCTGCAGGCTAGTCCTCCTGACAAGTGTTCCTTATGTATCATTGTCATATTTTCCCCAAGCTTCAACTGGATGTGTGTAACAGAGTGCCAGACTAGGATCTGATAGATCCAGGTTTGAATTCCTACTCTGCCAAGGAAGCTTGCTGGGCTCACCTGGGCCACTCACTCTCTCAGAGTAATTTACCTCACAGAGCTGTTGTAAGGATAAAATGGAGGAGAGGAGAATGATGCATATTGAGGAGAACGGCAGGGTATAAATGCAGTAAGTAAATGAAGTAAGTAAATAATGAATATTACTTAATTTTGCTAGCCAAGAGGGATTTAAAAAACATCTCCTGACTGGGTTGAACTACTCTTGAATGGAAAACAAGCTCCTATCTGTCAGGTCAAGGAATGGTGCATAACTATACCCTCGCAAAAAAATTAGCTGATGTGTATTTCTTTTTTCTTTTCTTTTTTAGTTAGTTTATTTCTATTATTCCCCTTGGATTCTGGCCCTGCTTATGTCTTGTCATAAAGTTTAGGTTAATGTAATATTACATTGCTAATCTTGCTGACTGGAGGTGTTTAGAGCATTTGTATTCCACTTCTCTAGATACCTGCTAAAGGCAGCTAATAAGAAAATAAACAATAAAAATTTAGAACTATGCAAAACAGGACAGGATTAATAAAAGCTAAATGATGGGATAAAGTTTCAGTTAAATGCCTAGATGAGAAGAAATATTTTAGCTTGGTGCCTAATGTTTGCAGGGTAGGCTCCAGGAAGGCATCAAGGGGGATGGCATGCCACGACCTAGTTTTCCCCACTGAAAAAGCTCTGTCTCTCACTGTCATGTGCCTTGCTTCAGTTTGGGATGAAGGTTTCATCTGATGAGCAGGATAAACTGCAGTGCTGGGTTATCACAGTATGAATTCAGCAAGATGTACTCATGCCCTTATCCATGGAAGGCAGATACTACCAGATTGTCAGAAACACTAACCATTTACCATCAACTTTAGCTAGAGATGCACATAGTTAGGACTTCCCAAATCAATCCCAAGTTAAGCATGTTCCAAGCCAAAGTAAGCTTAGGAATGGGTAAAATCACAGGGAAGTCGTGGTTATTGTTAAGGACGTAGGAAAAAAACCACCAAAGTAAATGAAAGGAAGGTTTATTCTTCCTTTTTCCACTCCCAAACACTAAAGCTCAGCACTTTATAAATGCTGATCCAGTCAGAAAAAATTATGAGATTTATTAATATGCTCAGCATTTCAATGTAATGGTAACGAGATGTTTTTCACCAGTACACCAATGACAGATGGGTAGGATTAGCTGACATATTAGTCTGGATTTCTCTCCCCCCACCCCTATCCCCAAATTTCTGTTCATATAGAACAGAAATTTGGGGATGGGGGTGGGGGGGGGAGAAGTCCATTCTAATATATATGTTTTTTAAGGAACTAAGAAATATATTTAGATATAAACATTCTTGCAGCAGCCCTGATACTTAGCTATTTCCATACAGGCCTAAATGCCATAAAGAATTTTAGCATAAATGATTTTCTGTTTAGTGGCAGTAAATATGACAATATATTGCAGAGTCTTGATTAGATGGGACTCAAATACCCAGTGTGTGACATGAATTAATAACTATCTGGCCACTGGTGATTAAAGCTCTATTAAAGGACTAGTCAGCAAAAGTTTAAATTCATCATCATTTCCTGAGTTCATTAATTCAACAAAACCAGCCTGGTGCCTTCTACAAGGAAGGGTAGTTGTAGCTCATACAGTATTTCTGTCTATTCATTGTAAAATCCTGCAAATAACATGTAATATTTAAAACTGTCCACCCATAACAACATACATGTTGTTTAAAGTTTTCTTCCGAGGTTTGTGATATCTCACTACGTTAGGCCTCAAAGTGTCTTTTTGTCCATGCCCATACAGCAAGTCTGTGGCAGAACCAGGAGGTGAATACACATGTTGAACATGCAAGCCCATTCTCTGTCCGCTTGACCAATGTTGTCAGGTTCTGCCAAAGAAGTGCCCTGCTACTATATACTGGAATCCTCCCCTAGAATAGGGTTGTACATTAAATCTGAGAACTCAGAAAAGGCTATTGACAGTATCGTAGTTCTAGGAAATCTGACACACACAATTATTCACTGTCATTTTCAAAATGAGCTCTTATTTATATGTCTACAGCCTAAGAAAAATGACTCAAGAAATATTTTTTTAAAATTAAGACTTGCTTGGGCTTTCTGACATTTTTTGACCAAAAATAATAGCAGAATCTACCAGATATAAAGTTGAGATGTAAGGAAAAACTGGAGAAATCAAATGCCCCAACCTGACTTGGAGCAATAGTGTCACTAGTTGAGTGAGGTTGAACATCTGTTACTGCCAGCTGCTTTTTGAGGGCTTTGCACCTGAATGATTGGCATGTCTGCTTTCTATTCATCCCACATCCTGGGCTGTTTAATCTTCCACCTTCATGTTTTGAAGTATATTGTAGAATTAAAATGGTAACCATGCTGATCTTTGTACAATGTGCTTCAAGGTTATTCAGACAGGCATGCTATCATGTCCCTTCATAGTTTTTACCGTACTGCACTTCTTCCTCCCACAGGCGATTGTCATAATCATCTTTCCTCTTTCTCTCTTATACACAGTGACTTGGATCCTGTTCTGCTAACAGGAAGAATTTCCCCCTGCACAAGTGGCCAGAGGAAAGTGCCACCCCTAATGGAATGGATCCAGAGGATCCAACCCAATGTTAGATTTGCTTGGTCTGTCCTATTCTATATACTGTATGCAGTGTCCTTGTTTGTAGTCTGGAACTTCCCATTCCCATGGATTTTCCAGCAGTGTGCTAAAAAAAGACAACCACCTTTCCAAAATGCCTGGCAGCCCACTTAGCAGTTTCCAGTTGCTACTACGGTCTGGTCTGGATGACTTGATGCAAACTTGTACAATTTGTGAGCCAACTAACCAGACTCTGTCCACTGGACATTTATAGTTAAATATTCTGGGTTTTGCTGCCTGTCAAAATCTACAAAAAAGGGGAGGTAGTAAAGCACCGTGCAGCCCACAATTTATGACTGATGGACTGAGCTTGACTTGGTATATCATATATTCTGAAGAGTAAAATAGTTCAGTACCGTTATTCTTTTAGAACATAACTCCTCAGCCACTGTACTGTGATTAATCTAACTCATGTTTCCAAAAACAAGGAAGAGAGCAGAAAGGATTTTGCCATTCTTCTGAAGTGTCGTATGCATCATTTGTGAGAGCAAGTCCGGTGCATTACCAGGGTCTGACTCTTTCTGTTCTGAATAATCAAAGTCCTGCTAGTTAAGAACAAGGTATCAAATGCCATGATTTAATACAGCATGGCAATTTTTTGGTCCAGACTGTAATTTATGTTGAAAGATCTTCTGAAAAACACAGATAATTCCAAATTCCCTCAGATGCCTCTGTCAATAAAATATGCATGGCATACAATGTTTATCCTGCACTCCAGCATTTCCCTTTTCCTTGTTTGCCCATATATATCTGTATAGCTCCAGGTGCATCTCACACTCTCTGGAAGGCCATGAAAGAGCCCAGTGACAGGCAGACAAGCAACGTTCTGCGGCAGGGGGTAGCTGTGGGCCTTATTAATGGAAAACATCTGGTGTTCAGGGATAGTAGGAGCAGGTTGGATTTTATATACCAGCTTGGTGCAAATTGCAAGCTCAATGCAACAAATAGAGTCAATCAAATATGCTGTCCCTAGGAATTTCTGGCACACTGATAGGTAATGGGTATTTAATGTTTAGTAGCAATAGAGCATGAAACTAAATATTATGACCCTATGGAGGCAGCAATTTATGTTTGCGTACATGCTCTCTCTCTCTCTCCCTTCCTCTTTCAAATGCATAAGCACACACATCGCTTTAGATTTATGTGAGGACACTCTCACAGTGATGGTTCTGTTTGCTGCATTCTCAGCATGACAGTTAAGTCATATCTTCTAATTGAATTTACTTAATAGATAGTCATATCCTCCAAAGTAAATCTTTATTACTTGTTGTATACTTGTTGGTAGTTTATACTGAATATCTAATATTAGTCTCCAACTGTACAGCTTACATATCAGCTGAACATACTTGGGAGACAGCATTCTTTTCATGCTCTATGCCATAAACATTGGGAAATTACAGCTCCCTTTTAAGGAAAACTCTCTTTACAGCCTCTTCAAAGAGTATTTTAAAGACAATCTTCAAATTAACTTAGGAGAAGAGAGGTCTGGAGACATCGGGTATTTTTGCTTTCATTTATTTGAAAATGTACAGATCAAGTGGGGATTACAGGCCTGCTAAAGGATATAGTTGCACCTGGCATGTCACATCAGAAGAGCTGTAACCATTCAGGAGACAATGCCCATGAAATAACAGCATGTCTAAAGGCATATGCAAATGGATAATACTTGCCGGATCAGAAGCAGCAAATACATCTCAATCATGCTGCTTGTCTTGGACAGTGCAAACTCAAGAAGCAAGAGCATTGACTTACATCTGAGCCTTGTTTGCTGGCCTGCATGGAGGAGTGGCAGAGCTGGCATGGGGTTTTCCAGGAGGTGGTTGGGAGTCAGGGAGTCTGTCAGGGGCTCTGGGAGCCCTCCCGGGCTGGGCCTGCTTGCTGCCTAGAAATGGCAGATCAGAGGAGGAGGGGGGCGGAGAGGTGGCATTTAATTTCCATGGGAGTCTTCCCACACCACCACTTGCCTCTCTTCCTCCAAATTCAAATGGGCCAGTCAGGCCCCAGCACTCAGTGGGTGGGCCCTCTGGGGTCCGCGGACCTGAGTATTTTCACTCAGGTCCATCACTGAATATAAATTGGGGCCTCCCTTGGTCCCAACAGCAGTCGGCTTTGTGCAGTCCCACCCATCCTCCCTCTTTTATTATGGTTTGTTAATGTTTGTATTTTGTCATACCTTTGAGGATTTGGCATGGGGACCGGATCCAGTTTAGGGGGAAAACTGGCCCACGTTTCCCGTTTTTCTCCACGGAGGGACCCAATAAGGGATTTTGAGGAAGGCCTGAATTGGGACATGCTCAGGTTGGGGGCTGTCAGGGGACATGCCCAGATCAACTCTGTCAGGGGACATACCCAGCTCGGGGGCTGTCAAAATGGCCTCCTGCCAAGTGGCAGGGGACCACACAGCTGGCTTATGTCCATGTGAGCCCCGCATACTGCCATCTCAGAATACCCCCAGCAGATGGGAAGGAGGTAGAATGCATCATCCGGCAGGTGGGTTGGCCAATGTCTGGGATCATGCCCCAATGCCATGCCAATACCTGTTGCTGTAACCAATAAAGTTGTGGCCATTTCATTCTTTGTCTTCATTCGCATGCCACAGACAGATGTTGAAGAGGGCCAGGGGTTGGCGTTGCATGCTCGCAGGGTTCTGGGAAAGGGTAGCTGCCTCAGATACTCCCTAGATAAGCGTTAGGTCAGCAAGCAAGCAAAACTTCCCAAAAGCAGTATATGACTAGGTTCATATGTGAAATGAAAAAAACACCTCCTCTACCACTGACGTTCCTGACCCTCCAATCCATCAGTGCCCAGACCCAAGGTGGATCTCATCTCTGTCCTACCACTCCACAGAACAAAGTGTGAAACCTTTCTCCAAAGTGGAATCTCCAATAGAAAAACCTCTTAAGTTGGAGAAAGTCTGTTTCCCCCCCCCCCCCCAAATCACACCTTGTCAAGCCTTGGATAAGGAAAGAGCCATTTCTCCATTTTGCATAAAAGGAAAAAAAGCACAGCTGTAATGTTCCTGACTTATTATTTAATTATTTACATTAGAAACTTTACCACCTCTCCAGAGACCTGTTCATGACAGATTACAGCTAATAAAACATAAACATTAAAACCCATTAAAACACAAGTATTAAAAAGCAAAGCTATGAAACATCAGCATTTAAAAAACAGGCTAACGCTATCAAAGCACAAGGAATACACAATAGATCTATAGGATCTTTGTATCCAGTCCTTGATAATAACTGGCTGCAGCATTTTGGACCACCACCAGCTCAGCCAACCTCTCCAGAAGGATATCATAGCTGACATGTGACTCCCTGAAAAGCCATGTGGAGAGTGGGAAGAACAAAGCACACACAGAGAGAGGAGGGGTCAGAGAGAAGCTCCCAGGTTAAGACAAAGAGAGGGACATCCCAGTCAAGGGGATGACACTTTGCCAAGAGAGAATCCATCTTGGAGGAATTTTCCACCTTAATGTTTTTCCCCTAACTCTTTACAGGTGCAGAGTGCACTCCCTCACAGCAGCTTCTTTTCAAGGACAACTTCTCAGGCTGGCTAAATTAGCTCATGAGGTTCATCTGTGGATCTGGTATGGGAGGGGGGAACTTGCTCTTACCCTGGAAAGTTCCATAGACACAACTCCATTATTGGTTGTAGAGATCAGAAGGTTAGGGCCAGCTTTCTCCATAAGTGTAGCCAATGAGAAGAGCATTTTTTCACCCTTTTCCCCTTACCCCTCCTTGATGCCAGGAAGACACTTAACATAAGAAAGGCCCTACTGGATTAGACCAAGGCCCTTCAAGTCCAGCAGTCTGTTCACACAGTGGCCAACCAGGTGCCTCTAGGAAGCCACAAACAAGATGACTGCAGCAGCACCATCCAGCCTGTGGTCCACCGCACCCAATATAATAGGCATGCTTCTCTGATACTAGAGGGAATAGGTATGCAGCATGACTAGTATCCATTCTAACTAATAGCCATGAATACCCCTTTCCTCCATGATAAGAACTTGTATTAAGCTCTGGAAACTATTTACCTTGAGAACCAACTGTGCTGTATGGACTATTGTTTTCTGTGCATCCCGCTACCATTGAACTGTATGCCTTGTTTATAATATCTTTTCCAACACTGTTCAAATAAAGCCTTTCTTAGCTTTATGGTGTGTGTTATTCAAGGAGTCAGTGGTACCAAACCCAGGTGAGCTTGATTGCATTACTGCACCGCAGCGATGACTGTTGTGACACACCTATGCACACTTAGAATGATGTAATGCCCCCCAATGTCCAGGCATGCTGAGTCGCTTACTCCAATAGGAATGGTATTTAAAATCAATAGCATGGAGCCAAGCAACTGTTCCATGAGCAGAAGGCACATCTACTTTCATAGGGGAAGTTACACAACCATCTGCAACACTGCTATCTTTCTGAAATGATGTTTAAACCCACTGCAGCTAGTTTTTAAGGTTGGGGCCATGGGGATCTTTGGACCCAAACAAGATTTACAGACATTTCAGTATCATTATAAGTAGTTAATTTAGGAACATAGAAATTGAAATAATCTTCCCCACACATTTCAATCCTGTTACCAAAGCACTGACTTCTTTATCATGTTTACATGGAAGCTATTCCAAGTGAGACTGCTTTAGATCTCACCCTTAAAGAGTCTTAAATTCAAGGTGCTGGTTTTGAATTCTAAAACCTTAAATAGCCTGGAACATGAATATTTCAAAGTCTGCCTTCTCCAGTATTTATTATTTACACTTATATCCTGCCCTCCCCCTGCAAAGCAGGGCTCAGGGCAGCTCACAACATAAATATAATACAAGTAATTTAAAACAGTTTTTAAAATTATATATATACACACACATCTAACGACATGATGGTACTTAATAAAACAACACAACAGCTTCCCGAGATTAAATCTCAAGTAAAATAAAAATCATACAGAACCGGGGGTGGGGGTATAATAACTGTCTATGACTCAAGCAGTAATCTGGTGGGCCAATGGGGTGAAGTGACTGGGTGGCAAACAATAAAGATGACAACAGCCGGGGGTGTGTGTCCCCCAATCCAGGTCAACATAGAATGTTAACCATGTAGGCCATAAAACTGTTGTTGTCCTCAACTATAGGCCTGGTGAAACTGGGCCAGGTCTTTTATGGCCCAGGTCTCACTTGACACAGAGTTCCACCAGGCATGGGCCACAGCCAAAAAAACTCTGACCCTAGTCGAGGATAGCCAGATGGCCTTTGGGCCAGAGATCACAAGTAAATTGCCCACAGGTGAATGAAGGGCTCTTTGAGGGGCATATTGGAGAAGGCGGTCCCAAAGGTACACAGGTGCCAGACCGTTTAGAGCTTTAAAAGTAAGTATTAACACCTGGACCATGATCCGGAAAACAACTGCGAGCCAGTGCAGCTGCTGGAGCACTGGTTGTGTCTGTGCTCTCCATGGGGTCCTCATGAGGACTCATTCAGCTGCATTCTGAACCAGCTGCAGCTTCCAGAGCAACCTCAATGGTAGCCCTGCATAGAGCAAATTAGAGTAATCAAGTCTGGAGGTGACCATTGCATGGATTACTGTGGCTAGATCAGGGTCAGACAAGTAAGGCAATAGTTGATGGGTCTGACAAAGATGGAAAAAGGCATTTTGGCAACATTATTGACTTGAGACTCTAATGAGAGAGAGACCTCCAAAGTCACACCCAAACTCCTGCCAGGGGAAGATGGTATAAATTGTATTCCATCAAGAGTGGGAAGTTGGATTGTCTGACCCGGGCCTTCCTGGCCCGGCCACTCCGTCTTAGATGGATTTAGTTTCAGATGGCTCTGCTTTAACCATCTCACCACAGCCTCCATACACCCAACCAGGGTATCTGGGAGAGTACCCGGCCAGCCTTCCACCAAGAGAAAGAGCTGGGTGTCATCTACATATCGATGACAACCCAGCCCAAAACTCCAGACCATCTGGATGAGGGGGCACATGTAGATGTTAAAGAGCATCAGGGAGAGGATTGCCCCCGGAGGCACCCCACATGTTAAGGGATGCTGGGTTGACGTTCTCTTTTCCAACACCACCCTTTGTCCCTGACCATGGAGAAAAGAGATCAGCCATTGTAAGGCAGTCCCTCGAATTCCAGTGTTGGCAAGGCAGTGAGCCAACAGGTCATGGTCGACCATGTCGAACGCTGCTGAAAGATCTAGCAGTAGATCTCTTTGATCCAGCTATCAATGGAGTTCATCCATATGGGCAACCAGTACTGTCTCCATCCCATGGCCAGGTCAGAAGCCGGATTGAAAAATGTCAGGGACAGACGTGTCCTCCAGGAAGGTCTGGAGCTGTTCAGCCTCTATGAAACTACTGTACACTTAGATCATCTATGGAGGCTCTATTTTTCTTCTCTTCCCATAGGACTGCAGAGGGAGATTACATGACACTGAGACTGTAGAATTCCTTGCCAAGAGATATTGTGATCAGTCCATACTGGTCTTTAGGTGCCAAGAAAATATGACTTTATTTCTGAGAGCTCAATTGAATGGGTTTGTGGGGGTGATCTATTGGTGGTGGCTGTATTTCTTTTTTATGATTGAATTGTTATTAATGAGTTATTGTGATATTGTTAGGAGTTTTCATTGCTGTTTTAAGTTGCTATATGGATCTCCTGGTAATATAAGCATGTAATAAATAGCTTAAATAGAACAAGAGATTCATACAACATGAAACAGGTGTTCTCTTTCAGCAGGCAGTTCTCGACTATCTGTGCATTGGGTGTGATTACATAATTCAGTTACTTTGAGAACACAGACACTGCAGGACACTGCAGGACCCACAGAGGAGGCTGATTTGAATGAGGCATGGCTATAGTCCCACAGGACCCTTTGTTTCTTTCTTTCTTGCAGCATGCTAATGGTTTCTCAAGCCCTATTAGTGTGCCCTAACATACAGACTGGGAAAGTAGTCATCATGCCTACATGATTAACTGCTTTTATAGCAAATTCCTTTCAGTTGGTATCCAAAATTTTTAACAACTGGATTTTTTATACTTTACAAAATATTAAACTTTGGTCACATCTGTACATCCTTTTCTCTGAATGTTTTTGACCCTATATTGCATCTCTAGACAGCTCTGAAAGATATTTGAAGGACAAAGACATGAAAATTTGATTATAATTTCTTCTGACAATACTCTTACTTGAACATATAAAAAAGCAACCGGGACAGTCAATTTTTCGTTGTTTAGTGACCTTGCGATTTTTTTATGACATCATCGGGCAAAAGATATATTGCATGGATTCTCTGTCAAAAGTAATATATGCCTTTTGTAACAGGAGATGATACTGAAATCGTTTATCCTTTGGATAACTGTATCCTTGTAATCAGGATGAGCACAGATAGCATTTGTCAAGACAATTTTCTTTTTAAGAAATTAACACAATTACAGGAAGTAAGGATACAAAGGTGGGAAAACTTTATATGCTATGATGTGGTCAAATTGCTGGACTTCATAAAGCATTCAACCTACTTTATGGGCCATATTTTGACATATATTATAGGACACTTATGAAAGCCTATGAGGTGGCAGTGAAGGCTGGAAAAAAGATATTATTATGCAGCCTCCATTGCGTCCGCTAGCTCTCGCCTGGCACAATTGTTTAAAATAATTAGGTCTTTGACATCCCTACCTGAGGGACAAACAAATTCCAATTTGGTTATTAGCTGTGATACTTTTGCGAGCTTTTTTGTAGCTAAAATCTTGTTGCTCCACCGCAACCTCCCTGCCAACCTTGATACAGTTAATGAACTGGGGCCCCCGTGCCCGTTTTCTGGTCCTACATTGGACTGTTTCAGTCAGCTCTCCCAAGCTGATGTTGACAGGATTCGGAGGGCTGTGAGGGCCATCACTTGCCTCCTGGACCCATGCCCATCCTGGCTGGTGAAGGCCAGTGGGGATCCGGTGCGGGGGGCCCTGGTTGAGATCATGAACCTGTCTCTGAGTACAGGTGTTTTCCCAGGGGGTCTGAAAGAGGCAGTGGTGCCTCCACTCTTGAAAAGACCATATTTGGATCCTAGTGATTCAACTACCGCCCAGTGTCAAATCTATCCTTCTTGGGTAGTGGAGAGAGCAGGTAGTGGAGAGAGCAGCGGCTGAACAGCCTTCCTGGAGGAAACATCAGCTCTGGACCCATTTCAGTCCGGTTTCCACCCGTCATGGGATGGAGACAGTGCAGGTTGCCCTCACAGACTATCTTTGTCGACAGCTGGATTGAGGTGGGTCAGAGTTGCTGATCCTGTTAGATCTCTCAGTAGCCTTCGACACGGTCGATTACGATCTTTTAGACCACTGCCTTGCCAACGTTTGGATCCAGGGCTCAGCTCTTCAGTGGCTGTGCTCCTTCCTCCATGTTGGGGACAGAAGGTGGCACTGGGGGAGTGTTATTGCGGCACTTTTTGGTGTGTGGGGTATTGCAGTGTGCAATCCTTTCTCCAATGTTATTTAATATCTACATGTACCCCCTTGACCAGCTAGTCAGATGTTTTGGGCTGGGTTGCCATCAGTACACTGATGACACCCAGCTTCACCTGTTGATAGACAGCTGGCCCTATACCACCTCGGACACACTAGCCAGGTGCTTGGAGGTTGTGACAAAATTATTGAAGCAGAGCTGACTGAAGCACAATCCACTGAAGATGGAGGTCCTGTAGCTAGGCTGGGGTGGCTCAGAGGCTGTGAGCCAGCTCCCAGCTCTTGATGGCACGCAACTAATACCTGTTCCTGCTGTCAGGAGTCTGGGTGTGATTCTGGATGCCTCCTTATCAATGGAGGCCCAGGTCACAACTAAGGCATCTTTTTACCATCTCCCCCAGGCTAGGCAGCTGGTGTCTTACCTCTCCTGCCCCGACCTGGCCATGGTGATCCATGTGATGCTCACCTCCAGACTAGATTACTGTAATTCCCTCTACATAGGGCTGCCTTCAAGACTGACCCGGAAGCTCCAGTTGGTTCAAAATGCTACAGCAAGGGTCTTTTCGGGGACCCCACTGAGAGCTCATATCCAGCCAGTGCTCCTTCAACTGCATTGGCTCCAGGTGGAGCACCAGATCAGGTTCAAGGTGCTGGTTTTAACCTTTGAAGCCTTAATGTATTATTGTAGATGTCATTTTATTTTGATGTGAATCACTCTGAGCCCAGCCTTGGCCAGGGATAGAGGGTGGTCTACAAATCTAAAAATCAATCTATCAATATGTATTGCATTTCCACATAAAAGTATAAAACAGATCCACACTGCTACACTTTGCTTTGCTTCCTTTTTGTTTTTACACACACTTGAAAACCAAGAAAAATAAAGGGGTACCTTTCTTTGTACCAACCTGCTCTTGAAATGATGGAAGAAAATTTTCATGTCACTATTTTTAGGATGACGTGTTCAGAGTCAAATACTGATATTACATTGACAGTTTGATGTTTGCTGCCTTACAGGACAAAGCAGCAGAGCATTCGCTACCATAGACACACGCACCCATCAGCTATGGAATTTGCTTATCTAGTACATGTGCATGGATCTCTGTATCTGTGCATTCTAGGCAGTGCACAGAGCTCTGGAAGTTGCACTGTGAATGTCTGCGCCGCGCAGGACAGGCGACACTGACAGTTTTGACGCCACCATTAATTTCTTGGAGGAAGGTAAAGATGCTGAATTCAGCCAAGCACTACAGCTAAGGAAAGTCACACAAACATGCAATCATAAAACAATCAAGCTCTTACAGAAGAAATCCAGTACTCTAAAGATAAACTGGATCCAGACAAGATGGAAGTGATGTTGGTTGGGAGACTGGATGTTAGAGTTATCACTCTTAGATGGGTAAGATTGCCACTATCAAACTGAGTTGAAAAATTTGAGAATATTTTTGGACCCTGCACTGCATTCAGGTTGTTGCTAAGTGTTATTTGTACAGGGTTTGTAAGCTGTACTGCCTTACAGACTCAATTGGCCTTGCATAATGATCAATGAATATAAAGCCATCTATGCTAATAAGAACATGTTTATTAATTATTTATCAATTATTATTATTATTAGAAATGGAGAGTCGCAAGAAGATAATTTGTGGCACCCTATATTATTTACTGTGCAGAATTGTGCTGAGAGGAACTGAGTCCCACCAATATCCTCCTCACCCCCCACCCCGGCCACACAGCAGCTGGCTTCCTTGTAGGAAGGGTAAGATAAAATTGTAATAAATAAATAAACAGAATTGAACACATGAAGCTACCTTTATTCTGAATCAGACCCCTGGTCCATCAAAGTCAGTATTGTCTACTCAGATCAGCAGCGGCTCTCCAGGGTCCCAGGCAGGGAGGGGTCTTTCACATCACCTGCCTGCATAGTCCCTTTAACTGGAGATGCCGGGGATTGAACCTGGGACCTTCTGCATGCCAAGCAGATGCTCTACCACTGAGCTACAGCCCTTCCCCAATTAACACTTTAATCCTATGCAGAGTTTCTCAGTGGGTTAAACTAGGATAATTTTGCAGGGGATGTCAGAGAAATACCGGCCAGGAAGTTCCACCTTCATGGTGTATAAAGAAAATATATGAAACATTACAGATTTCATATCATGTGACTAAAACAATGTGCCTTTATACCAGAGGCTATCATGAGATATGCTATATGTAAACTATATATTATTAGAAAATGCACGTAAGCACAATAAATGTCAAGTAAATTCTTAGCACTGCTGTTTACAGGAAACAATTTAACAGCCAGTGTAATATCTCTATTTAGCTTTACTTTCATCAACAGGAAAATTCATTTATTTAAGCTGTATTATATATTATGTTAATAAATTTTGATGGGAGAAAAGATGGCCCACAACATTGGTAATCTGCAATAGAAGCAAGCGTAAAATAATCAGACAGATAATGAACCAATTGAAATTCTGAGCTTTTAAATATAATCCAAGACAATTTACATTGTTTTGCATGCTAATTACACAGTCACTTATGTTTAGTGGTACAAGACAGTTCATTATCACACAGCAGCTTAATATCAAACAAGAACGTACTACCATCAGCTGGAAGGTCGGCACTATTATATTTCATTGCTCTGTGCTTATAATGCCTCATCATACTGTCATTGCTTAACACAGGAATTTGCATTACCTATTTAGGAAGCATCTGATTCATGAACTCAACCCTGTCAAAATGCAGAAACAACCATGAAATTTTTTCTGCTCTCCTGTTCACCGTAGAAGTACAGAATTTTCTCAAAGGTTAATATTGCATTCTTTTAAAGTTGCTATAAAATGCCACCTTGAAACGTAAGGGGGTCAGATTTGCAGCACAAAAACTGTGAAGTGGTAAAACTATTGTAGCATTTCTAATTGTAATTACCTACTAATTATGTGTATGAAGTACATGTGCACACAACCCACAAATTATGCACTATATTCTTTAAGACCTTGCAAAGTTATGGAACTACTTTTATTTTTAGGAACGACTGTACTGTTGAATTTTATGATGGCACAAATGTCAAGAATTGAAACATGTAGGTTTAATTAGCATAAATTGTGGAGCTAATGGTAAATGCCACATTTAAATACTTTCCTCTCATGTTTATGGAAATGACAAACTACTCATCTCATATCTGTGAACGAAATAATAGTAAAAAACCATCTGTCAGAATTGCTGAATCTTCATGACCAAAGCAAATTTCAGCTATAGGAACAAACTGCACTACTTGGGCAATGCAATCCTAAGGGCCGCCAGTGTAACTATGGCACCCCAGCCCACTCCCTAAAGGGTTTCATTAGTGACCTGGTGGCGGGCAAAAGAGCGTGAAGTTGGGTTCCTGAAGCCACAACTGCATCAGCGTCCCCACCAAACGCGCCGTGGTGTTCCACCCTGGTGTTTCATTGCAACAGCTGAGCTGTGACAGACAGGGCAGGCAGAACCAATCAGGGAGTGACAGGGGCTTAGCCCTGCAAGCATTACAGGTGCGGGCCCAGAAAGAGGTGTGGCCAGGGATCAAGGTGCTATGGCACACCCCCCTTTCCCTTAAAGGGACCAAGACGTGCCATCAGCCACTAGGCAGCTGACAGAGTTATCAAGGGCCCCAGCAATCCATCACCCATGGAGACCCCTAGCAGGCCCTCAGCCCAAGCAATGCAAATGCTGCCAACACCTCAAAAGGGGCACAGGGAGATGTCAAGGAGAGTTTGTGCAGTCATAGGTGTCCTCTGCTCACTGGCGGCCACACCTCCCAGCAGCTTGCCCACACTGTCAAGGGTACCTCTGGGCCACCCATGCTGAAGGTGACTCGTGGGGGGGGGTGCTGGTTAGCTGGTGTGGGACATCATGTGGAGGCCCGTAGCACCACTGACAGGTCCCCAACAGCCTCTCAGTGCACACCTGTCCACCCCCAATGTCCCTCATAACAGCTAGCAGCCCATCCAGGTGGCTGGCAGCTGCCATCACAGATGCTGCCATCCCTTCCATGCACTGGTGACCCCTGGAGAAAGCATCTCACCACTCATGGTGGGTCTCCAGCTGCTCACTCTCAATTGCCACCCACATGGAAAAGATGAGGGATGGGCTGAACCAGGTGTGGGCCCTGTTCTTGGGGCCTAGGCAAGGAGCCAGAGTCCCCCACATTGCTGGGGCCTCCAGGGGCCACACTACTCGGATTTGAAGGATACTCCCCTCCTCCTCCACCTGCACCTTCTCCATTCCCTGCTGCCCCAACCTGCTGCCTTCAGAAGATGTCAAGTCTGTCTACTGCGTGGCCTTGCCCTCAGCTGCTGGTCCCAAGGACTCTGTGATGCCCAGTGTCTGGAGGAAGACTAACCCAGCTGCCACAGCTTGTCTCATTGGGGTCAGGGCACAAAGATGGTCCACAACATCAGCGGTGAACATCAGGGAGAAGGAACCTGGGGTGGGGGAACAGTCTGGTGCCTCAGTCCATGAGGGCAGCCATACCATCCCGCTCCATGGCCAGTACCTGAGCTTAGTCACCAGGCCACTCCTCCCAGGGACAGGGCTTTCCCCCCAGAGTCCCCCTTCCAGCAGGGTCTACCGCTGGGGTGAACCTCTAATAATGTGTGATGCCTGTCAGAACCCCATGTGGAAGTTAACTGCAGTAGAGTTCCAACAAAGAACCCCGAATGCCCTGGCTGGACAGTTTGGACCCTCTTGGTGGTCACTGGGACCTGAACCCTCATAGTGGCCCTGCTCCAAACACAGTGTCGGGGACCTGTGAAACTCACCCATTTATGTGCCACTTTTCTTTCCTTGAATGGCATCTCCCTTTGGCTGTTTTACTGACTTAATGTCCCATTCCCATTGCCCATTAGCATACCAGAACCCCTTGCAGGGAAGCATTAAAATGGTCAGAGACCCTGGCCTCTGGGAGGGCTCCTTCCTGAACGCCTCCCCATCAATCAATCCTCAGCTTTGCAACCAGTCAGCCAGGTTGCAGGCGTCAAACCGAGGGAAGGGGGGGGGAACCTGGCCAAATTAAAACTGACATATACAGCCGCTTGCAACTGTGGAAGCATGTGTCAGTCTCTGCTTCAGGGAGCAGAGCAACACAGGGGAAGGGGAAATGAGAGTAGCCACTCCAGGGGGGCCTTTTAGCAGCAGTTCCCAAGACAGGGAACCACAATAGCACCCTCCATACAGCTGACGGATATATTTGGGAGTACAGCAATTTTGTGGGCAACATCTTTCAAGTGTTCCCCCAAATCATTTCCAGTGTCAATATCCAGACACACATGCCACACACTAACAGAGAAAGAGGTGTTGCACTATTCAAAAAACTATTAATCAGCCAATGGAGAAATAGGGTGAGGACTCCTGAGGCCATCTCAAAGGGCCCACAGGGAGATGGAGTGAGGTTCTCCTAGGGTGGTGCACTTTCAAGTGAGGCAAAGCTGGCTGAAAACAACTGCAGGTTGAAAAAATCAGTCAGCTACTGCAGGTGTGCCTGGACATTGGCCACAGCAGAGTATGTGGGGGGGGGGATACTGGACAGGCCTTGGATTCTCCCTAAGGGATGGACACCTGCAGGAAAGCAAAACACAGAGATGTGCTGCAACAGCAGGCAGCCAGCAGTGCCTTGCTGGGGCAGCCATGTCTTCACAGCCTGCCAGGGACTTCGTTCCCTGGCCCATGGAGGCAAAATCCAACCCAAATCTGCCTTGATTAGGGCTGTTGGAAAAAAAATTCAGAAAAGTTCGGCTTCAGCAAAATTCGGCCAGTTTAGGCGCGCGGGGGAGGGGGAACAGATCTGTGCCTCCCGGCTGGGAGGCACAAATCTCTTTAAAGAGCCCCCCGCGCGCCTTCAGGGAAGCCCCGTGAAGGCGCGTGGGGGGGGGGGCGAACCCCGAATCTGCTGAATTTATTCGCCAAACACCCCGAAGTCGGCAAATTCGGCTACCCCATTTCCCGCCTTTTTTTGAGTTTGGTTCGTTCCGAACGAAAAACCGCCGAATAGGGGGAAATTCGGCTGTTTTTTGGTTTGGGACGAACCAAATCGACAGCCCTAGCCTTGATGCAAAGGCTGCAGCAATCTGACCAATGCACACCTGTCCTGTGTAGAGGTGCACAGCATCTGCTAATGAGCCGTCCACTATGGCAGCTGCCGCACAGGGCTATGAGTTGTGTGGGAACCTGCTCCACTTAGAATGAAGAGGCTTCAGCACACACACACACACACGGCACACCCAGCCCTGGGGTGGGGGGCTGCCCAAGAAAACAACTTACGGCCCAGAGTTGCATTGACAGCTTTGGCTCCCTGCCCCAGGAGTTCTCCTGGGAAACATACCAGAGACCTTTCCCCTTGTGCATGAAGGACAGTGGTGGTGGAAGGCCACTGGGCTAGAGTGTGGGAGGCGGCAGCGTCGGGGTGGCTCCCAGCCACCAATGAAAAGAGTGAGGTTTGGGAACCAGGCCATGCTTGTCAGTGTGCACCAACTCCTTTGGATCCTGCCTCCAGAGACGGGGTATCTGTTAGGATTCTGCAATGAGAGGAGCTAGTCACAGGGTATGGACTTTGTTCTCCCCTTCGAGTGTTAGTGCTAAGTGCTCTTTCTGCGCCTCTCCTGCTGCCAAAGTGCCTCACTACTACCTCTAAGTCTGCATGGAAGGGAGCTGACAGAGTGCTGTGCCCTCACACCCAACCTGGCTGGGGTTTTAGGAGGCGGGGGAAGCAGTGGGTACTATTAAGCAGGATAATCCTGTTTAGAAGACCTAATCTTGCAGAGAGGCATCAGACTGGGAGGGAAGCAGGAGCCCCGTCCTTCCCACTGCCACCCATCATCAAAATCTGCTTCTATGGCTTTTTAAAATGACATTCTTTGACTGACGTGTGACTCTGACCAAAGCAGTTAACCCAGAGACTGCTCAGAAACAAACACATTGTGCAGTTTAGTCCTAAGACTGAAGAAGCCAAGCAGGGACAGCAATGGAAGTCTCTGGGAATGGGAAATGGCAGTTTGAATAAGGAAAAGGTGTTCTTTAACCTTCTATACACACTTTAATTTATTAATAAAAACATTTAAAAATGAAATTGATTTCTTACACTGTTCTGGTATTTTTTTAAATACTTATTTTTAAATGGGTGGAATTTGACAAAAGAGAAAATCAAGAGTGAGAGTTCTTTTTCTGGAGGATTGTGGTCTTAATCCTTATATTTGAAAATCCTGCCTAAGCCTGTGTTCAGAGGAAACTGGCTCCTGGATGGTTGAGTGGAGAGGCAGGAGACTATCATTATTCATTGGTTGGTGTTATGCCCATGCTCAAAGAACATTTTTCAGGACTCAGCCCTAAGTCAAACTAATATCAAGGTACTAGAGACTTTGTCTCTTTTGAAGTCCTAGTTAGTACAATTAGATTAGATCATTAGATACATTCTGATTTTATTTATTTATTTTTGAATTTCTATCCCACTCTGTCCCGGCCATAGTCAGGCTCAGAGTGGGTTACATCATAAAAACATTATATAAATTATAAATAGATAATAAACAAGTTAACACATTAAAACCTCTAATACTAAAATCAACTCTGAAATCCGACGACGCCCATACCATGGGCACTTTGGTCAGTGGCTGGTCCAGAGGAAGAGGCAGCCACATGCCCCAGTTTATTCAAAAGATTTAATTTAATCAGAAATTGATTCAGCAACTGTTTATGGTATAGTAAGGTGCTACAAAACTGCTTTGTTTATATGAAAGGAAAGCAAGTGAAAACCCCACTAAAATACATTTTGCCACAAAAAATTATCCCTTGTAATGTATTAACAAATTTAATATTAAAGAAGTTCAAAATAAAATAACATTATATCCCAGAAAACTAGATTATTCATCATGAACCCATGCTGTATTATTGAAGAACTAACTAGTGGCGGTGGCAAAATTCAACCTTGCCTGGAGTGACAAAATATTTTGAACCAACCTTGATGCCAGTAGGTTTTGGCGGTTTTTCCCCTTATGAGCTCTGACACCAAGGTCTTAGAAAACTAATCCCTAAGCCCCTATATTCAATTTATTGTTATCCTACATTTAATTATACCATTATTACTTCCAGATTCAATTTCCAACTTAAATTATGATTTGAGATTTTACAGGTTTTATAATTGGAATTTACTAAAAAGAACAGTTATTCTCAATGTGTCCATAGGGAATCAAGTGAATTAGTCCCTATGGGTAAAACACTGCAAGCTGAACACAGGCTGACCAGGGCAGTTTTCATGAGGATTAAAAGTTGCTTTGCTTGGCCAAAAAAGAAATGGAGATAGTTCTATCAAATATAATAGGGGGCAACTACTATGTAGGAGTTTGGGTCAAGTTATCTCTATATATTGCTTGCTAATACTTACAGTGCCCTGACCTGGATGGCCCAGGCTAGCTTGATCTCATCAGATCTCAGAAGCTAAGCAGGGCCAGCCCTGGTTAGTATTTGGATGGGAGACCACCAAGGAATACCAGGGTTGCTGTGCAGAGGAAGGCACTGGCAAACCACCTCTGTTAGTCTCTTGCCATGAAAACCCCAAAAGGGGTCGCCATAAGTCGGCTGTGACTTGATGGCACTTTACACACACAGTACTTACAGTCAGTACTAGATTATGTTGTAAAGTGTCATAGAACAAACTCATCTAGAGAGCACAGCTGCCTTTCTCTTTCCTGGACTGACAAGGCTAGAACGAATGGAACTCAGATAATATGTGGCAAAAGTCCACCCCCATCCTTATTTGCACACCTCTTCTCCTCTTGCTCAGCTCTCTTAAAAAATCCTCTTTAAAATAGAACACGAAGAGGCTCGATCCTAGTAAACATCTTTATGAAATTGCCCTAGCCATATCACTGATGTTCATTTTATTCCAGTACATGTAATCTTATGAAACTGATGATTTATATTGATTTTCAAAGCATTTGCTGTGTACTCAAAGTTTGCTTTCAATTTGTAACTGAAAAGCAATGGCTATACCTAATCTTGAAAGGAAAAGCTTAGCTGAACCTTTTATTTTATTTTATGTTTTTTATAGTTTCTTAGAAAGTATAGAAACTTATTTTGTCCATGCAATCTAGCATAAACTGTTAACACTAAAATATTTTCTTGAATGCAAACCCTTTGGATGGGGTACTGACAAGTAATATTCTTAGGGGTGTGGGGCTGCTCTGGTAGGCACTCTTGATTGCATCCAGTCCAAATGGGCCTTTCTTTTTCAGTGTTAATCTCGGGGGGGGGGGGGACAGTTTCGCACAATTTAAACAAAAGTTGGCTGTGCTGATTGACTCCATTTAAAATCTGATTCAATCACTGGAGCAGTTTAAAGAAATTACCCCTCTTTATAAATGCACCTACAAATCTAAGCTTGAATAAACAGATAAAGGTCCCATTATTAGTGGACTGCCCCAGATCTCTGAGAAAACAACATCTAGCACTCCTCCTATCAGACACAATAGCTAGCTTATCTGCTAGCATGGCCAGATTTGCTTGGTTAGCAATGAAAAAAAGGCAAAGATCCCTTAAGTCTATATAGTAGTTGAGGAAATTGAGAATGAGTAGAATTATTTCTGATAGACTTATTTTACCAAGCTTTTGCTATTATTAAGCATTCCAGTTTTAATAATATACAGCTTTCGTTCTTTGATATTAATTAGCTATGTACCTCTGCACTTTCACATTTTAAGCATTTACATTTTAATTGTATTTTGTACTTGTTTTATTCTATATTATTCAGTCTATGACCGCAAATAAAATGATTGATTGATACAGATAAAGGTGGAGAGTTAAAAAAGGTGAACACCCAAATCTTGGGTAGTGGAATAAAACTGATAGCTGATGTAGCATTAAGTTCCCTGATGTATATGTATGTCATTTCAGTTGCAGAATGCGGAAGAAGTGGCTCAAAACACCCTAGATTTTTATTTAAAACATTTAATTCCTTTTAAGTACTAACTGCAGCCTCAAATACGTTGTGTGAACTAGAAATCAAAGATGAAGATAGCTGCAGAAAAAGCCATGATGTTGATGCAAATTACTCCCTTGGAGATTTGAGTCAGGCATTTTTAATAGCCATTCTGAAGATATAGAAAGCAAGAAAACAAATAGAAAATGTCACTAAATGAATAAGTGGTGGAAAAAGATAAAGGTAGTCGCCTGTGTAAGCACTGGGTCATTTTTGACCCATGGGGTGATGACACGTTCCGACGTTTAGTAGGCAGACTATGCTTACAGGATGGTTTGCCATTGCCTTCCCCAGTCATCTACACTTTACCCCCAGCAAGGTGGGTACTCATTGTTGGGAAGTGTACATTAAATGGAGAAAGTGCATATAACAGCAGAGATAGTGTACATTCACAGATATGTGCAAAAACAGACAACATAAACAGAGAACTTAAACAGTGTACTGTACTGTTAACGTGCATAATTTCCCCTTACACTATTGTTTAGCAATATATTAAATCTCTCTGATGAACTGACATTCTCGAACATCATGTGAAGACTATGTACAAAAAAATCCTGATCAATTTGTGATGTTTTTCTATGCCTTGGTAAGAATTTGCATGAGTGCTGGTGTTTCAGTACTGAGTGTAGAATTACAATCCCAATAAGTCTCTTCAAAATGGACAGCTTTAAAAACCAGGTTTCCATTGCTACATAATATAACAGTGCACAGTGAAGAACAAGGAAACAAAAGAGAATCTATTTGAATGTTCTGACGAGATGGAACTCTTCCTGTACAAAAGCTGTGATTTGCAGGGTGGTGAACCTCTTGATATAGTTAATTGTAACTGATTACAATTGATTATGTGGTCACTCCAGAAATATAAACGTTCAACTTTTTTTTAATTAGTAACATGATCTACAATGTTCGTTCAGCTGTAACATTACAAGAAAAAGTACTGTAACAGTTACTAAGGCACACAATACAAAGAAGTAGAGAAGAAAACATAGTAGGTTAACTTATCAAAATGCTTCTGGAACATTAAAAAAAACTAGATGTTACACAATGAAATGCACTGGATAGAGAGGTCCCTTCTACCCATGCTACCATTTTGTCTCCTTACTTCCAGTTGAGTTAGTTATGAACACTTTTTATCTGCACACTTATCTGCAATGCCCTTTTTGTTTCCTTCTAACATTTCAATTGCTTAACTAGGACAATGACCAAATAAATACCAGCGGTAGGGGAAGTTTTTGTCAGTAAAACCTTTGAGCAATGAGGAAGAACTGATCTTAAATTTAGTTCGGTGGAACATTCATGTTTCCTTAAAATGAAAGATAATAGCTTCATAGTTCTAGTAGCATAGTGCCCCTTTTAATACTCCTATTTAAATAAGAATGTGTGTCCTGCAAACCTGATACAAGTACACATTAGTAGATGTAAAGAAAATAAAGAACACTTGAGTATAAGGCGTTTTGAAGAGTATGCTTGTCATGTGTATGAAAGAGAGCATATTTTCAGACTTTATATTAGTTAGACATTAGACAGAGTTGTAAATTACTACTGGCTTTCGGTAAGTACTTGTTCAGAAATAATGCAATCAGCCTCATACTTTTTCTTCAGGCCCTTCAGGTATATTCGCAAGCTGCCTTGATCCAATCGGGAGTTGCGTGCCGCCTGAACCAATCTACTTCCCAAGTGATGTATAGCCCGTTCCTTTAATGTTTCTGGAGTACTTCTTTGTTGCTGCTGTGATAATGACATGCATATATTACAATCTGAACTTTCTGCGACTTTCATTAGACAAAATTACCCAATTATACTCTCATGTCAATTGAATGAAGTATGGCTTATGTAAAAACTAAGATAATGTCTTAGAAAGCATGGGTTCTAACTCCAGTTTTGCTGAAATACTGGGAATATAGGAGTGTGTGTTGGGGAGAATATCAGGAAGTAGGACGGGTGCTGAAGTGTTCCTGCATCTTTGATTCTCCAGAAGAATGGACAGAGCTATGGTCCCTCCTTAATCCCTGACTGTAATGAACCAAGAAAATCCATCTCAAACAAGAATTTCTGGAACTGCCTAATGCTGGTTTTTGATGAACTTTCTCAAAAAACTGGAAGTTGGAAATAGGTGTGTAGTTACTAAGATCAGTAAGATCTAAGGATCAAGAAAAATTAAGGTGCAATATCAAATCACAGCTTTATTTAACTCATTAGAAAATATTCCCTCTAAAACAGTGGTTCCCAACCTTTTTTTTACCAGGGACCACTAGGACTTTTTTGTTCGGTGCAGGGACCCCAAGGTTCAAAATAAAAATTCAGAGAATTTGAAAATAAACTTTAATCATAACTGTTAGTTAAACATTAAACTTAGAATAATATTTGAATATATATATATATTTATAATAGAGAACTTTTAATTGAAAATGTTAATTTATTATGGGTTTATAACTTTGTTTCGCGGACCTTAATTTAGTTCTCGCGGACCCCTGGGGGTCCATGGACCCCCGGTTGGGAACCAGTGCTCTAAAAGATCTGTTCACTACAGCAGTTAAAAAAGTCAGTAAAGGCTAAGGTTTTACTGGGCAAAATTGCCAAGATTCAAGGAAACAACTGGGAAGTACAGCCAAGTCCCCAAGAATCCCGTCCTCTTCCTTCACAACAACAGTATAAAATTAATTACCAAAACTGGATAAGCAAATATACTGGACATACTATCTTGCTGCACAAATGGTAGAGTCTAAATTGGATCAAATATCAATAATGTTATTTGCAGAGTTTTGTGAAGTGATCACAGTGATCCACCTGAAGGCTTGTTCTGTTTTTTGGGGAAGGAATTAACCGTCCCTTTAGTACATGAATATCTCAGTAGGGTAACATCAAGAAGATACCATAGTGTTATCACTGCCCCTTTTTCCTCCTCCTCTGTCACCACCACTGTTTCTTAGATCCCACCCTCCTGCCATCTCCGCCTACAACCCTGTCAGCATTGCCACTGCCTTCTCACTTCACTTCTCCCAATCTTGCTCTTGTCATTTTCTCTGCATCCTCTTGGCCACTGCTTAATTTTATTTTAAATTACTGCATGGTATTTTAAATTACTTGCATGGTTTCATGAGGTTGCTAGGCAACCCTGTAATGCCAATCGTGATCTGGCAAGATCCTAGTTGTTTATGGAAGTTTGATGTCTGTACAAATACACATATTGCTTTTCCACGGTGGGGAGAACAATTCCTAGCCTTCTCTCTGGCAGCACTCATATGCTGGAACATATTGCCAACAGAAATGTGTTTGGCTACATGTTTCCTGGAGTTACAGCAGTTTGCTGAAACTTGGCTTTTGGGAAAGCATTCTGTAGAGCCTCAGTTTGAGTACAGCCATTTTCAAGTTATTATTTACTTATATTTCAGTGGCTGTGTTTTTCATATGAATTACTTTAACAGTTTTGGTTTAAAATGTGACTGTAACTGTGATTTTATTTTATTTTTAATTTCTGTGATTTGTTGTTTTATGTGCTGCTTCCCCCCCCCCCTTCTTTGCCATCACGTTGCAGCTGACTTATGACAACCCTGTAGGTTTACAAGGCAAGAGATGTTCAGAGGTGGTTTGCCATTGCCTGTCTCTGCATGGCAACCCTGGACTTCATTGGTGGTCTCCCATCCAAATACTAACCAGGGCCAACCCTGCTTAGCTTCCGAGATTGAAACCAATGGACTTAGTATTAGAGGCAACTTGGCAAAATATACTTGCACGCACACAACCAGCAACGAGGAGCTGTTTTTAAGAAAAATAGTATAAGAGACAAGGATAACCCAATGGATGTGAATCTACTTCAATAAAATAAGTTTTATTTTCTATTATTTCTGCCTTGCATGTTTGCTGTTTTCCCACCTACACTTCACTGCTTTGTAATTCTGCTAACTATACAAAACCATAAATTCCCTGTGCTTAGAAGTGTGTAACTCTGCTTAGGATTGTACTATAAGAACTACAGGATAAAATACCTGAGTCCCATGCTATTACTACATACCAAAATTTGTTTAGAAATAAGCGTTACAATCTCTCTTGCATCCAATATTATTGATAGTGGAAGAGAGGAGAGCTCTGCAGCCTTTATCCCTAAATATAAAGAAGAAGAAGTTATTTATGGTCAAAGATAGACAAAGTTCATTTAAATCAAAATGTCTGTCAGGCCCAGGACCAACATAATACTCTGATCTAAATATGATTTTTAAACCATATTAGCCATTGACTGGCATGAGTCGAGAAAACATATCAATATTAAAAGATCTTCACTGGCTGCTTATCCATTTTTTAAGTCAAAGAGGTGGTTTTAATCTTGAAAGCCTGAAGCAGTCTGACATCAGGACCTTATCAGGATACTGTCTGCTCCCATATATACCTGTATGGGCTTTAAGATCTTCACACAGGCACTTCACACAGGTCTCTCTGCCATTGGCGGTAAGGTGGGTGCCTTTTCAGTTATAATGCCTCTCTTGTAGAACTGTCTTTCCTAAACTCTTAGCCTGTCACCAAACTTCGTAACTTTCTGACATCATTTATTTTAGCTATGTTGTATGGTCTTTTATGGATTTTAGCTGGGTTAATTGCCATCTGTTTACACTATATTGCTGATGCTGGTGGATTTTTAAACATCTTTTTTTGAAAAATGTTTACATTGGATTCTGCTATCTTTATTCATTTTAGTAATTTCTGCTAATTGTATTAATTCTTGTTGCTGTTGATTGCTACTGTTTGGCAGAGCAATCCACAAGGGGTGGAACGTCTTTGAAGCTGGCATGACCCTGGCACAGGCGTTAGTGCCACTTGCGCTAGCTAAGTGGGCACTAACACTGGTGCAGAGCCACTTATGCTGATGCTGGGGAGGCGCAAAGCAGCGTCATGCATGGACGTTGGCACAGCCGCAAAAGCATTTACATGGAGCAAGGGCTTGTGCTGACACCAAACAGGGCATTCCTGGGGCCAGGGCCGACTTTAGTCAGCTCCCTGAGCTCTTTCATCCCAGGAATGTTCCTCTTGCTGGTACAAACTTGCACCAGCAAAAAGGGAGGTGTAGCCCTGTGAAACTGCATGGAGCAGTTTCACAGTTTTTTTACAAAATTACATTTTCAGCTTCCTTTTTCAGGCCAGCAAGCCACTCAGGAGGTTGTGTGGCTGAGCCTTCAAACCTCACCTTGATTTGCAGTTCAATAAAGTCTGTATTGTGCCACAACTGTGTCTCTGTCTGTTTGGTTCTGACTGCATTTCTGGAGTTCCATGCCTCTCCCTGCCTCACTCCCACCTCCATCTGTGACTTCCCTGAGGGCTGCCTGATGATATGTCCAAGAGAGAGGGCTCTTGAATGCCTTGGGTGGCTGTGGATGGTTTTGCAGCAGCACCTCTAAGGCTGACCTAACACCAGCCCCCCCCCCCCCGGCTGCTGTGTAAAGGGGGGGATGGGCCAGGAGGTGGCCTGAATGAATGAGCCAGCTAGGTGTGGTGGTTAGCGTGTGAGACTAGGATCTGGGAGACCCAGATTTGAATCCCCACTCGTGCCATGGAAGCTAGTTGGGTGGCCTTGGGAAGGGCACATTCTCTGCCTAACCAACCTCACAGGGTTGTTGTAACCATAAAATGGAGAAGAGAACAATGTAAGCCACTTTGGGTCCCCATGAGGGGAGAATGGTGAGCAATGAATAGAATAAATGAATGAAGCTAATAACTGTGTGTCTGCTCTAGGAATGGGGAGTGCTCTGTCACCTGGGGGGAAGACATCTGGGAAGGTATTACTGAAGGGGCATGGTATTGCAGGGGTCCCTGGAGTCAATGACTGGAGGAGGGCAGTACAGTGGGCAGACGTGATGTCTTTGGAGGGGGATGGGGAGAGCACTGGTAGGGGAGTTTGGCAGCTGAGTCAGGTCCTGGATGCTGTTAGAAAGGGAGTCATAGCCCTTGCTGGGCCCCTGGGGTGGTAACTGAGCGGAAGCAGCTATAGTTCTGCCACAAAGGAAGGATCCTTTCTCCTGGGGCATGGAGGAGTTGGCTGTGCCTGTGGCAGCACCTGGAGGGACTGCTGATGTCACAAGGGACATTGGGGACATCTAGGAGTGCAGAGGGGATGTATTAACACGACTGACAGGATTGCCCTGCACACAAAAGTTACAATGGATGCAAAATAGATTTCAAATGACAGTCTCTGGGCATAGACAGATTACTCTGGGAGTGGAATGATAGCGCCCAGAGTGAAATGATGGTCATTCCAGTCTCAGACCACTTTTGCTTCTTTGAGGAGGCTATTGGGGGATCTGAGAGTGGTGCTGTGTGCCCCCACATCTGAGTTCACCCCAGTCGCCCCATCTCCTGCTCTGCCGCTGGTGGGGGTGGCCAGAGGGTGTTGCGGGGGCATCCTCGGCAGCATGGCCAGGCTGCCGGGGGCACGCCCACTGGTGAGCAGAGGACACCAGTCACTGGATAGACTGTCCTTGTCGTGTCTCCATGTGCCTTTCAAGGTGATGGCAGCCTTTGCATCACTTTGGCTGAGGACCTGCTTGGGATCTCCGCAGGAGGGAATTGCTGGGACTCTTGTCACCTCTGTCAGCCACCCAGGGACTGATGGCAGGGCCCAGTGCCTTTAAGGGAGTGGGGTGGTATGCCACAGACATGGAGCCTCAATCACTTGTCCCAACCCTTCCCACCCCTTGGCTGTGATGTGTACATGGCTAGGCTCCTCTGCTCCTGCTGGCCCAATTGGTTCTGCCTGCCCTGTCCATCACAGCCCAGCCATCACAACACAACACCTGGATGGGCCACTATGACACAATTACTGGGGCAGCTGACACAGTTGTGCCGTCCAAAAACCCAGCAACACACTCTTTTTCCTGCTGGCTGCTCACTAATGAAACCCTTTAGGGAACAGACTAGCGCTGCCAGAGTGACACCAGCGGCCAGCTGCAGTGCAGCTGGCAGCCCTCAGGAATGCTCTGCCCATGTGAAGATATGGTATTAAATGTAGATAATTAGCGGAAGCTGATTTTTATCAATTTTCTAATTGACAGCTGTTGTTGATATTGTGTGATTCAGATTAATCAGCAATTACTGTAATTTTCACCCCAAACTGGTTTGGGAAAAGAATTATTTGCGGGGAGACAAAAGAAGATGCAACCCCTGCATCTTCCTTCACAGCAATATATCAAAGACTACTCAAAAGGGAAATTGAGAAAGGCCATATACTAAAACATGAAGCGCCTTGCAAACTGGAAAGCAGCTTCCAAATAACATGTGGTTTTAGCTGAGCAAAGACCAACCTTGTGTACAGCCCCATCTGCTGGATAGCCCCTCTGCATACAGACCACTTCTCAGAATGCAATCTACAAATGGAAGCCCACTTCCATATACAAATTAGATTAGACACCTATGTACTCTTACAATATATGTAAATTTCAGTAAATTCTAACAATCAATATTACACATTACCATAATTTTTTTCTTCTGTTTGTCCTTTAGAAAGAATATAAGTATAAGCTATTCTCTCTATATCTCCAGTACTCCTTCTCACATGCTGCACTTCAAAGTAGTTGTTTTCCACATTGGGATATAAGACATCAATATGACATAATTCCAAAAAATGAGTAGCAAACAGTGTAAATGCCTAAATCATGAAACAAACAAAAAAATACATCAACTAGAAATTATTGGAATGAATGGATTATTATCTTTTAAAGCCAAGTTAGAAAGTTAAGAAAAAATCAGGCATCTATTGATTAAAACCTTAATAATACCTTTAATTTCAGAAGATATTCACAGACAGCATAACATATGCCAATGCCTTCTTCAGTACTGGTACCTCTGCCAAGTTCATCAATTATGATAAGTGATCTGTCATTAGCATTTTGTATGATATATGATATCTAGAGAAAAAGACATCAGGTTTCATTACTAGCACTAAATGTGAGGCTAAAATCTCTTAATAAGAATTTTCATTTCGTGCCCGAAATTGAGTCCATAAAATCTGTTTTAGTAACATTTAACTAGCTGCTATTTAAAAACAGAACATCTGTTAATAAAGACCAGTCAAGGAGTTTTTTACATGAACAGCAGGTTCAATGTGCACAGAGCTCTTACATGTACCAGGCCATCACTATTAAAAAAAATCAGAATGGCCACACTTCCACGTGAGCTGGACCTGAAGTGATACCCATTCCTGAAGCAATAAAGTGTGGGGTATGCAGGCATAATCAGCTCAATTCAAGTAATACAGGAAGCAATATGTTAAATGTTAAAAGTTATCAGGCTCGTAATTATTATGGTCTGTCCATTTGTAGGTCCAAAACAGTGGCGATATCCAAGTGCCTGTAAATTATTATCCTGAACCAGCTTATTTCAGATAAGCCTGAAGTACGGTTGGCTAATAGCAACTGTGGTTTTTGTTCCAGTGCTACAGATGGAGGTACAGATCTCCCCTGTGGCACATAGCATCTTGGCCCACAATAGTCCATGCTCTGATCACATCCAGATTAGTCTATTGCAATGCACTGTAAGTGGTGCTGCATATGAAGGCTATTCAGAAGCTTCAACTGTCTCAAAACGAAGAAGTTAGGCTGTGAGCAGGCATAAGTTACAGCATCACATATTGCCAGTTTTCAAAGTTATACACCAGCTTCTTGATTGCTTTACTGGTGGTGTTGAACTAGATACCAAAATACAGTGTAATTGTAAAACATAAAATATATATGGGACTTCAATTTAAATTGTTTCAAACAATATTAATAGATTGTCTTGATTATTTTACATACTTCAACAATATGCTTGTAAATATAATTGAGAAAGCAAAACTGTTGAATTTTGGCAAACTGGCTATTGTGGTTCATAGGTGCGCAACTTAGGGAGTTTAAACAGTGGTGCAGGGAAAACATAAAGTCTCATAGCACGTGCCCAGATTCAATGGATTGCAGCCAATTAGTCTAATCTTATGTATGGAGAAAAATTGAAGTTACAGACCTGGAATATTTACATGAAAGAAAAATGTAGTTAATAATTTCAGCAACTGGTATAAACTTGCTAAACTCAGCTGAGTACCTCTTTCATCTCTTTCATGAATGTCGATGAATTTGTTTCTATATCATCATCCATACCTATTCTAGTAAATATCTGTTCAGCAATTCTAAAAGAAGCATATTCTGCTGGGACAAAAGATCCTGAAAATCAGAAAGAAGGACAAATAAATGTGTGGAGATGCTAAAAAAAATGTAATAATTTAACATTAGGCTTGTCAAATCTTAAAATAGTAAGATCACATCATATTATTACACCACTGTTTCTCCCTTTAAGTAATTACAGCTTAACTAGAAAACAACATAAATGAGCTACTGCTTACCAATTTGTGCCATAATTTGACAGAGGGCTATCTGTTTTAGATAGGTTGACTTTCCACTCATATTTGGACCTGTAATTATGATAAAATTACTTCCCTCCGTAATGTATGTATTGTTAGGGACAGGTTTCTCAATTGATATTTTTTCAAGAACCGGATGCCACCCTTGCTTTATTGCTAAGGTGTCTGTAAATTCTGGCCGCACTAAATAAAGAAATACAGTAGAATATTTTATTACTTTCAAATTATTAACAAAGTCTTTTTCCTTTTTAACGTCAAAATTATACTACTATAACACTCTTCATTAGGCTGCATTTAAAAACAATTTATATTTCACCTGGTGCAGAATCTAGCAGCCAGAATGGTAACGGAAGGGATCATATTTCTCCAGTTTTACATCGAATTCACTGACTTCTCATTTGCATTTAAGTCAACTATTAGGCACAGGAATGGACTAACTAGTCTTGTATCTCAGTACCTGGCCCCCTTCTCCCATAGTGATTTTATTTATTGATGTTATTTATAGTCTGCCTTTCTTATTACAACTCAAAGCAGATTACACAGAGTGAGTCAATACAATCACCAAGATGGGACAATCAGTAAACAATGAAATAGGATTTGAGTTGTAGAACCAATCAGAAGTCTAAAAAACAGAACTGACACAAAGTATAAGTGTTAACATGACACATTAAATGATGCAAAATTTAATAGTAGGATCCAATTTACAGCAAACGGTACACAGTAGCATAGACCACAGTCTCTAATAATTTACCCAGGTAATCATGAAGCATTTTGTACCGTGCAACCCTACTGCCTACATAGAAAAGTCCTCTTGAATAATTCAGTTTTGCACAGTTTGCAGAAAGCCAGGAGAATGGGAGCCATCCTGACTTCCTCAAGCAAGCCATTCCACAAGGTATGGGCCACAGTTGTTAATTGTGCCCACACGAACAACTTAACATCTATTGGTATTTCCCTCTGATTAAATGAGATGAAGTTGGTGGGCTTAAGGGGCAGAGCTTTTCACTTGTAGCCACCAGGCTCTGAAATATTTTGCCCAAAGAGGGCTGGTTAGCCCACTCATTTTTAGCCTTTCTTAAATTGTTGAAGACAGCTAGATGGTCTTTGAAAGGGGCTGAATCAGCATGATGAATTTCTGGGCTCTTTTGTTTAGTTATATTTTTCCTCTGTATTCCTGCTTATAGGATGTCATTGTGTTTTGTTAGCAGGTCATTAGTTTTTATCTGTTTAGTTTTTATTGCTGTTCTTACTGGTTTTATATGGGACGTGACGCTGACTTGATAGTTTTTATCAGCTGGAGTACAACAGCTTTTCCACTTTCACTCATTTAATTCTTCTCCTCACTGTAGTCCATGTCCCACAATGCCTTTGCCCACATGGGTGCCATGGTACATAGTATAGCCTTTTCAGGGGTTAAAGGGGACACTTCCTCCCTCTTTTGCCCGTGGAAGAGCTAGTTGGATTCAAATCCATGTAATGTTTCTATTCTGTATTCTCATGTCTTGAATTTGTAAGCTGCCCTGAGTAGTCAGTAGTCAGTAAGACTACACGGATACAGTTTTGCTGATGCAAGCAAAACTATAATCCTCATATCTTATGAGTAGTCCAACTGTTTTCTATACTGCTGATATAAAATAGGTTCTTGGAGGGCTGTAGCCTAAATACTACTAATTCCTTAAAGAAGGGTATATTTTCTTAAACAATATTTAATTTTTCTGATACTCTACGGTTGTTCTGTCATTTGTCACTTTTTATTTGACTAGTGTATAGTCCCCGATGTGGTTCCATAGGCACCACAGCACCCACTGAAAAAGTGGGGCTTTTGCCCAACAGGGCTTCTGATTGACTGTGCAAACTTTTAACAGTTGCTTCAGCAGCCGCCACCACAGCACAAGGATTTTTAAAAAACAATATGTTAATTTTTAAAAGCATCCTGTTAACACAGCTTCTGCCTGAAATGTTAAAGCATTAGTATTAGAGCTACACATTAACTCACTCCCTGATATTTTGTGGTTGGCTCTCCCTCTTGTGGCAACCAGTTTGTGGTTGGCTCTGCCACCTATGGCAGCCATTTTACAGTTGTGCCTACCATACTGTGTCAGAATTTCAAAGGTTGCCACAGGCTCAAAAGGGTTGGGGATCCCTGGCAAAGCCTGATGACAGGTGACATTGACCACACAAGTTATAACAGAACTAACTTACCATAATCAAAGAGTGTGCAGGCATGGGCAAATGACTGCAACATGTCTAGCATAGATACCGTGTCAGACAGTTTGTAGAGGCAATGGATATGCTCATAGATTTCACTCAGTAGTTTACACACTATCCTGCAAACATATAGCATCACAGTTTATTTTATACAAATAAATTAATAAATAAAAAATTAAATAGAATTATGGTTTTTAAGACTAGAGTTGCCTGAAATATCCTATATTCCAAACAACTTTTATTAAATATATAAACATGGTCAAATAAAGTTTTAAAACCAGACTCTCTCAAACCCAGAAAAGGCTATGGGGTGAATTCTAACAACTCCTGGTGGACCTCCATTTGCAGAATGCATTTTTTCCTATCTCCCCCTTGAATGAGGCAACAAAGCAGGATACAAATGTTTTAAATAACTGAATTTTTAAAAACCATATTACTATGTGTAACACATATTTCAACTTTTCAAACTAGCAATACATACTTCCCTGGTCCAGCAGCTCCTTATGCTATGTTTTGGATTAATATCTGTGCTTAAGCCTCAGGGAGAGCTACTATCACAGCTCTCTCTCGTTACCAGTACCATGCTTGTTCTGCAGCAGTGAGTATTAGGGGTGTGCACTGGAAAAAAATTCAGTATTTTTTGGATTCAGAAGAAGAGTTGGTTTTTATATGCCGACTTTCTCTACCACTTAAGGCAGAATCAAACCGGCTTACAATCGTCTTTCCTTCTCATCCCCACAACAGACACCCTGTGAGGTAGATGAGGCTGAGAGAGCATGACTAGCCCAAGGTCACCCAGCTGGCTTCATGTGTAGGACTGGGGAAACAAATCCAGTTCACCAGATTAGCCTCCGCTGCTCATGTGGAGGAGTGGGGAATCAAATCCACCACTCCAAACCACCACTCTTAGCCACTACACCATGCTGGCTCTCCCGAAATAGTCCCAAATTTTTTCGATCTGAAAAAAAATCCTATACAAATATAGGATTTTTCAGTTTCTTGAATATCTGGGGTTTTTTAAAGGTAGAGGAACCAAATTTGCAGCTGCTAGTGACTCTCCTGAGTTTGGTAAAGATTGGATCAGGGGGTCCAATTTTATGGGCCTCCAAAGAAGGTGCCCCCATCCATCCTCTATTGATTCCAATGGAGAGAAAATGGGGGCCAATAAAATTGGAACCCCTGACCCAAATATGGTGCCTCTACCTTTACAAAACCACTCCCCAGAGCCCCACAAAGTTTTCTCACAGGTTTCAATACAGCCATGTCTTTAAATTTTAAAGAGCACCCAACTTATCACCCGGCATGAATGAAATGGCGCCTTTTTCAGATTGGCATATCTGAATGCACACCGCTAGTGAGTATCATATGTGCAGAGAGGTCAAAATGGCCACTATGTAAATAAACAAGCCAGCAGCTTTCTGGATTTGGCAGTCCAGCACTGACAAAGGGGGAGAGTTGACGGGAAACTGCAGAGGCTCAAGGTGAGTCCATACTGCACCTTATCACAGCAGCAGGGAGAAGCTTCTGCAAAGAAAAAAGCCAAGGCAGAATTATTAAGTAACTGATTCAGAATCTTCCAGATCTGATGACTAGAATTTCTATTACAGGTATGGAAGAAAAGAATGGAATTTTTATCTTATTTGAACAGCTTCTGCAGATGCTTTTTAAGGGGGGCAACTCTGCAGAGCAGTGAGGTATTTCTAATGGGCTTTGCCTCCAAGCCACTTAATTTCAGGATTCCAGAAGACAACAGACTTCCATATACTCTGTTTTCAAGGAACAGTATTTCTAATGGGAGAGAGGCAAGTGACTGGGATTCAGGCATGGTCTAAGGAGCCTCTTGGCACAGATGGTGCTGCAAAAGGTCAAAACTTTTCTGAGGAGACCTCAGAAAACAAAGGGCCGTTCCAGCTAAGCTTGAACATCGGACACTGCAATATTTGTTTATGTGCAGCAGACATTTTGATGCTTGCTTCTTGGCAGGCATATTAATGATATATACAAAAAGCATGAAGTTGGCAGCAGCAGGAAAGGCAGTAGGGGATCCCAAAGTTATGGGCTTTCTTTTAAAAGGTCAGAAGCTTGGATCCAAGAACCAGGTGCTCAACTCTACTTTTAAATGTCTCCGTTAATTATGAAAATAGATTTAAAAGCCTCGTGACTAACATTTGCACAATAAATACTTATAATAGACAAAATGTTTGAACTAATCTTACAAGTATGTCATGTGATAAATTTCTCTCAAGGACTCCTGGCATCTTTCATTCATTTTCATTAAATCTGGTGAAGTAAAGCTATATACATTTTTCATTTTAGTAATCTGTAGGGTAAGTTAAACCAAATGTTAAAATATGATAGATAAGCATAAATACAACTACTCCTAGGAAACAAAATAAATTTTAGAGCATGGGACAAAACTGCTTGTATTAGTTCTTTTTTTAAGTTAAATACAACAGTAATAGAATGGCCATGACATGAAAATATCCAGTGATACAATCATTAAATTGGAAAGAGCCAAAGGACCTCACAGTTCAGATTTTTTTCAAAAGGTGGTGCCACCCTGCTAAAACTTATGCCCTAAGAAAAGAGATACAATCCAGGATCAAATGAAAAACCCATACAGCCCTTCTTTGTGACCCCAATATACCACAACGGAGGTACTGAAACATAAAATCACATGGCATAATTAATAAATGTTTACAACTTGTTTTGAATGTGTGCGATTCCTTGCATCCACAATTGTTTTAGAGAGACTATTCCAGAACTTTACAACTTTCAAATTTCCTTCTGATTTCCAACTCAATTTTGTTAATGGTGAATTTATGGTTCATGTATTAATAATATTATTTAACTGAAAAGTCTTTCTCCCTCTACAGAGCTATTTTCTCAGATAGATCTGTGGATTGTCCTTCAGTGCCGTTTTCTCCATGCTAAACAGGCCAACCTCTTTTAATCACTTCCAATAAATTCTCCATCCCTATAAGCAATGCACACCTGTTCCCGTTTCAATATACCCTTCTTGAATTTGGGTGACTTAAGAAAGACTTGGCTGCATTAAAGCCTTTTGTAAGAGTACTAGTGCTCTTTCATCCCTACTAGGAATGTTTTTTTTCCTATGTGAAAAAGGATGCTGGACTAGATGGACTACTGGTCTGACCCAGCAGGGCTCCTCTTATGTTCTTATGATCCTAATATATAAATGTTATTCGACTTCTCTGTAGATTCATCCTATTGATGTTGTCACGGTTTGTGCCGTTCAAGTAACCAAGCTCTTAGAATCGACCCCTTCCTGAAAAGGGATATGTTATCTTATCAAGCCTGTTACCCACTAAGCAGGAATCAACACTTTCCACCTCTTTCGAGATAGACTTTCTCTTGAAATGTTCCAGCAAAAATATGAAAAGAATATATGAGTAAAATACTATTTATTTCACATAAAATATTTGCATGTAAATGGTTACAGAAATAAAAACTATATTGTTTAGTTCAATAGTATATAGGCATTCTTATAAATGCTATCATATGTATGCAAGAAATATTAGCAATATCAACAATCTCTTTGACTCTATATGAGAGTTTCCCAAGTATATATTTCATTCAGGAAATAATACAGTTTACAGAAATCTTGTAAAATAATGGTTAGTACATTGAATAAGTATCTCATTTCAATTTATTCAAATATAAGACATACTTTATCCAGTCATGTCATTGTAGAGATTCTGTAAGGTTTCTATAAGTTCACTCAGAATAGTTAGATTTCCTTCAGTTATTCTCTAAGTATTACTCTGTTATTTCAATGCCTTTAGTAGTCGTAAAGGTAGGAGAGATCTCTTTGGTTCCATAGTTTCATGTTAGAGCTGATACTATATCTCTTCCAGCAGTCTGTTTGTGACTGAAGGCATGAGACCATAGAGTCCCTATATGTTTAAGGTTTATGGGTTTGAAGCCCATGTTCAGATTAGAAAAGGCTATATGAAAGTCATCTTTGAGTATGCTTTGCTGTAAGCATTGCTGTATAGCTAAGAGCCACATATAAGGCTTGGCTATACTGTAATAAATCAGTATTTGAAGCTATGTGTAAAGCTTAACATTATGTGTAGAGTATAAACTCTATTCTACAATTTCTCTGGCAGTGCCAATCTTAGAGAGTACTGAGTATAGTACTTAAGAGCTTAAGGCTCCATGGATCTCCATCCATGTATTCCAATTATATGTATTCCAATTGGAGTAATTCTGTGTGTTAGCCATTGTTGGCTGTGATGCATGTTTGTATGTATATGTATGTCAGACAGTTCTGTGTGAGACCTTAGTCTTAGAACTGACTGCAAAGTATATTCAGTGCTTCCTCCTTGTTTAGAGAAACCCCTGGAATATGCTCTGGTAGTGGGCTTCTTAAAAAAGCTGCATTTACATCTTGTCTGTCAGAACTAGGAAGTTCATACATAAGATAGATCTTGTGAGGACTTATATTTGGCCAATGGCTTCTATAAGTTCTCAGTGACACCATACTCAAGTACGATAAGATCCACACCCTTACAATCCTTAGATTAAAGGCCTTCATCACATATTTAGGATGAAGCATTATACAGACAGTTATTCCAGACAATCAGTCTCAGGAAGACAAACTGTGTGGTATAATATCTCTCTCTGTGAGAGTTCTCCAGACTTAGAGACAAGTATAATTTTTTTAAATATATTTTTATTATTTTTCAATAATAACCAACATTACATTTAGACATACACCCTCTATATCCATAAAAGTAATCATTAAAAATTCATAAAATGATTAGATGTATGTCTTCAAAATACCGACCCAGCGCCATGTCCTCTGAGTTCGCTCGGAGGAACCGAGAGGCGTTTTGAATCAGGGCTCCTTCCAAAAGTCCCGTCTCCGATCCTAAACAGGGGATCGGAATGCAGGTACCCCCCTGCTGCCGAAGAAGAGCGGTTTGACTCCCAACCCCCCCTCCTGCTGAGGGGGAGAGATGGTCTGAGTTCCGCCAGCTGAGGAGGATTTCATCGCCGTGAAACGCCTCGAGGACTAGAAGCTGTGGTCCCCTTCATATTATACTAAAAAATTTACAAGCAAATGAGAGAGAAACCCCGTCTTTCAAGCTCCATGTAAGTCACTTGAATTCCTTTTGCTTACTACCAAGGATTTGAACAACTGGAACTGTTTAAAATACAATTAAGACTTTACACCCCATCACCCAGACTTTTAAATGAACATCCGGCTAAAAAGTCTGTTTAAAATAATACAAATTGAATTAGCAGGCAAACAAAAACAACCTGGAAGACTTGAGTGGCATCGATAGCTTCCAATCGACAGCTGCAAGCTGAAGGGGAGGAGAAATACTTTTAGCTTTCGTTTTCCCCGTCTGGAAGAGTCCTCCAGGCACGTACTCAGGAAGAGACTTCTCTAGGACTTGGAAATCAAAGAGGAGGGTCGTGCCGGTGTGCCTCACTTTGTGCAACATCAAAATAGATCCTATTTCCTGAATCAGACTGAGAGTCACAGAAGGCTCATAACCTTGTATCTTCCAGTTCCGCTAGTAACAGTACTAAGGCAAATAGATTCTTTTCACAACTTTACTGAACTGGTTTGCCTGCTTGTATTTATCGCTGGTCGGGGAAAAGGAGAAAAGCCACAGACAATCATGGAAATAAACTATCAGAAGATACAGGAAATGTTGGCTGAGCAAAATGAATTAATAAATGGACTAGTAAAGAAAAAGTTTGAACAGGTTTCCAAACAACAAGAGCAATCAGTTACACAAATGACTTTAATTATTACTCAACAGTTTGCTGATGTTATAAATGAGATCAAGGAAATAAAAGCCCAAGTTACACAAATGAAAGAGAGTATGAACAAGATGCAATTTTCAATTAATAACAACACGGAAGATGTCAAAAGGCTTAAGAAAGATATGAAATTCCAGGCACAATTAATTGATGCTATACAACTTCAGGAACAGCAAATGAAAGACCAACTTGCTATTTTGGATCTACAGCAAAGAGAATATAATTTACGAATACGCAATCTGCTGGAAAAACTGGGGGCGACCAGAGATGACATCATCAAATCACTGGCTGAAATATTCCATCTAAATGTACAAGAATTGAATGCAGCAATAAATAAGATATATAGAATTCCTTTATCAACACGGGTACAAACAAAAGCCAGAGAAATTTTGATCTCTTTCTTTGACATCAGGATGAAAAATATTATCATAAAATTTCAACTGGAGAATCAACTGAGATTTGATAATATACCATTGATAATTCTCAAAGATATTCCACGTCATCTGATGGGAAAGAGGGCTGTATATAAAGATTTAACGGAATTACTCAGAAACAAAGGAATAAAATATAGCTGGTTGCTACCACAAGGCCTTACTTTTACCTGTAAACAAACTAAACATGCTATTAACTCATTGGCAGACGTGGAAATTTTTTTGACAAGAAACAGTGAGCTATCAACTCAAATTGCTGGAAAACAAGAAGAAAATTCTATAGATCACGAAACACAGGGCACTGACTGTTCCAGACAGGAGACTACTTCAAGCAAAAAAGTGATTGGCGACAGAGACTCCCGACAGAAGAAGAAGAAGAAAGGCTGAGAAAGCAGGAAGAACACTAACTTGATTTTTAACATGGGAAAGGTGGAGGGTAGAGGGAAAATATTATAATCATTGACTTTATATAAGATGTGTTTTTTTTCTTTAATCCCCTCTTTTCTTTTCTTCCCTTTTTAGATTTACACATGTATTTTGAGATGAATATAGGGAGGGAAACGGGATTTCTCTTTTTTGTTCTTATTTTCTCTTTTTCTCTCCTTGGTATTATTAATATTGAATATATTGGATAAGGGGAAAGTACAAATATAATAGGGTGACTTATAGATGAATTAGAATGCATGGATGCAAAGGAGATCTTGGATATTTTAGAGAGGGAGGAAGACGGTGGGGAAGTCAATAGAGACAAGTATAAATGATTGCTCTTAATTCATGCAAGAATCAGGTTCCTAATTCACGCAAGAATTAGGCTGCCAAGGTTTTACATCTTTGGTAGATGGAGGAAGTCCATAGGTCAATAGGTTTAGACCCTCAGGAACTTCTCTAACCTGTAGTCAGAGAAAGGTCTCTATTTATACCTTTTCAGAGCCATTATCTTGTAGATGTGCTGGAATAGTTCCAGTCACCTTTGGTTCTAGAATCCTTTGGCTAAAGCATTCTATAAATAAACAGTAACTTAGTCAGTAGTTAGTCAGTAGGCCTTATTCATAAGCAGTACTATGTACTTGACTGCCATCTGCAGTAGTTAGTAGATATGACCTTGTCTATCATTCCTTGTCAAGCAGTATGTTTTGCTTAATCAGATGAGCACATCTGCAGCTGAGACCTTCAGCTGTGCAGATGTATTGTATGCCTATAGCAGCAGAATCTTGGTTTGGATTCTACAGCTTAGCAAGTAAGCCTTGAGCTTATACAGTCAAAGGTAAAAAGGTAAAGGTAAAGATCCCCTGTGCAAGCACCGGGTCATTCCTGACCCATGGGGAGACGTCACATCCCGACGTTTTCTAGGCAGACTTTGTTTGTGGGGTGGTTTGCCGTTGCCTTCCCCAGTCATCTTCCCTTTACCCCCAGCAAGCTGGGTACTCATTTGACCGACCTCGGAAGGATGGAAGGCTGAGTCAACCTTGAGCCGGATACCTGAAACCGACTTCCGTCGGGATTGAACTCAGGTCGTGAGCAGAGCTTTTGACTGCAGTACTGCAGCTTAACACTCTGCGCCACGGGGCTCCTACAGTCAAAGGTATACTATACATTTTGCAATAAAGTAACACAACATCTTTTTAACACATTTCTGTCCTTATGAAGCCTAATGGGACATGTTTTCATATCAAAATCCTTGTTCATATGTAGTTGCCTGGGACAATGTCTTTCCATCAAACAGTGAATCTTCTCAGCATTACGCTGAAATGTAAAAAAAACATAATTCTGCTTTCATCAAATGTCCATGCAAATTCATGAACTTTAATAAATATAAGGCTTAATTTATCTTAAATATGTACCTTTGTAAATTCTGCAGGAAGCTGATCGTTGTGTATGGCTGGGCAGTCAGCGTTCATCTGAATAAAAAATCCCCGAGTTGAACTAAAACTTGTTTTCAAAGGAAGGTTATATTTTTCTGCAAGCTGTGTTATCATTCCTTAATAAAAGATGTAAAACAGAAATATTCTCTAATAGTAATACAAGACCAAATGGGTTATACAAACAATAAAAATAATCATGGTATAGCAAAACTCTTTGATACTTTTTCTGTAGAATGGATCATAAAGCAGAAGACACATCCAGAAAAAAGTTATTTCTGCAGCCAATTGCAAGGCTTCAAAAAAAATTTAATTTTTGATCAGTTGGGGTCAGCAGGATAATCAGTCTTGGGCTGCAGTCTTGCACATGCACAATAGTTTTTTATAGGCAAGTAGCAAAATGCCCCCCTCCACACTTTTTCTTTTCCACAATACAGTAACATCGGGTAAGTTTAGGGTTGCCAACTCCAGGTTTGGAAATACCTGGAGATTTGAGGGTAGAGCCTGGGAGAGTGGGGTTTAGGGAGGGGAGCAACCTTGGTAGGGTATAATGCCATGTAGTCCACCTTCTGAAGCAGTCATTTTCTCCATGAGAAGTAGGATAAATGTTTTAAAAAATTATGAATAAATAAGCAATTTATGTTATCTGAAGAGATGCTGTAATTCCAGATCTCCAGCCCATATCTGAGGGTTGGCAACCCTAGTTAAGTTGCTGCCATGCCATTTCACTCATTACAATCAAATCTTCCTCAGCCCTTTTGTGTGTCAATTAAAATGAATCAGAAACGCCCTCTTCTCTGAGCTTGTCTATGGGTTCAACTCCTGCTTCTTTCTATTTTCTGTTCTTAATTATTAATCTTTTCTGTTCTTTCATCTAGATAATAGAAAGCTGAGGAATATTATCAAAGCTAAAGCATGAATAAGGCTTTTGCATAACTTTCATCCATTTCAAACGGGCTTGTGAAAGAGAAGTTCCCAGAAGACTGGATCAAATGTAAATATTATTACGGGATCTTCTAAAACCTTTCTTGCTATGTGCAATCAATAAAAAGCTATATATTCTTACAAGCTTGTAATACCTGCTACATCATCCACAATTTCAGTATATGTTCTTCGTGCTATGTCAAGGAATTCATTAATATTAGGCTTCACTGCATAGCATTTCTGAGTTCTCATATTCAGGCACCCTTTTGTATATCTTGTATCATCATTAATGACAGTTTTAATCTTTTCAAGAATGATTCCAAACCTATAAAATTATAAAAAACTGTGGAAATGTCTATATAATTGTTTTACAAATATTATAGTTGTCCACACATTAAGACATCAGATTATCAGGTGCAAAGTTTCAAGTATAATGAGCTTGTAATAAGAATTCTGTCTGCTTGTAATCATTATTTTTTGCACATTTCACTTGCCTAGAAATTAAAACACCATTTACAATTAAAAATTAGATGTTGGCATTCATCAGAGTAGGCTGATAAAGAAATCAGTTTAACACCTTGCTTGGACATGATAAAATTGTTCTGACTGTTGAAAGTTACTTGAGCTTTCTGTAAATAAGAATGTAATTTATATAATGCAATATGGTAGTATCATTAATCAAATCATCATCATCCTGGCTAGCAATTTAAAAAATCAAGGACAAAGCTTACAGTTGTGACCTTTACAAAAGCAAATAAACAAAGAGGGTTGCAGAACAGAAGCCTTCTAAATCTGACAACCATTTGGAAAAATATCAATTTTCTCCTAAACAATAAACCAAGCAATTAAAAAAATTGCCTAAAACTGACCACTTTACGAATGCAATAACTAATACTGCAGAGGAACAAACCAAAATGTAAATTAAGTGCTCTACTGATTTGAAAAATCCTAACTTTTGCAAACCTTTTTCCACACTACAATACCATGTGGCAGTAAAGAAGCAGACAGGTGTACAAAATATGCAAACTAATGTAGTGCTCTTGATAAAAAGCTAATTTTGAGCATTTATAAATGCTGCTTATATATGGAAACCCAATTACAATTCAAGCCATGGATGTTCTTACAACACCAGTCAAAATTCCTTATTTTATCACAGTTTCACTAAAATCACATTTTCAGTCATGGTGAAATTAATCTGTTGCATTAAAATACCATCAACTATCACAAAGTTTTACTTTATTTTTTACTTTATTTTTAATTATTTTTATTAAGTTAAAAAACAAACCAAATATAAACAAGGAACTAAAATGGAAATTACTGAGATACAGAACTGCTACCAACATCAAATTATATGAACTTGGCTTCTCATTCTGGACAGAAAAACATTCAATCTTTCAAACTTTCCAGACATTTGGCTGTGCAATAGACAGGTTAGTTTACACAGACAAATGCACTCTGCTAATTTCTCCAACCACTCCTTCTTGTTTGGGATTATATTCTTCTTCCAGTTTTGGGTAGATATTAACCCTGCCAATGTTACAGCACTGAGCACAAATTCGTGGACTTCTTTAGGAAGAAAATCTATGCAATTCAGCAGGAAAACCTTAGGGGATAATGGTAATTCTTTCCTTACACCTTGAGAGATCACCGTAGCAATTATATTGCACTATTCTACCGCTCTACTGCATTTCCACCATATATGTATAAAATTTGCCTTGACATCACCACATATCCAACAATTCACTTTAGCTCCTTGACATAGTTTTGCCAAATTAAGGGGTGACATTTCTATTAAATTTTCTTTGGCAGAGAGATTTATAGAAAATTTTAACCCACATCTTAACATGGATGCCCAGACCTCTGGATTTACTGGTGCTTTCAAATCTTTTGTCCAGAGCTTTGAATTTTTTTCCTGCCATTTACTATCAACATCCAGTAGAAAATTATAGATCTTAGAGAATATATTCCTTTCACTGGCTAATGCTGATCTTTCAAAACCTGTCAGTTGGGTTCTTATTTCCTCTTTACTTAGTAGTGTTTGTAGGAAACTTTTAATCTGTATGTATTGGAATCAAGGAATCTGCCCACTGCTTAAAGATACATCTGCAAAGATGCTAATTGTTTGCCCATTAAGTACCAAAGACTTATAATCAGACACTCATAGATCTTCCTAAAGTTTAAAATTCCCTTTCAGCCTGACTAAAGCCTTTTGATCTTATAATAGATGCCAATGGTGATATTCCAGGAACTAATTTGGATCTAACCTTTGTCTAGGCATTTTCTAGGGCATTAATAACAAAATTGTCCTTGGCATAGTAGCAATGTTCCCCCCTTTTTATTCCACCATATCAAGGATCTCAGTGGCAGTGATACACAGGATTGCTCAACTAAGGTTAATGTTGCGTCTTTATGTTCCTTTATCCATTTAGTTATCCAACCTATTCTAGCTGAATAGTAAGATTTTGTATATTGGAGATTCCTAGACCTCCTCTTATCAACTTATCCTGAGCATCCTGAAGGGCTAATCCTGAGTCTCTTATAACTCCAAATAAAATTAGATAAATATTTTTGCATGTTTTAAGCTCTTGCTCCTGTATTAGTACTGGAACTAATCATCTTATCATCTTATCCTGAGCATCCTGAAGGCTAATCCTGAGTCTCTTATAACTCCAAATAAAATTAGATAAATATTTTTGCATGTTTTAAGCTCTTGCTCCTGTATTAGTACTGGAACATTCCAAAACAGGAAGGCCAATCTAGGTAATATTGACATTTTAATTAAATTTATTTTACCTAAGAATGATAACTTTAAATGAGACCAGGAGGCTCGTTGGTTTTAATTTCCTTCATGGTTTCCTCAAAATTCATATGATACAGATCTTTGAAAGATAAATACCTAAATATTTAATAGCATTTGGACGTTTAACTTAACAGGCCACATGAACTATAATCACTTTTAACATTCAACAAGAGAGCCTCAGTTTTAGCAATATTGATTTTATAACCAGAAATGTTTCCAAATTCACCTATTATGCCTTCTAATATATTAGAATCAGTAACATTGGTAAGACACATAACAATATCATCAGTGTATAAGTTCAGTTTAGTACTTATTTACAGTTATTCCCTTATATAAGGAGTTTGATGAATCACAGCCGGAAAAGGTTCTATGTAAAGAGCAAATAGTAACGCTGATAAGGGGCACCCTTGCCTTACTCCTCTCATTATCACACTGACTTGAGAGCTCCCTATGAATGCACAGTCTAGCTATAAACCTGAGTATATTATCTCTGCCAGTTCATAAAGTTCTCACGAGAACCAAAGTGGTTAAGGCATTTAATTAAATACCTTAGCTCTACCCTATCAAAGGCTTTTTCGGCATCTAAAAACAAGAAAATTGCTAAAATGTTATGTTCTGACATTCTGTCAACACTAAAACATTCCGTATGTTTGAGTTTAGTTGGCTGTGTGTTATAAATCCAGCCTGGTCTACTGATATATATCATATCAATTATATTCTTAAGCCTGATCGAAAGGATTGTGATAAATATTTTATAATCACAATTTAGCAATGTTATTGGCCTATAGGAAGTGGTTAGTTTTACTATTTATTTTTAAACTGAATTTACTGATTTACAGTTTCACTATAAAATCCTTGATTCACAAGTTGCACCAGTGATTACAATTGAGCTTGCAGTAGAATACACACTTTGAGAATCTATTCTTCAATCAAAGAAACAGCAAAATCAACAATTTTAAAATATTCAAAATGCCATAAACAGCAATAACTTCAAAGTTTGACACAATTATTTATATAATACAGTACCTATTGTCTTCCAGAGAACTATAGTAAGCCTTTAATAATGGTGTCATGTAACTTTTTAAAGCGTCCTGTTAACATTAACACAAAAATTAATATATGACAATATATACAGAAATATTAATGGATAATATAATTTTCATTCACTGAGGTATGATTGAAATGACAGTTAATATAATCTATCAATGTCTGGTTATTACATATGAAGCAGAATGCTGAATCTATAAGCACTGGAGTATCAACTTGATTTCTAAATTAATACATTTTTACTAATCTGAAAATTAGACTAAAGAGTCTGAGACTATGCAGTTTAGAAAAAACAAAAAAGATGCCTGAGGGGGGACATGATAGAGGTTTATAAAATGATGCATGGGATGGAGAAAGTGGATAGGGAGATTTTTGCTCTGTCTGCCATATTACTAGCGTTTAAGGGCACCCAGTGAGCTTGATGGGCAACAGATTCAGAACATACAAAAGGAAATACTTCTTTACTCAGTGAATTATTAAATTGTGAAATACACTGAATGTAGTGATGGCTATGAGCATGAATAGCTTTAAAAAAGGATAAGACAGATTCATGGAGGATGAGTCTATCAAGAGCTACTAGCCATGGTGGCTAAAGGGAGCCTTCATATTCAGAGGCAGCAAACCCCTGAATATGAGTGCTAAGAGGCAACATCGGGGAAGACCTTTGCCCGTATGCCGTTTGCCAGATTTCCAGGGTAACTGGTTGGCTGCTGTATGAAACAGGTTGCTGGACTAGATGGACTACTGGTCTGATCCCGCAGGGCTTTTCTTATGTTCAGTAATCATAATCTTAATGTACATACATAGTTTCAGGATATGATACCTTAAGAGGCTCTACAAGTTCCAAAGTATGTTTCAGATAGATTAAATTTGTTATTTTTGATTCAGAGGCGTTAACCTGTTAGAAAATAGAGAAAATATAAAGATATCATTTTCTTGATCAGCAAAGGGTACTCTGTAAAGTGTCACAACTTCTATAATTATCTATGGCGCAACTGTAATTTATGTTTCTGAGGTATGCAGCATGAGTAGAGAAGTTTTGTTAGGAATGTTAACTGATTTCTTTCCCTATTCTCAGCCTGGCTTTCTTTCCCTATTCTCACCCTGGATTTCTTTCCCTATTCTTACCTGCGCACCCTGGCTTTCTCTGGTTTGGCATTATATCTAAAAATAGTCTGGAAATTATGGATGCAGTAGTAGTTTTAGTGCTATGACCAAAAAGCAGACCAGAATGTGTGGGACCCCATTTGGCATTGGTCATCAACATAATGGCATATGGACCTTACCGGTGTGGTAATGTTTTGGATGCAAACTACATTCAGAATACGATTCGAACTGTGGGCTATAGTTTCCTACTGTGAACCTCTTGTTTTAGAGTCACAATAAAAAAATTGTATACAAAAGTGCTGAAGTTTGAATTGCAAAGTCTATTATATTTTATCCCACCCTTCCTCCAAGGAACGTATGGTGGCTTATATGTTGCTCCCTTCCTCCATTTTAACCTCATAATAATTCTGTAAAATAAATTAGGCCAAAAAGAGTGTGACTAGGCTCAGATCACCAGAGGGCTTCAGTGGGGGGTGGGAGATTTCAATCCAGATCTCCCCAGACCTAACCCAACACTGTAACCCAGGGGTCCATAATATGGTGCCCATGGGCATCATAGCACCCACGGACACAATTCCTGCCCCTCATCAAGAGATTGCAGAAAGTGGGTGAAGCCAGGTGGAGAACCTGCCCAGCAAGGCTTCTGGCTGGCCACTGTAGATCTCATTGGTTGTGCAAATTAAAATAGTGTTGTTTTGGTGGCAGCTACCACTGTAGTATGGGCTTTATTCTCTCTCACATTGTTCTTTCCCAGTGTATTTTTAAAAACTGCTCTTCTTGTCCCCTGCACTTGGGGTTTCCTTTGTGTGTGACTCTGCCTCCCATGACAGCCACTTTGTGGTTGCTCCCACCGCCTTGTGTCAGATTTCCAAAGGTGCCCATGGGTTCAAAAGTGTTGGGGACCCCTGCACTAACCTTTCTACAGCACTGTCTCTCATAAATACACATTCAGTGCTGTCAGTACTTTCCATGCACCAAAAACAGGATGAAATAGCACAAAAGAGGGAGTTAACTGACAGTTATTCATTATTTATCAGGTAAAAGTATTTATAACATACCGTATCCTGTTTTGGAATTTGAACTAAAACTGAAAGTAGTTGTTCAGTGTCCAGGAATCTTGAAATAACTAAAATCAAAAGGCAAGAAACTCATGCAGCTTGATCCACATTTCATTTAATTCAAAGTACTGTAATGTAATCTAATTGCTATTAGTAGGGGGAGAAACTACTCTAATCTACAACACACCCAACAGCGCTATCCTAAGCAGGGTTACACACTTCTATTGACTTCAGTACACTTAGAAGCATGTGCCTCTGCATAGGACTGAACTGCAAAAGAGGTTATAAATCAAAATATTAATACCATTTATTACAAAGATTTGACTGCATAAGTGCAATGTTTATATTATGGTGTCCAAATGAAATCAATAATACGAGTATATACTTGTAGATCAGTAAACCAATATTGGCAACATTCAGTAACTTTAACAGTGATGCAAGGAGGTTTTTTCTTCTTCTTTACCACTGAAAAATGTTACTGTAGGTAGGTTAATCACACACATGGCAGCTTATGAATGGAAAGTTAACTGTAAGGTATTTTATTATACTAACTAACTCACTTATATAAATTACACATGAATTCTTTAAAAACTCTAACATATTTAAAACCTTTTGCAAAGTAATATTTGATTACCTGACTGAAGACCAAAAAAGAGTTCCTCATCCCGGAGGAGCTCTTGGACAGAATCCAGTCTGGTGTTAATTGTATCAGCATCAATAAGAGGCTCTAGAATATTAGACCTAAGTCTTCGGCTTCCACCTGGTGTTTTAGTATAATTTAGAACGCCAAAAAGAGTGTGACCATTCCTTTGAAAACAGCACACATTTGAAAACAACCAAACACCTTACGAAATGAAGTTGATAAATGTCAGCTGAAACTAATACATTATTATTATTACAGCTGCTAATATATTCACAGGTGACAGTTGAAAGCTGCGGTCCCATTTCCTATGCCTTTGAAAAGCAGAATGTGGAGCAGCTTCAGTATAACCTTCCCCCATCAAGCTAGAAAGCATGCCAATCTATTTCACTGCTGTTGTGTGGGGCATGTTGTGACTCTCCCGGAAACAGTCAGCAACTTGCTCCTTCCCAGGTCCCTGACATATAGTTTCCTTTCAGCTGGACAAGAATAGCATTAAAAAGACCTATGTAGTATGTTTCCAGATAAGATACTGGAAAGCCTCGACCTGCAACGAGTGGCCTGCTATGTCACAGAGCGCCCAGCACAGCAGTACAAGCTGAGCTCAGAAGCAGGGGGAAAGAGGTTATGCTGAAGACTGGTTCCAAATCCTGTTTTCTGTACAAAGGAAGCAAAACAGCAGAATAAAAGAGCAGTAAGAACGTAGCCAATCATTACTCCACAAGTATATATAAGTTAAAAGTTACAGCATATAGAAATACATTTGTTAAAGATCCAAGCCATGCGTTTTGCCTATTATTGTGTGATATATTAAATGCATTAAATGCTTTGAGTAAATTATTTGATTTTTGCTGGTAAAAAAAACTATTTGAAGAAAGGAAGGAAAATTAAGGAGGAAGGGAAAAGGAGGAAACAATTTATGCTGATAATGCCAACATCACTATTGGTACTACAACAAATTAACAAATGAGACAAAACATGAAAATAATAATGTGTATAGTGTATAACCATTTCCTTCCAACCCATTTGTCAGATTAAAACTGTCTTCTGAAGCTGCTTTTCTCCTGAGAAGTGAAAGATGAACTGAATTTGTTCCTTTGCCAGTCTGACTACTCAGGAATTGATATTATGAATATTCTAAAACTAATGCCACTTATGCTTTCGAAAACAACCAGAAGGAAGACAAGGCTGAGACAGAAACAGGCTGCAAATTTAATACAAATACTAAACACTTTGGTAACCAAGGAAGCAGGGACCCAAGAGTTGAGAGCAGAATGGTGCAAGACACAGGGAGACACTGGTCACTACCTCTTAACTTAAGAGAAGACCAATTGGGGTCACAAAGCCCTCAAGTTTTCTCAAGGAACCATCCTGCCCACTGGTGAGTTGTGTCCCACCTGGGATATCTGCTTGATGTAAAGATGACTGTTGAAACAGAACTGACAGAACAAGAGCACATATTTATGTACTTCCTAACAATTGTTAGGAAAAAAACGGAACTCCGTTGCCAACAATAAATTCTCTCTGGCCCTATTACAAGAAGCCATGTGGCCTATTGTGAATCTTGTGCAGCAAAACCAACTAAGTACACAAAAAGCTTATAGGTAGATGTACTTTAACTATGGATATGCCAGTGGGGTTACCAATTAGCTAGGGGGGAAAGCACTGTCCCTTTAATGGCGCTAAATGCCATTTTAAAATAAATTTCTAATTTTTTTTTGCTAGATACACAGCTAAGAACTTGTGACAGTGGTCAGTGTGCTGAAAACTGGGAAGACTTATGTTCAAATCCTACTAAGCCACAAAGCCAAGTGACCTTGGGTTAGATGCCATCTCTCAAGATAAGGGGGGGGGGTAGAATCATGAATTCTTTGGGAAGAGGGTGGGATAAATATGTGGTTTAATAAATAACTGGGCATAGGACTGTAGCCTAAAAAAGAACACTTTGGGGAGGGGCAGTGGCTTAATGGTAGACCACAGAGAGCACATCAAGACAGTCCCAAGTTCTGTTAAGAGGATCCCAGATAAAAGTGGTAGGAAATGTGTTCTCTGCTTTGGCTGAGTCCAACCAGCTTTTCCACTAGTGAAAAAGGGAGGAAAGCATCCCATTTGACTACCAAAAAGTCTATGCTAGGGGTCATGGAACCTGCATGGATAAAAGCCATGTGGGATGGGGATGGTAGCAAGGAACAGAATTGAGATTGCCTGAAATTGAGATTGCCTGGCTTAATCCAACCTATTATATGCAAATGTTTATATGTGACTGTGTGTATGTAGATATATGTATAAAAATACATCCATGCACATTCATATTTAACACTATAACATATTAATATACATGTTAAATATCTCTGTCTCCACAGTTTGAACAAAATATCTTACCGAGGATCTCTGTTGTTAGTTATTAACTCAAGATTTAAGGCTGATATAGAATCAATCATTGCTGTTTGCTCACTTCCATGAAAACGAATCTTAAGTGACTTAGGAGCATAAACAGAATTTTGAATAAATTCAACATACTTCAGCACAGCTGCCACAGCTGCCAGGCAGTAATACCTTTGAGATAAGAAGACAAAATATTTAAAAATAAATATATTGTATTGTACCAGTGGAGCTCTTTGGGTGGCAGCAGTAAAAAGTTACTTGGTTTGGGGTTGGTAGAGGCCTCCAAAAGACTGTCCAGAACCGGATATTGGCATTGGAAAATCCATACTTTTGTGTTCCACTTAGCAAGATGGCAAGCCCCACTTGCTTTGAGATAACACTATCTAGGAAAAACAATAGGCTCAATGACCTGAGATGTAAATACATTTTTTTAAATTAAAGACAGGCAAAGTTTTAGAATTGCTTGCTTGTGCATAAACTAGAACTGAAAAAGTTGGCATCGAATTCTGCCATTTCTTCTATTTTAGCAGTAAAGAAACTCTTACTAAATCTTGCTACAGCTGCTTCCACTTGGAGGTTTTTCACTTCTTGCTTACAAACTGGAGCACTTTTCTTTGAACCTTCCACACAATGTTGTGCTAAAATTGTTCTGTTTCCAGAATTTCCCCGTCCTCAAAGTGCTCTTTTCCAAACTTACTTTACTCTGATCTTTTTGGAAATAATATTGCAGCATGCTAGCATACCATCTAGAAGGAATGGTGTGCATTTTCTTGTCCTGCAAAGGTTCTGGCTTGTAGCACCAGTTTCTTATAGGAGCGATGGAACTTCTGTACACTTTCCTCAATCAGCCCATGTGGTCACCATTTTCCTTGCATTTTTTCCCCATGCTGTACCACTGGAGGGCTTTAAAAAATCAGAACGTGCAGAAAACTACACATGCGAAAGCTCAGTTGCCAATGTGCATGGTTCTGCATTCGCAGCAGCAAAGAAAGCAACATGAAGAATCCTTGCCATGCAGAATCAGCCAAGGAGGGTTAAATTAAAAATAGTTTTTAACCTTAGAAGGAAAAGAATACTAAAGGGAGGTCATAAAGGAGATTTTTAAAATTATGAATGTTGTGGAGAGAGTGAAGACATTTTTTATCTCCCACTAACATATTGTAACAGGGACATCCAATAAAACTGACAGGCAGTAGGTTCCGCATAGACAAGAAATAGTTTTAAAATAATAAATATCTAACTTATAAAATTAATTACCACAAGAATTGGTGACAGCCACTATCTTAGATGGCTTTATAAAAACACAGATTCATGAATGATTGCCTTTTAAAATCAGCTCTTGGACATGATAACAAAACGTATCCTTCATGTTCAAGGTCCTCTGATTACAAAATGGGTGGGGAGGTGGACACACAAAGGGATGGCTATTTTTATCATGCTCTGTTTGTAAGCTTTCCAGAGGCATTTGGCTGGTTACAGTTGGAAACAGAATGCTGGGCAATTTGGACCTTAGTCTGATCCAACAGAACAATTCTTATATTCTTATTTATAGAGAAAGTGGGGAAAATTGCAAATGGTACACCATCTGACATATTTTCCATTTTTGCAGATAAAGTTGTTTTATGCCTGCCCAATCTAGAGAATGCCTTCAGTCTCCCTGTGGACATATCTGAATATTCAGGCACCATCTGTTACCTATGAGGACATAATAAAGGAAATTAATGGTGTTATGCTTAGAGGTAAGTCAGGTGGAAAATACAACATTGTCAGTGCCCAAGTAGTTAGCTGAACAGAGATTTTCTTTTAAAAATTCTGAAGTCTTCCATAAATGCAGTTTGTAGCTATACAGAAGGTCTGGCTTGATGTGGAAACTCCAGTTCAAATCCAAACTGCCATGAAGCTCACTGGTGGGCTTGGCCAATCCCCTATCACTCAACCCTAATTATGTCACAAAACTATGAGGCTCAAATTACAGAGCTTCTTGAAGAAGGGTGAAGTGAATACCCTAAAGGGAAGTGCCTAAACTATGTTCTGAGAATATGTGAATTATGCTGTCTGAAGTAAGCAAAGCTTCCTGGTGCAGTGTGAATACTTTCTAAACAGCAAAGATTTTGAACACTGTTTACCCATCTATGCACAGCAGTCATTAGCAGTAATCTATGCACAAGCAGCAGTCATTAGAGACCAACAGAACTTTGTCATTAAAGAGCCAGAAGGGTGTAGTGGTTAAAGTGTCAGACTAGGATGTGGGAAAGCCAAGTTCGAGTCCCCACTGTGCCATGGAAGCTTGCTGGGTGACCTTGGGTCAGTCACACAGTCTCAGCCTAACCTACCTCATAGGGTTGTCGTGATGATAAAGTAGAGGAAAGAAGAACAATGTAAGCTGCTTTTAGACCCCATTGGGATATAAATAAAGTAAATAAAGAAAATTTAAAGCAAGTACTGAATAGTACTGAGACGACAAGAGTCACTGGAAAAGACAGTCATGCTAGGAAAAGTTGAGGGCAGCAGGAAAAGAGGAAGACCCAACAAGAGATGGATTGACTCAATAAAGGAAGCCACAGCCTTCAATTTGCAAGATCTGAACAAGGCTGTCAAAGATAGGACATTTTGGAGGACTTTCATAGGGTTGCCATGAGTCGGAAGCGACTTGACGGCACTTAACACACACACACTGAATAGTGTTCCAAAAATTGTATGGCTTGGTAATAAATCTATATAAAGTGAAATTATTTAAGCTAAAATTGCTGAAATTGAATGGAATTTTGACATTCCAGTTGAATAACAATTTAGAATAACTGTATCAAAGGGCAGGTGAAGAGCTTTGTGTCTTCTTTACTTTTAACAGACACAAGTACTGCATGTACTCCCTCTGCTGGAAGAAAACACAAAACATATAAACCAAGAGCATAATAAAAAGCAATTATGTATGTTTTCAATCTGTTAGCCATTAGCCGTCTTTGTGGCACTGATTAGGGCAGAAACATGGGGTATAAACATTATAAGAAAGTAAGCAAATAAATAAATAAATTGGAGGTATCAAAAGCTGGACACAAAAGAACTACTCAGAATTAAGCATCCACATTTCAAGAAGCTCTATAAAGGCAAACTATATTGAAACAAATAGTTGTTTCAGTTACAACAATTTAACAGCAGGCTAACATGATAATAAATTCCTGGAAATGTATCTGATGTTTTAAATTAAACTTTCTTCCATGTAATGTTTAGAATCACATCTGTAATTCTTACCAACAATTATTCAGAAGATTCTACTGATGTAACCAGCCATATTTAACCGCAAACTGCTACGTTCAGATTAATATATCTTAGGTTTTAAATAAATCACTACATATTAATATATAGAATTCCCACAGCAACACAATTTACAATACTTAGAACACTGATTTCAAATAAAAGACTGAAAAGCTTTGTAAGTAGACTGTCAAGCTACTGCATGTGAAGCTACTAGCAATGAGGCAAAGGTCAATGAGAGACTGATGATTTCTATTACACACGCACTTAGACTGAATTTCCATGAGGACAGTACTGAATTCAGGAGTACACAGTTGTTCAATGTATTCCAAGCCTTTAGTTTCACTGAAGTATTTTCTTTGGACTGTAGTAAAAGTCACATTCTGGAAAACAAAAACAGATATAGAAAGTTTTTACAATGTGCAATATTTTTCCTTCCAATTGCCTTAAATAGTTCAAGAAATTAACAATGCAAGATCTTTCCATCCAACTGTTTAGCTTATAGTTTTATTCAAAAATAGTAAATTCAACTGTAAATTGGTAGTATTCAAAATACACAGATGCAGGCTAATAATTCACTTATTTTTTTTACTGTTATATTTCTTATAAGGTTGCACTATTGCTTCATAGTGCCTTCTCAACCAAAAGAACTAAATATACAGAGTTATATATGCAACAAGGTAAAAAAATTCTTGCTTAAAAAAACAATAAAAGACCAACAGAAATCAACAAGTAAACTTTGTAGTGTCTTTCTTTTCATAATATTTTCATAATATTTGCATTTGATGTTCAAAATTGTCCTTAATTCCAGTTGGGTAGAACAGGATTCCAGTAATTGTGCCTGTTTCAATATTCCTGGGTAGCTGAAGAAATATTGAAACAGGCACAATTACCGGAATCCTGTTCTACACAACTAGAATTAAGGACAATTTTGGACATCAAATGCAAATATTATGAAAAGAAAGACACTGCAAAGTTTAATTGTTGATTTCTGTTGGTCTTTATTGCTTTTTTAAGCAAGAAACTTTTGCCTTGTTGCATATATAACTCTGTATATTTAGTTCTTTTGGTTGAGAAGGCACTATGAAGCAATAGTGCAACCTTATAAGAAATATAACAGTAAAAAATGTAAGTGAATTATTAGCGTGCATCTGTATAGCTTATAGTTTTGGCAGAAGCTGTAAAAAAGGCAAATTCCATGCTGGCCATAATTAGACGAGGAATAGAGAATAAGACTGCTGATATCATACTGCCCTTGTACAAATCTATGGTGAGACCACACTTGGAATACTGTGTACAGTTCTGGTCAGTGCACCTAAAAAAGGATATTACAGAGCTTGAGAAGGTGCAGAAAAGAGCAACCAAAATGATTAGGGGACTAGAGCAACTGTCCTATAGGGAGCGGTTAAGACGCTTAGGGCTGTTTAGCTTGGAAAGAAGGCGGCTAAGGGGTGACATGATAGAGATCTATAAAATTATGCATGGTTTGGAGAGAGTGGACAGGGAGACGTTTTTCTCCCTCTCCCATAATACCAGAACGCAAGGTCATCTGTTGAAGCTGGAGGGCGACAGGTTCAAAACAGATAAAAGGAAGTATTTTTTCACACAACGCATAGTTAAATTGTGGAACTCCCTGCCCCAGGTTGTGACGATGGCTGCCAACGTGGAAGGCTTTAAGAGGGGAATAGACATATTCATGGAGGAAAGGGGTATTCATGGCTATTAGTTAAAATGGATACTAGTCATGCTGCATACCTATTCTCTCTAGTATCAGAGGAGCATGCCTATTATATTGGGTGCTGTGGAACATGGGCAGGATAATGCTGCTTCAGTCGTCTTGTTTGTGAGCTTCCTAGAGGCACCTTGTTGGCCACTGTGTGAACAGACTGCTGGACTTGATGGGCCTTTGTCTGATCCAGAAGGGACTTTCTTATGTTCTAATCCCTTTGTATTCCTCTAGAGTATGATTCAGAGGCATACATGTAACACAAGTAGCCCAAAGCTGTTTAAAAGCAGTCTGAAGGATAGCTACAACAGTTCCTATAGGAAAGCTGTGTTAGGTACATGTAGTTTTTCTGTTAACAGTTTCCACATAAAATCCCAACTGCTTTTAAAGGAAAGCCTTCATTAACTGTTTTCATAAAAATATTTTTCTAAACATATCATGGGAAACTGGGGTTGCCTGGTCACAACTCCCTGAAATTTGGGGGTGGAGTCTGGGGAAAACAAGCACCTCAGTGAGCTACAGTGCCATGTCTACCCTCCAAAGCACCTATCTTCTCCAGGAGAATTGATCTCTGTAGTCTGGAGATGAGCTGTAATTCCAGGAGATCCCTAGGTCCCACCTGGAGGCTGGTAGGCCTATTCAGTCAACTGTCTTCCTCTACTTCTTTGCACAATAGCTATTTATTTTATTGAAAAGCCTTGCCAAAACAACAGGTACACTTCACTAACCTTAGGGTTTACATTAAGCATGTCAGCAGCTGTCAAGAAAAAAAAACTTTATTAAGTAGTTCCCTGTGGCAACTGTGATGAACAAAGTGTTAATCTTTGAGAGAAACTCAGAGGGGAAAAAACTGGCAGGGAGTGGGCAGAGTTAAGGTGCTCACTATCTCTTTCCTGAAAAAAGGGGGGAGTCTGTTTTTGGTAGCCTGCGTGTTCAGTAGCTGTTTTTGACTCTGGGAACCTGAGGGTTCAGATTTGCCTAAACAGTTGTGAAACAACTCCTGGGGAGTGAAGGGTGGAGATTGGGAGCAAAGGGACCCTTTCTCAGGTCACTGAAAGGGAATAGGCCCTGGGAAGGAGATATTCCAGATAAGGGGTTTTGTTAAGGGATTACTGCCACAAAAGTAGGGTAGATCTATAGAGAGAACTGGAAGAGAGATTTGAGGAACAATCTCTTTGTTATCTGGGGGAGAGAGATTATAAAATATCCATACTTCCCTGTTAGCTAGGCAGCTGAGTCTGAAAAGGAACATCTATAGAAAATTCTGTGTACTGAATTTGGGAACTTAATTTAATAATTGTAATTCTGTACTAATTAAGCCATCTAAGATCTATGCCTTCTCTGTATTAAAACTTATAAACCAGCTCTGGTTCTATGCTTTCCCTACATACAGTTTTCCCTCCCAAGTCCATACCTTGTACAATGTTCAATAAATCTCTGTTACTTGGTTGTTAACTTGAAAAAGCCTCTGGTGTCTCATTTCTACTGAGGTAAAATAAGTAAAGGGGACTAAGGAGAAAAATTAAAACTCCAGTCGAACATTTTGGAATGCAGTCTCTTGCTCAGGATGCACAGATCGTGATAGCAGCAAAGAAATAGGACAGCAGTAAAATATAAGCAAATTAAGAAAAAAAATCAATTTTGTCAATTTCATCCTGAATACTAATTTCAGTTTTCCATTCAATGCAGTAGTAGAAAAGAGCAAGAGTCCAGTAGCACCTTAAAGACTAACAAAAATATTTTCTGGCAGGGTATGAGCTTTCGTGAGCCACAGCTCACTTCTTCAGATACCTGAAGAAGTGAGCTGTAGCTCACGAAAGCTCCTACCCTGGCAGAAAATATTTTTGTTAGTCTTTAAGGTGCTACCGGACTCTTGCTCTTTTCTACTACTGCAGACAGACTAACACGGCTACCCATTCAATGCAAACAGAGGTAAAAAGTACTTCAACATAATCACAGTACACCCTTCAATTTACATATACACACATATACACACCCGCACAAATGAGAGCATGAGGTAAAAAGTACCCCAACATAATCACAGTACACCCTTCAATTTACTTATATATACACACACAAACAAAAGGGAGCATGAAATACTACAGGACAATTGACACAAAAACAGAAGAGCCCTGCTAGATTAGTCCAGTGGTCCATCTAGTCCAGCATCCTATTTCACACACAACCGATTGCCCTGGATGACCAAGGTTAAGGTTGAAGAATATGCCAAGTATCGGGGTGAATCCTGCAGAAGATTTCTGCTAAAAAAAGGGGAAATTATTTTCAGCAGTTCCCGCTTCCCACTGTAGGCGTCTGACTCCCCCATGAGCAGCATTTTAGGAGATCGCTTTGCACAGCATTCTATTCCACTGATGGAAATACTTTGTGTCAGTGGAGATTTACCCTGGGACTCAAGCCTCTGAGTCAAAGAAGGTGGATAATAAAGTTTTATTTCTTTTTTTCCACTTCTCAGGGTCTATTTAACTCTACATTTCAGGCAAGAGTTTTAAAATTTTACTAATTTAATGGTCAGCATACAGACAGGTCCTGTTCAGATTTTAATGATTAGTAATTTGAGGTGTATCATCGTAACCATCATCTTCATGCTTCTATTTTTTTTTAGGATTTCTGACCTTCCAGCTACTTTTCAATCCTACAAAAGCTTCTGTGCTCCAATAGCATACTTCTATTTGCACACATGTTAAGTTAAACAGTCACAATCCCTTGGAAAAAAGTAGATCATGGAAACAAGAAATATGTGAGGTTTTTTTAAAGGATATACAGGGATAGTTAGAGATAAAGATGCTCAGCAATCATTTGTGTATGTGTGGACATATGATTGAGACAATTCCTGTTCCCCAACCCAATTTCCTTTTTAAAGAAACAGAAATCTTAGGGGCTTAAATAGGTCAATTACTTCAACTCCCTCTATTTTCCCCATTAACTGACTCAACTGCTTTCAACATTTTGAGAAAAACGAGCTTCCTCAATCCTCACATCAGGCTGCTGCTGTTGTTTTTTTGAGAGGGTCTACTTTTAAATTTACAAACAAGCATGATCAAACCCTAATCTTAGTTGTTTCCACTGTCTTCATGATACATATTTAACCATCACTTTAATCATCATACTTGCTATTAAGACGAATGATTTGTGGTGAAATTATTCTCTTGCTGCTGGTAAAATTAATAACATGAGTGAATAAATGCTTAGTTTATCCTCTGTTGATGCTCAGAGATTCCTCTGATTAGTACAAGGATATAAAACAGGTTTGATTTTAACAGTTAAGCCTGCTATAGGCCAAAACAACTGTAAACAAATAGTCGGGCAGCCTATTCTTAAGGGGGGAGGAAGAAACATGGTGGCTGGGAGCAGTGCAGCCATGCTGCCTCCACAGAGGCTTCCCGGTTGGAATAAAGGTGAATAACTCCATTTAAAAATAACAAATAAAAAATAGCCCCAATGCCTTTAGCGCGGCTACACCAGTAAAATAGCTGGCATAGCAACGCCGCAGTGTGAGGGGGTGATCCCAGGGCGAAAGAGGTTAGGAAGCTGCCTAAAGGCAGCTCCACTCCCAGGAACGCCTCCCAGGATTCTGACATGGGGAGATATACTTGGGACACGCCGGTGGGAGGCTGCGCTGGTGTCCAAGAGCTGCGCTGCCACCACGGTCTGCAGGGGGCATGCCCCCCTTCAGGATTTCACGCTAAAAGACAAAAAGGTCTTTGTAAGAGAATGCGGGGTTTGACATAAACAATGAAACTCAAGATACTGAAATTTTCTAGATAGTACAGGAGTGATGTTGGGAGAGGGAGATATACGTCAGGAGAGGGATTTAGTAGATAGTACAGGAGTGATGTTGGGAGAGGGAGATATATATATCTCCTGTGCACAGAGGGAGTGCACAGAGGGAGTGAAAAAGAGAGAGTTCAGACAAAATTCTCCCTTACAGTGCTCTTCACAAAAATCCCAGCAAGCAGGCATTCAGGGATCTTAGAAAATTGACCAGGAGTCCAGAAGGAGACCCTGTATCAACTTCTGCCCAATTGTACCAAATAAATAACACTGCTGGGCTCTGTATGTTTGCTTCTGGATTAAGTCCACAGTCCTTATCCAATGACTGGTCTGCTAAGAAAACTAAGTCAGCTTCCTAATTTCAGCCAATGTATAATTCAAGCAACACTTTTGGCTCAGTAGCACCTGTTCCAAATGTTGCTGACAACTTAGAAAAGTCATCATGTTGGCAAAGATCTATAAGGGCAGAAAAATACACCCACTATCTTGGTAGGCACCATGTAGGATACAACCAAACATAATTTAACAACATACAAGTGACAATAGTACTCAAAAAACTAAGTTCTTTATATCATTCAATTTTTATTTCTGTTCACAGAGAGTGAATCTTCTTTAAGAAATCTGGATAGAACTCCAAAACAAACACGCAATCAATTGCACTTCTCAAATTATAAGTGGAAATTAAATAAGTGATCAGTAAGAGTACCTTGAAATTTTCAGTTATCAAGCTGAACAATTTTGTTGCATTTCCTGCATCACACGCAGTGTTTGACATTATTATTTCTAAGGGTGTTAAAATTCTGAGTTTTGTGATAACCTAGAAAACATTAAAAGAGATTCAATTAAAATACGTATTTCAACAGTTTTTAAAGTACATCAAGTTGCTACCATTACATTTACATTGTGCCATCAATGTACATGGTGCCTTACAGAGGCTTCCTGCCACAATAATCTAAAAATTAAGAGAGGTAGGGAGGCTACAGAGGTACAGGAGGAAGACAGATGGGTAAAAATGGAAAAATATTTGGTTTGTTTGGTTATACTTACAGCCCATTCCTGATAGAAGCAGCGGCTGGGGATAGCGTGGCCGAGGTGCTGCCGCAGCACCTCTAATGAGGTTTTGCGGCTGCTGCAAGGCTAAAAAAGGGAACTAAAAAAATAAAAATTTGAAAAAGGGGGGAAAGCCCCACTGAAAGCAGTGATGCTGCGCCAACAAAAGGTTGTGTAGCACCACTGTTGCTTCAGGGGGCGTTCCCGGGCCAAAAGGGGTTTGGAGGTTGCCTAAAGACAGCTCCACCCCCCTGGAACGCCCAGGAAACGCCTCCCAGGACGTCAGTGCAGGGACTTGAGCTGGGAGGATGCCAGCAGGAAGTTGTGCTGGCATCCAAGGGCCACAGTGCTGCCGCAGACCAGGGGAGCCAGTGCAAGTGGCACAAACTGACGTCTGTGCCAGTTTGCATGGCACAAGTGGCACGGAAGCTGGAGTAGGGGTCATGCCGCATCCTAAGGCGATTCGGCTCCCAGCCTCATGAATGGGCTGTTAGTCAAGTTTAGTTTCAATAAGGGATTGTGCCAAAAGCTTCATGAACAAGATGGAATTTGAAGGAAGACAGAGGCTGCACCAAGAAAATCAGTTAGGCAGTTCCAGGAAGCAAGGTACCCCCAATATATCTCAATATGTATATGCAAATATTCCAAAATATGAAATAATCCGAAATCCAAAACACTTCTGGTCCCAAGCATTTTGGATAAGGGATACTCAACTTGTATTTATCACATTTATATTCGGTCTTTTCATTTTTAAAAGATGCTCAAGGTAGCTACACTTTAACACAGAGAATCCAGTAAAAACACCCATTGTGAAAACTACTGAAAACCAAATGACACTAGCATAGGAAGTTAAATTTAAAACTGCCTTCACAAATATTTAACTCTTCAACTGTATATGTTTTTCTTACTATGAAGCCTGTATGCACTGCCTAAAAATAAAGGGTAAAATTGTGTGAAGAGAGTTCCTACTGACTTCAGTACAAGCAGAGTTAAAAGAGTGAAAAGATACATTCAGATTTACCTTGGCATATGTTGTATTGTCTGCAAACTGAGACAGCACCACCTCAGGATTTTTTAAGTCAATACTTGCCATTCCCACTTCACCTCTGGCAAGGCCTCTCCCTTCTATTACAGCTACAATAACAGATGCAGCATTATGAACTGACACCGATGATGATGATGTAACTGTAAAATAGTCAGATACAAATAAGAATTCTAATTTAATCCATGAAATTCCACCATATAATGGGGTTTGCTTACAAACAATATTTTTGTCTGAACTTGATATTTAAAGTATGGGATTATCCCAGTCACACCACAACTGCGAAATTCAAAATAATTTATCTGGGGCGAATCATAGAGTTAGAAGGGACTACCAGGTTCATCTAGTCCAACCCCCTGCACAATGCAGGAAATTCACAGAAATCAAGTTGCTTTATTAAGGAAATGAGTGCATGAACACATGAAGTCACATTATAATGAGTCGTATTACTGGTCTATCAAGGTCTGTATTGCCTCCTTCGACTGGCAGTGGTTCTCCAAGGTCTCAGGTAGATTTGTGGCTTGAACATCAATTGATCCTTTTAACAGGGTATGTTGTGGACTGAACTTGTGATCTTCTGTATGTGATGCACTACCACTAAACCATGACCCACCGTCTATGGAGATGGATATTTAACATTTAAAATGCTTGCATATCATATATACGTAAAATATAAGAACTTAAGAAAGGCCATACTGGATTAGACCAAGGTCCATAAAGTCCAGCAGTCTGTTCACACAGTAGCCAACCAGGTGCCTCTAGGAAGCCCACAAATAAGACAACCGCAGCAGCATTATTCCAAAGCACCTAATATAATAGGCATGCTGCTCTGATCCTGGAGAGAATAGGTATGAATCATGACTAGTATCCATTTTTAGTAGTAGTCATGAATAACCCTCTCCTCCATGAACATGCCCACTCCCCTCTTAAAGCCTTCTAAGTTGGCAGCCATCACCACATCCTGGGGCAGGAAGTTCCACAATTTAACTATGCAATTTATCAAATAAATTGTGACTGGAATGAAGAGTTGCCAAACATTAATAAACAGCATTTTAAGTTATAATGTTTAAACTATTGTTTTCACACTTATAGCCCATTTCTCAGGAATGGGCTGAAAGTTCTTTGGAGGTGGTGTGGCCCTGCCGCCAGCATAAGTGCTCTCTTATTCTCTGACCACAATAGTCAGGTCAGTTCATAGAGAGTAGGTGGTCCTTCAGGTATGTTGGTCCCAAACTGATACACTGATAGTTGCAGATCTTTCCCACTTTCCTATCCTCCCAGCAGTCCTCTCCAACCCCAGGAAGCAGGGTGCCCCCCCAAAGCCATGAAAGTCCATAGGTTGAAGTGGTGTGGAGGAAGGAAATGAACAGTGCAATTTTAAACACAGTTACACCTTCTAAGCCCATTAATTCCAACTCGACTTGTATTGGAAACTGCCCGTCCTGCTTCTGTGGAGCTCTGCAAATAGAAGTGAAAGAAGGGGGTGATTTTGTCCATGTGCCTGCACTGTGAGCTGTCCAGGGATTGTTGATCCATACTTGCACGAGCCTTGTTGAACTGGGCTATTAAGAGTTCATTCTAGTCCAGTGTACAAAATTAATCTGTACACATAATTACTTGTTTTTATTGAATGTCAACATAAAAGCATAAGAGCCATAAAATGTGGAAATAATTTCAAGGGAATATATTTGAGCATGAAATTTTAAAAAATTATATCCTGAATAATAAACATGTCATTAAGCAATCTTCCTATACCCTTTTCAAAAACTATGTATTGGAGGGAACCCTATACATCCATTCTCAGGAAATGTTTATATACTCCAAAGACAAATACATTCAAAACTAAGTACTTGTTTTCCTACAGTTATTGATTTATTATTACATTTAGTTATTACCTTTCACTAAAACTTAACCTACACTATAACAATACCATCTTTTCTAACTGTAAAATGTCTAAGGAATTCGAATATGGTTTATTTTACACTGCCCTCTACTGTTCATTTCAGTAATTTTACCTAAGGCAAAAGAAAAAAGCATTTTGTTGCATCTTAAAGACTAACAGATTTATTGCACCATAAGCTTCTGTGGACTGCAGCCTATTTCATTAGATATATGAAGGTTCTTGGTTAGCAGATATATAAACTGATACAGATTAAAACAATGGAATTAAAAATCAACAAAATGAAAGACATACTGATGGTGACTACTATTCCCACCAGCAGAAATATATAACCCAATCTTGCTAGACTTGCTAAATAATTTAATACAGGCACTGTGAGAGAAACCAATAATTGCAGTAGAGCTTTAACAGGATAGTGTCAAGCTTGCTGATGAATCAGAATGAAACACTACATAACATTTTAATAGTTTTGGACTAATACTTAAGCCTCCTCTACAAAGATGGAGCCATTCCTTTGTAACTAATGGTTAAAAGCCAGGTAATATATCACAGATTTATTACTTTTCTGAGAGAAAGGGCTTCTCAAGAAAACTCAGGAAACACAACATGGAATTAAAGATACCCTTTTACTTTATGGACGATAAACAAAAAGAGACGGGCAACCCATTCCTGACCTCTCAGCAGCCGGGGACAGTGTGACTGAGGCGCTGCCGCAGCGCCTCCAAAGCCATTTCTCAGCCACCGAAAGGCTTTAAAAAGGCTTTTAAAAAATTTAAATGGGGCATTTTGCCCCATTGAGAACAGCAAAAAAGCAGGTGCAGCAATGCTGTTCTTTCTGCCGGCATGCCGGACCAAAAGGGGACAAGAAGATACCTACTGGCAAATCCACCCCCTGGGATGCCGGCGCAGGCCTTTGTACTGGTGGGACACCGGTGGAAGGCCCAGCCAGTGTTGCTGGGTGGCGCTGCTGCAGCAGCGCCAAAAGACCAGCATCTGGGTCCCCCTGCCGGTGGCCGTCCCACTTATGATGGCGCAGCCCCTTTTTGGCCTCCAAAGGACTTTCATTTTTTGAGGTAAGGAGTGGGCTGTCAGTCCAGCATCATCACCATTAATGTTTCCAATTGAAGCATACTATGACAATGCAGAAAGGAAACTTAACGACTATATAACATATCAGGATATGATCAATACACAGGAAGAAATTAAAACATGGCAAACAATTAAAGAGAAGAACAGAAATGTAAAATGGCTTACATACTGCCAACTGGTCTGAAGACTAAGAAAAGACTGCTTAACTATGGGCAAAATGAGAGAAATGACGGAATCTGAACGTTTGATTATGAAAAGCAAAGATCATCTCTTGGGCAAGATATATAAACTGTTACTCAAATACGACACAGTCTGAACAAATTAAACCATGCATGGTGAAATTAATGCAGAATTTTGGAGAAGAGATCACAATGTAACAGTGGGAGCAGTTATGGACCAAAGTGATTAAACTTACTGCAAGTCAAACACTGAGAGAGAATTGGTACAAAATTTTTTTCCACTGGTATATTATACCAAAAAATACCCAGAAAATGAACAAGAATGCAAGTGGATATTGCTGGAAATGTAAGGAGACAGGTGTAACTTTTTTCATGCATGGTGGTCATGCAAGAAGGTAAAAAAAAATTTGGAGTGAAATGCAAAAATCTTAAGTTAAATTTGCAATGGACTCCAAAACCATGTTGTTAGGAATTTCACCATCAGTTATTGTAAAACCTATGGAAGAACTGTTCATATACATGACATCTGCAAGAGTGAGGAGTGCCACAAAATGGAAGTCAGAAGAGGGTGAAGACTTTTTTGTTTTGTTGGACATATCCCCAATAACTCCTCCATGTTTTATGTGCTTATATATTTTTATTGAATTGTTTAAATATTATATATATATATACTCTATTTCAAATGCTGTTTTAATGTCTTCAGTATTTGACTGTCAAAATGTTTTAATGTTCACTATTTGGTTGGAAAGGCATCGTAGCAGCTTCAATACTGTGAAGGTGGCATGGGAAGGGACCCTCAGCCAGAAGTACCTTTGCACCTACCTCTTACATTAGAGAATGGCAATGTCGTTTAAAACTGCTGTCTATAAAGCCCCCCTTTTATTTGCCATCAGGTTGCAGCTAATTTATGGCAACCCCAAATAGTTTTCAAGGCAGGGGATATTCAGAGGTGGTTTGCCATTACCTGGCTCTGTGTAGCGACCCTGGTATTCCTTGTTGGTCTCCCACCCTGCTTAGCTTCTGAGATCTGATGATATCAGGCTAGCTTACATTATCCATGTCAGGGCTATAAAGCCCTTACTTTGAAGTTATTTTGTAAATACCTTTCCAAGTTCAACAATATTATTCTAGAATGAAACTCCTAAACCAAACATTCTTTGCAGACAAAACAGACTCTTGCTTCAGACAATGCAAGAGCACATAAACACAACATACATTTCCAAACCTACCTTAATAGATATTGAGATACATTTTAATACTTTGCAGGAAAAACTGTTAAAGCTCTCAAGGCATGCCTTTTTATACAACCATAATAATCAATGAAAATACAGAGATAAGAATTTATATTTATGATTTTCACATTTAAATATTTTTAAGAAGCTACTGCAGGTCTTTACCTGAATACCCTGTGAAAGGAGTCCAGTTTCTACACCCTGATCTGTTAGAAGAGAGAGGTGTTTTCCCTGTCCACGCATTATTTAGACCTCTAGGTGAAGAAGGACTTGTCAAATTCACCGTGCTAATGTTTTCTGTACAACTCTTGTCTCCAAAGTATGAATCTGTAAAAAGCAGAACTGCTCTTAACCCATGTTTTATGCAATGTTTTCTTTCTATAAGACAAATTTGGAATAGGCACTACTAATAGCAACCTTGATTCTACTGAATTCAAAGTAAATTACACCTAAGAGCTTTCATATGTTATAACAGAAAAAGGGACACCAACAATCATCAACTTCCAAACTTACCTATGTAAGTAGCTGTGTTAGTATGTCAACAATCATCAACTTCCAAACTTACCTACACACAATGGGTAGCTGTGTTAGTATGTCAATAGCAGTAGAAAAGAGCACAGTAGCACCTTAAAGACTAACAAAATTTCTGGCAGGGTATCAGCTTTGCTGAGCCACAGCTCACTGCTACTGGACTCTTGCTTTTTTCTACTGCTATGTTAATACATTTGCACATGCATACACTCTTTTATTAATGCATATTTTAACAAAAACAATAGTGTTCTACATACACTATACTTACTTCACATTGCCCCACACTTATTTTATTGATTAAAAATTATTTTCCTTTTCATTTCTGTGATTCAAGATGGTTCTTATTTGTTGCTCTCTTAACACAAAATAGTTGTATCTACTGCTATATATTGATATTTTATATTGGGTTTTCAACAGTTTTTATCCACTATTGTTTCCCATTAATTGATCTTTTATGCTTAGTTTTTGAGATGCTGGTATCTGATTTAATTGTGCTACCTGCTGAAAGCTGGCTTTATTTTGGTTTTATCTATTTTAATAGCATACATTTTTACTGATGTGTTTTACAGAATTTGTTGTGAACCAACCTTGGGTGTTAATAGATAATCCAGATATAAATAAAAATAGTGCTATCATTCTAAGACATATACAACCCCACACTTTTTGGATTCAATATTATCAGATATACAACACACTGAGATGACATCACACTTTCAATACTAGAATCACTTTCCAACTATACTTTATTAAAAATATATATTTTTTGGAAATTCTTTTTCAGCTGCAACCTTAAAAACACTTAAAAACATTGAATACAAACAGCTTCCTTCTGAGTAGACTTGCTTAGGATTTCTCCCTTTATATCTCAACTCTTAAAAATTGTGTGCCCTTTATTTCCAGTCAGGAAGGGTCTCATACTTCTGTCATTCTGCAGAATGTGCAAAATGGTAGATAATGTTCAAAAGGGCATTTTTAAATAGAGATTAGAACTGTAGTCAATGTAACAGGTCTGAAGGGCACCTTTATAATGGAACAGGATTGTAATCCATTGCAATAATTGTAGCAAGTATTATTATATACTGTGTAATCTGTGTAATCTAGGAGGAGGCGGAGTTGGTTTTTATACCCTGTTTTTACCTTTAAGCAGTATCAAAGCAGCTTACAATCACCTTCCCTTCCCACAACAGATACCTTGTGAGGTAGGTGGGGCTGAGAGTTCTGTGACTAACCCAAGGTCTCCCAGAAGGCTTCACGTGGAGGAGTGGAGAAACAACCCCAGTTCAGAGGATTATAGTCTGCCGCTCATATGGAGTGGAGAATCCAACCCCGTTCTCCAGAATAGAGTCCACTGCTCTTAACCACTAACTGCTCACCTACCTTCCGTATTGTTCACATTACAGTGTACCTTAGTTTGTTTGCACTGTTCTAATTCTGTAATCATAATCCTATTACATTGTTTGTTGAATGTTTTATGCTGTCTTGTCTTCACTGTTTTATAATCTGTAATCTGTGATAACACACCTGGTCAATAATTTTAACTTTGAAAGGGTTTTTTTTTAAAGAGCGTGATGTGATTTAAAAAAAATATTTAAATACCTTAAGCATAAACATCACCTGCTATTTTTTTTAAAATCACAGCCACAATCCCCATACAAAAGTGTTATAATTGCCTTCAGATTATGCAGGTGCAAATAGAACTCCATTAATTTGGGGGTTTAAACGATGCCTCCTCCGTAGGAAAAGTGTTACATATCCGTTAACCAATGGTGTAGCTTCCAAGCGTACGGGTAGGGGGGGGGCATTATTTTGAGCAATGAAAGCCAAATCCTGTGCATGATGATAATTGACAGTGGGTAGCCGTGTTAGTCTGTCTGCAGTAGTAGAAAAGGGCAAGAGTCCAGGAGCACATTGAAGACTAACAAAAATATTTTCTGGTAGGGTAGGAGCTTTCAGGTGCCACTGGACTCTTGCCCTTTTCTACCTGTGCATGATGTCTCTGAAGAAAACTCCACTATGTGAAAAGTTCGGAAATGGAGGAGCCAGAAACCTCTTAACAATGCCACTGAGAAACTTCAGGGCAGCTTTGACAGGTGAATTGGAAAGGCTACATACAAATGTCCTGATCGAAAAAAGGTGTGTTTGTGGGGGGGGGGGGGGCTGTGAAAGATATCCGACCGACTTGGATGAGGAGCTGTCGTTATCAATACCCGCCAAAGCTATTTTTTAAACCTATTGACGAGGCAAGAATCATTCCTCAGCAGCGAGTGCGGGCTGCTTCCCAGGGCAGAGGAACGACCTCCTTCGCGGAGGAAGGGGAGCCTGTCCTGCCGCGCCCACCTTCGGTCCTCCTCGGGAGGAAGGCCGGCGTCAAAAAGCCGCGAGCGCCCCGGCCTGTCCGAGGACGAACCGGCCAGTCGTCTGAGGAGGAAGGCGGGATGCCGCAGCCCGGGGTCTGCTGCAGCCCGAACCGGTAGCAAGGCCGGCGCTCCGGCCCAGACGAAGACGAGCAACGGCCCGAAGAGGAAGTGGCGGCTGCTGCAACGTCCTCCATCAAGTGATTTCCTTGAGTACCGGCGTTTCCATTCGGCGCCCATAAAAGGCGTCTCTGGGCAGGTGAGGGGCGCACAAAATGGCGCCGCGGAGAGGCGCGCATGCGCAAGAGCATCCCTCCAAGGACAGGCCCCCATCGCGCTTTATTTAAAATCGGCGGGGCTCGGATTGAGAGGCCCGTTCCCCTCTCACGTTTTACTTGTGCCCGGCCTAACAGGGGCTCGATTTGCCCTAATTCAACAAGAAAGGGATTTTTAATTTCTATGGAATTGTACTGGATTCCGATGGGGAAAAGCGATATGCCTGCGTTGTTGTATTAATTCCCAATGACAACAACGCAGTGGGAGGTTGAGAGTTCCAAGCAGTTTGTTTATTAGGCCCAACGTACACACCGGGTGAGAACGGCCCCAAGTGCGCAGGACAGTTCACACACCAGAACAAAGGACTGCAACAACGTTTATAACCTCTGGTCAGGGGTGTTACAAATATGTCATATAGTACGTAGATACACAAAGACCCAATAATGGACACATTTGGATTAGCATAGGCCTATCAGCGTGGTTTTGAGGTGTGGAGGTTTTTAGGTTTTTAGGTGGCTACATGATCTGTAATGGAGAAACGAAACATAACATTCCTATCTGATGCCCCTAAATCACTGCCTTGGGCCTCATTAGGGCGGCTAGCTGTACCAGGCCTGCAAGGATGATCTCACTGGCACCTGATTCGTAGTGTATGCCAATTTATGCTAACTCAGTGATCACACAGGAGTGAATAGGAACCAAAGAATAATACTTGACCCCCTTATACATGGGGTATTGCCATTATATATGTGTGCAGAATATGGTATTGTGCTAGATGCTAACCCTTATACCCCGGGCTTAGCATCTTTATAAGTGTGAGTATGCGGACTGAGTATAAAAGCATACATTTCCAATAATAATGAAGATTATAGGCATTACAAAAGGAAGACTGCAAAGCCGACTGTTAAGCATGCAGCTACTGTGTTTTTTTACTAGCGGGGCGGCACCCCGCGGTCTCCAGGAAATACCTGCCCGTGGTCAAGTATATCCTCATCCGTCTCACGTAGGCAACTGCTCTCTTGCACAGCAATTGCTTTCCGTCTTCTCTCCACCGCCCGAACCCCCTTCTCTGTGCTACAGCCCAAATACCCATTTTTTGTACGTAGCTGACCGGGATTATACGGCATTTTTACATTTAAAAAATTCTCCCTCCAACTCCTGCCACATGAAGAAAAAAACTTCAACAGGCAGCTTTGGGCAGAAGGGAGTTCAAATTATGGGGAAACTACCTGTTCAAATTTTGTTAGCAGATATGGAGCCCTTCCAGATGAAAAGGTAGGTTACCACCTTCTTCTGGAATGGCTCCCATACCTTTACCAACTATCACCTTCAGATCATGGGACTTGAAAGATAAGAACATAAGAAAAGCCATGCTGGATCAGACCAAGGCCCATCAAGTCCACCAGTCTGTTTACACAGTGGCCAACCAGGTGCCTCTAGGAAGCCCACAAACAAGACGACTGCAGCAGCATTGTCCTGCCTGTGTTCCACCGCACCCAAAATAATAGGCATGCTCCTCTGATCCTGGAGATAATAGGTATGCATCATGACTAGTATCCATTTTAAGTAGTAGCCATGAATACCCCTCTCCTCCATGAGCATGTCCACTCCCCACTTAAAGCCTTCCAAGTTGGTAGCCATCACCACATCCTGGGGCAGGGAGTTCCACAATTTAACTGTGTTGCGTGAAAAAATACTTCCTTTTATCAGTTTTGAATCTCTCACCCTCCAACTTCAGATGACCCCGCGTTCTAGTATTATGAGGGAGAAAAGCTCCCTGTCCACTCTCCAAACCATGCATAATTTTATAGATCTCTATCATGTCTCCTCTTAGCCGCCTTCTTTCCAAGATAAACAGCCATAAGTGTTTTAACCGCCCCTCATAGGGTAGTTGCTCTAGTTCCCTAATCATTTTGGTTGCTCTTTTCTGCACCTTCTCAAGTTCTGTAATATGCTTTTTAGGTGTGGTGACCAGAACTGTACACAGTATTCCGAGTGTGGTCTCACCATAGATTTGTACAAGGGTAGTATATCAGCAGTCTTATCTATTCCTCATCTAATTATGGCCAGCATGGAATTTGCCTTTTTTACAGCAGCCGCACACTGGGTTGACATCTTCATTGAGCTATCCACTACTACCCCAAGATCCCTTTCTTGGTCTGTCACTGCCAGCACAGATCCCATCAGTGTATATTTGAAGTTGGCCCCAATATGCATCACTTTACATTTGCTCACATTGAATCTGTTGCCATTTTAATGCCCATTCTTCCAGTAGATAATTCACAGTGGGTAGCCGTGTTAGTCTGTCTGCAGTAGTAGAAAAGAGCAAGAGTCCAGTAGCACCTTCAGATATCTGAAGTGAGCTGTGGCTCACGAAAGCTCATACCCTGCCAGAAAATATTTTTGTTAGTCTTTAAGGTGCTACTGGACTCTTGCTCTTTTCTACTACATTCTTCCAGTATGCAGAAATCCTTCTGGAGCTCTTCACAGTCCGATTTTTAAATAATTTGATATAATCTGCAAACTTGGCTACTTCGCTGTTCAACCCCAACTCCAGGTCACTGATGAACAGGTTGAAAAGCACCAGTCCCAACACAGATCCCTGAGGGACCCCACTGTTCACACCCCTCCATTGTGAGAACTGACCATTGATTCCTATTCTCTGCTTCCTATTTTTCAGCCAGCTCTCAATCCATAACAGGACATGTCCTCTTAACCCATAACTATGAAGTTTGCTTAGCAGTCTTTGGTGGGGGACTTTGTCAAAAGCCTTTTGCAAATCCAAATACACAATGTCCACATGCTTATTGACACTTTCAAAAAACTCTAGTTAGTGAGACAGGACCTACCTTTACAAAAGCCATGTTGGATTTTGCTCAGGTCAGCACATAAACACCTAATCATATGTTTACAGTTATATTACTACAGATGCTCATGTCAGTTTTAAAATTACTACAGAACTCAACTTTTCACCTGATGTACCACAGAGCATTTATGCTTGCCTGGTTTAATATTCTTCCATCAGCCATTTTATATGGTCGATACAAGAGAATTCCTGTCAGCGACTGGTGCTGTCCATGCATGTTTGGGGTACTCGAACACTTAATTCATATGTTACTGCAATGTAAGTTTTACTTGAGGCCGAGGAATGTTTATATCAAACCTTTGTTGTCGAGTACTCAGTTTCTCAGACCAGCAGTTGGTGGTGTATTTTATATCAGACAGAAATTATTTTATTACTCAAAAAGTAGCCAGTTACCTGCTAGTCGTATCAAGGATATGCGAACTGCTTGTACAGGCTCCTAGATAATGTTACTAATGTTATTTTAATGCTTCTATAGACTCTGGTTTTTGTAATCTTGTTTTATAACTATGGTATGGTAAATGCCTAATAAACGTGATAATGATGAAGTTGGGTTTTATTTACATGTTGGTGACAACCTCCAGATTATCTCAGCCAAAGGTTTAACATATAGGTTAAACATCACTGGGGATAAAATGAGTAGCAGTATTTCTGATCTTTAATGCAATGAATGTTCAAAAGCTGTAGCTTTCATTTTATACAGGCTTACCAATTAGGAGAACAAGTTTCTTATCAATTTTTTATATATTGTCAGAAAAGCCACCTCTAAAACATGTAACCAGGTGATTTAAGACTCATTAACTTACTCCTTCACTGCAGCCAAAAATGGAAATTTGCTGCAACGCAAATCCAGATACTTAATGGCACTCAACTACGTAACGTGACAATTATCTTTTTCCTATACTCAGTCCGAACAGAATGAGAATAGCAGTGCACATTGGTGCTTCCTTAATCCAGTCACCATTTCTGGTGTGGACTATTCAGCAGCTGGAAGGTTACAACCTTAATATTGAATTAGAAATCACTTTTAGGCTTGTACCTTCTCAAAAGATTAATGAGAAAAAAGTAAACTGTGCAGATTTCTAACACTTCTAGTGGACCATAAATATTTGCGTCTTAAATCATTTTACTTCATAATGAGCTTTATTTTTCAAGCAGAATCCCATTTTATACAGAAGGTTTCAGACAAAATTACAAATGTTCAACTGTGACAAATGTGAAATGGAGGCACTTCTAGAATTCCAGTGGAAATTCATCTTGCTGAAAACAGTATTATTTTATAGCTTTATTTTGGACTATATATACACAATTGTTCTAAATGCTACTGAAAGTGGGCTTCTACAATTGCAATAAATATTTTAGAGCAATGGAACAAGTTCTAAACAGTCAACAAGGGCATCAGTTTATATTAAGGTACATCATGATTGCATTATTAAACTTCATTAAAGGATGTCACTAGTAAAAAGCAACAGTTTGAGTACCACCACAAAATGTCTACTGTTACGCAGGACAAGACAATGTGACTCAAATTGGATTAAAAAACTATGGCAGATCCTAAACAGGAACGTAAGTGCATAAAGTGTCACTGGCATATATAAGTAAATTTCTTTCTTAATGGAAACTGTATTCAGGACAATTCATGTCCAATACATGCTATCATCAAGATGGATGAACGATCGTTTAATAAATATAAAGTCATACAATTCAAGTATTCCTCTACTGTGCCTCATACAGTATGCTATTTTGAAGTAACAGGACTGGAACAGAATCCTAAAGCAAACATTGTAAAAGACAATTTAAATGTATATCTACATCTGTTCTGAGAACCTTAATCACATGTAATACTCAATTTATTAACTTTGAATACAGTCTACATAGAAAATGAGTGTTTACAGTGAAGTGGTAATTTGTCATGTAAACACATTTTAAAATGTCTTTTGATGGAAAAATTCAAAGCAGCTGAGGATGGCAATGTTGTACAACGTTAAAACCTAGCTCACAAGTTCCGGCTGTACATTTATTCTGTGAAGGACCTCATCAGGCATACAGAAGACAGGATTCACAGGCTTAATTCGTTCTTCTCCTAGTAATGAGAGTCCAGCAATTCCAAACAAGGTGTGAAATGGATCCACCTATAATGTGCCAAGGTGTACATTAAAACATGAATTTTTTGCTCTGTAGAAGCAGCAGTGGTAATATGTTAAATGGGTTTCTAAATAGGTCAGGATCCAAAGACGTCTGTGCTGCCCACAAAGGAGTAGAGTTCTGCCATTCCCCCCCTTTCTGATGACAAAGGAGGCCACTCTGGAAGGTCCCCTGACTTTGTGGGGGGGAGGGGCTTTTCAAGGCACAGGGGACTATTTACAAAAGAAGCCCCATGGACACACATAACTTTATATGTGGAATATTGGATTCCACACTATTAGGGTTAACATTTCTAATGCATTAATTGTATTAGCTGTATTCTGCACTTCCTACTAGAAACACCTGGACTTCCCAAGCAACCACCCATGCAGATCTGACCCAAATCTGAGTATTTTTAGAGACAGAAATATATCAGACACCTCTGCTTCAGAAGATGACCTGAAGGCAATATGACTTGGGAAGAAAGCTATCATTTGTAGATATAAAGATTTAAGACCACTAAATAACTAATTTTGATTGAAAGGAATATGTTAGAAACACAAATCTTGGTGATTAGTTAAGAAATGTTAAAACAAATACAGAAGACCTTACTACATAAAAAATATTAAAGGTGAAGACTTGCCATATCTCCCGGCCGATCAGCAAATCCTCCAGTCTCCTCATCCTGGCAAGCCAAGATAAAGTTGCGTAATTTCTGTCTGTCAATCCAGTGCAGCCTGCCAATTATTTTCAGAGATGCCAACACCCACCATGAATAGCATACATCAGGTAACTGGCAAACACAATGACAGACAATGTGAGAACAATTGTAATGGCAAGACTAACAATATTAATCATCTGGACTAAAAGCGAGACAGTCACACCAAGATACAAAGACTGAAGGAAAACTATCCCTTATCACACAAAGCAGAATCATTAAAATTTTATTGTGGAACTTTCCCACCATATTCACCAAGCAAGGACACAACCAAATCAAGAAATCATTCCTTATTTAACAAAGCTGTCTTTTAATTGGATTTGCTTCTTTTCCTTGGCCAGAAGAAACAGGATTTGGAACAAAGCAGATACAGTGTACTAAGCTTAGGATATCCATAGTTAAATAGATTGATAAAGTAGACTAAACCACATTACACCCAACCTAAAAAACTACACTTTATTTTACACCTGTATCCCACCCTCGCTCTGCATGGCAGGGCTCAGAGCAACTAACAGTAAAATATACACCACTTCAAATAGTCTGTTAAAATACCACAATTCAAATATTATATCTGAAAACAAACATAGTGAAAGTGCTTAAAATGAAATATGCCACTCCTGATGTCAATCCTATTTTTCAAGTACTCAATTGTTTTAAAAGACTGCTTTGAGATCTATTTTGTTAACCATACCTTTACAGATTCTCTTCTTAGCAAGCAAAATATAAAAATGCATACTAAGTCTATGACTGTTTTCAATATTTAAACAGCATTTCTACAATTTACAAGTGATACCAATTTGTCCAGTATTTCTCGCTCCTGGGAGACAGTACAAATGGAGGATCTATCAAGCTGACTGCACTGAGTTTGGGGGCAAAGGTTGTGTAGGCTTGGCCTTTGAGTTTTAAATAACTGTTGCTTTGAAATGCTTTTAAAATTTGATTGCCCTGAAGATTTTTTAAATTACTGCTTTAAAAAAAAAGGATTACAAATATTTCAAAAAGTCTGTCTGTAACACTGATGCAAGCAGAGGCATTCTGATTGGCTTTCTGCAATAAGTTTGCACAGGGGTGACGTTTCAGGATTGTTGGCTTTCTTCAAATCAAAATACATTTGAATCTATAGATCTGTAGGCTTTTAATTTTAATGCTATGAGAGGATTATTAATGTGCTGAAACAGCTTCCTAGATACAGTGTACACATGAGCTGCTTTCACAGCGTGCATTGCAGTAATGATTCTAACATATCTTGCTAAATTATGGAACCCAATTGCTTCTTTCAATTGCATATTTTAAGAAAGCTGCAGAAGAGAAATGTTCAATTGTCATTACAGACTATAACTGAAGTAATTATAATTAACTATAGCAAAATCACACTTCAGAACACCAGCATGCTGTAAGAGTGAAAGACACAGGCTCAAATTCCCATTTATCCAGGAAGATCTCTGGGTTACCATAGGGCAGTCTCACACTCTCAAACTAAGCTACTTTACAGAGCTGCTGGAAGGATAAAGCAGAGGAGGGAAAAACTATATGCCACTGCTCTGAGCTCCCTGGAGAAAGGGTAAGATAACATTAAGATAGATGGATTGACAGCGTATGTGTGGAATGCAAGCGTTCTTATCCCACTCTAGAAAAAAGTCTAAAATTTTAAGATGTAAAATATAATTTCCTACCTTCTCTGGCCTTCCATTGAGGCCACCAGATGGCAACTGCCGTTCACAGAGCCACCATCCTAGCAGGTCAGCGTTTATTTGGTGCAATTGACCAGTTATTGCCAGAAATCCTGTGCAACAATAGATCTAAAATTACAGATATAAAGTTCATGTCTATTTAAAATATAGCTACTCCAGTAAAGCAAAGGACGATTACAGCGTACCATCCCAACCACTAACACAAGGGCTTTAAGGCAACAAAATATATCAAAAAATTTTAACCAAACTCCAACATATTTTCAGCAACAATGTTGTTAACCAAAGCTGAACTTTTAAAAATATGAAGTAATCTACAGAAGTCCTCAGATGATATACTTTTACAGAAATGTAATAAGCAAGATTATATGTTCTATTGATGCACATGGCCAAACTTAAGGATGGTTATGCACCAGTACTTATTTTTGGCCATGAAAAGGATGAGTTCCTTTACACTTTCATGCCTTACTGGCAAGCCAATTGTCCTTCAGCCACTGTGGTGTTGTTTCACACCTGCACCAATACTCTCTGTACTTTCTTCCAATTAATCATTTATATCTACATGGTAACCATAACAATTTGTATTTATTAAGCAGACTTATTTCATATGCTGTTGTGAGTTCATTCTCCCATTTCAAATTCTAGTTCCTTCAGTCCTTCATTCAAATTGTTAAAGATATGTAGCAGCACAGAAACTTAGACCAACCTGGACAGAAACTTCATTTTTTGGTACTTCCTTTCCAGTTTGAAATTTTGCCATTAGCAAGCTTTCTCTCTCTCTCTCATCTTCCTAAGCATACTTGGGAAAACAGCTACAAGTTTATAATGACTTCATGTGAAGCCTAAAGTAACTTAATTTCTTTCCAAGTTATGTCTGACATTTGTGGGGTTGACAGAAATGGTTCAAGAGTTAAATTATATTTTTAAACGTGAGTAGGGCAGCATGTTAGAATGAGAAGCATTATGTAGTGAAAATCCTTTGCTAGGTTTATTTAAACAACAAAGCTTACCTGTCCTGCATGAGATTCAGATCCTGGTCTACAACCAAATCCTCCATCAAAGTTCATGCAAGACAAAACAAATTCTACTGCTTTGTCCACATCAATCGAATCCAGTTTACCCTGAAAGGCAGTAAATCCCTGTAATGAGTTTGTACTACTCTAATACCAAAAAGAGTCAAGATGACAAGCTGTTGCCTAGGGAGGAGGGTAAGTGAAATGGAAAGTGTGTCAGTTCTCCTGCACAGGGCTTGAGAAAGTCTCCCAACCATTCCTCCTTACTGCCCCTTACCCAAGTGGAGATAATATGTAAGAAGGAAACTTCCTCATAATACAAAGGAAAACAAATTTCAGTGTCCTAACAATCATACAATTAATTTCCACTGCTCAGTGCTTTACACTTTACTTTTTCCTGAGAAGCTGATTTCTCCCATACCTCATAACCAAGACTCCAGAAAACAGGAACCAAAACTTAGTATCACAGGTAGGTGGTGGGAGGATGCACAGTAAACCAAGCAGAGGACCTGAATCTCTTGCATACTACTTGTTTTGGGTAGGGTGGATCTAGAATGTGATGCAGCCTCATTCAGTTGCCTGTCTAGTATGAACAGATTTCAGCCTGTGTAAACTGTAGAGCCACCATGGCTTGGACACTGCAGGTTATATTTACAGCCCTCAGAAACATCTCTGACGAGCTGCTAGCAATACTCAGGAGAGTTGTTCATTTCCAAGAAAATAAAAACATAGCTTACTGAAGAATTACTGAAGAATCTACTAAGTCCACAGTAATTTATCTGTGTGTTTCAAAAACCAGATTTTTTTCTGATGAAAGAACTTACCAGAAGGGCTAGTGTTGCTACTGCACAAAATGAAAATCTCGTATCTATTTCTCCTGCAGGAAGAAATGAAATTCTTGGTGGAAAGGCAGCATAAAATTTTTTTAAATAAATAAATAATAAAATTAGTGTGCACCTTAATACTAACTTTGTTAAGGAGGTTTCTGAAACACATGCAATGAGAAAAAGGCAAATGTATAAAAACAACTTTATTTCTATTTTCTTACACCAGTAGTGATACTAAAAGAGTGTGTGACTTTCCAGGGCAAAATTAAAGGTGCTTGCATTTCACTGATTACCATAGATTTGAATAGCATTTACCTTCATAATTAACAGCACTTTCATGTTGAAACCAACCTTGTTTTGGGAGGGGCTGTGGCTCAGTGGTAGAGCATCTGCTTGGTATGCAGAAGGTCCCAGGTTCAACCCCTGGCATCTCTACTTAAAGGGACTAGGCAAGTAGGTGATGTGACCTCTGCCTGAGACCCTGGAGAGCCGCTGCCAGTCTGAGTAGACAATACTGACTTTGATGGACCAAGGGTCTTATTCAGTATAAGGCAGCTTCATGTGTGTTATTTTAGACAAATAATCCATAGCTCATCTTAGTAGTAGTATACATATTTCTAGAGCAACATAAGTAGAAAGCACTGGTGACAATGTTCTAGGGCTTGAAAAATGAGACTTTAGATATAACAAGTAGCAATACTCTACTAGGTGCTCAGCAACAAAGAGTCAAATGTAATTCTAATCAAAGCCGAATATGCACCCATCGAACTTTAATCCCACGTAAAGATTATCCTTACGGTTTTTAATATCAGTATAATCCTCCTACATTTATTCTATATTCCATCATAAATGTTTTCCTGCTGTAACATTTATAAGCAAATGTGTTGTTTAAGAGCTTTTTTCATAGCTCACTAAATGTAAAGTCAAATAATATCAGGTCTCTCAATGTATTAAAACTTAATTATTCGTAGACTTCAGAATAATTATATTAAAGGGGTGAGACAAGCTAAATGTGAGAGACAATATTAACATCACAATGTATATAAACTGATCATGTAGCTGAGAACTATTTAATTTACCCCATTTGTCACCAGCAAATGACCCATCTTCCTTTTGTAGACTCTTCACATAATCAACTATTTTATTTATATCCAGAACATGTAGATTGTCATACAGAGTTAGAATCTGCAATACAAAACCATTCTAGTTAAGAATTCTACAACCGTTAAAAGCACCTATAGAACCTGCCTGCAGCATTTAAAATAATATAACTGGTTCTCGTGTACATGGATTTTCTCAGTACTCCCACATATGAATTTATCCAACTGTCTCAAGCTATTACTTGTAGTATCCTTTTTAAAAGTCAAGGCAGCTCTACAAGGAAAGCTATTAAACAGTAATCATCTGGATAATCCAGATGTAAGTATCCTGAGGTTAGCAAAAGTTTACAGTTTTAGTTTCAGTTTATGCAAAAAACAGATCTGAGTAACATAAACCACAATTCCAGGTACTTTAGACATTTTAATGCATACAGAAACAGAAGCATAATGAAAAGGGTCCTCAATCAAAGCTGGGATCTATTTTAATGACAAATTAGAGAAAAGAAAAAGTGCATGGATTCCCCCTAGTATTTTCCCCCTGTGTTGGCATTCTAGTCTGACTACCATAGCTTCTTCCACTCCCTCAACCATGGTTAATCACTGGGGCAGACTAGGAATTCAAAACGGTCCAGGGAAAAGGACCCTGCCTTTCCCTCCCCATGGAAGAAGGGCTGGCTGGTGGTGGTGGCTGCAGTCAACTTGCCTCAACCATTGCTGCTGCGCAAAGGTAGCATGTTGTTATGGGCAACCGCTGGTAGCAAAAATAACCAATCAACCTCTGTTAAACATTCCATCTGTACTTGCTCTGAGAAGTTATTTGGTATTAGGACTTTCTCTAACAGGATACTAAACACTCTAAATACGCAAGACATTCACAGAAGTGTTCTCAGGTCTCAGAGTAATTCTAGAGCTAAGTGTGAAAACCACATCAGCAATAGATTCAGATACATTTCAGGTCTCATCACTGACCTGAGAAGCCCTGCATCACAAGTAGCAATATTTTCCCTGTAACAGTACAAAAAGTACACAGCCCTGCCCAACCCATGACCACACTCTACTTCCTTCTTCCAAATCAAAAACTTCAAACAAAAATAAATTGAACCTAGAATTTTAATGTTTGCAGAATTAGCCTGAGATGATATTATTTTTGGCTGACTACAGACAGTGCCTCACTGTTTTAAAAAAGAGATATCTGAAAAAGACAGGCCAATTTAAGAAGCCATATTGTTTTAACAGAAATAGACAAGGGGAGAGAGGTCTCAATACAAAAGCAAGAAAGAAGGAAACTACAGAAGACCTCTGCAAAATGTACACAAAAACCCACACCTAAATATAATATGAACATATACTCATGTGACAAACACAAAAATCCAAAAGTGTGTATCAAATATCACAACAATATGTCCCATCAACACTTCAAGATGTAACCAATGGCTAAATAATAACAATGCCACACATAGTATGTGACAGTGGTATTTTTGGTACTCACATACAACATATGACATTATTATTATTTAGCCATTGATTACATTTTTGAAGTGGTGACGGGACATGTTATTATGATATTTGATACACACTTTTGGATTTGTCACGTGAATATATGTTTGTATTATAAGTATGTGTGGTTATTTTGTTTACACTTTGCAGAAGTCTTAACTTTATAGTTTCCTTTCTTAATTTTTGACAGTACATGCGGGAGGAATCCACTAACCCTGTACAAGAAGTCAATAGCAGCTCACCAATGAAATCATCAGACCAAATGTTTCTTCTATGAGCATTTTCCCCATCTCTTTCACTGAAAACCAGCAGGGGAACATAAATTAGCCCAGGTAAGGTAATAAGAGCAGGAAAAAGTCAGAATTTACTACTGCTGGTGTTACAATATAGGATAATTAATATTATAGTATCAAAATATCAGCTCAGTAAAGTTATAACAAATTCATTCACTAAAATAGCCTTGCTCATAAGTTTACCTGGACAGCACTAAGTGTATATAGAAGGTGAGGGTCATGGCCTATGCTGGCACTTATTCCACCGCATTCATGTTGACATGATTTGATAAATGCCAGAATTTCTTCTTTGTTCATTCGAGGCAGCTGTCCCATAAGATCCATTACTGTCAATCCCCAATAAACACCACTCATTCTTAAATATTCTGACATGCAGTATTCCTGTAAAAGTACAATATTTTAGCACCACAGGAAATAGAAGCACAAAACCTTCTTCCTATCTTGCTGGAAAGAGCAAGTCCCAACCATTAAGTTACATCTGAAGTCATTACTTCTTACAAGCAAGGGCCTTTCCGAACAGTTTTTAAAAAGTGGATTTTCTCCTTATTGCTATATTCATTATACCCTACATCAAAGGCCCTTAATGAAGGAGGACTGCTGTACACTTCTGTTCATGGAATATTTATATAGGCAGGAAAAATACACTCAGATGATAAAGTGATCAAGCATACTGCAAATTAAAAACAAATGATTAAAGTATAAAATTTGGTGAGCCCTATTGTTGAAGAAGGCATGTACAGCAAAACAATTTTATTTTTTTAACAAGGATGGTATGAATTTCCTGTGCTGAACTACTAACCAGTTGTCACATATATTATTTCATCAAGGGCCTGTGAAAGTCATGCCAAAATACTGTCATTCAGAGTACTGGAAACAAGTGATATCCATGCAACAGATGGTCTACCCTGCAAAAAAAAAAAAAGTATCTGCCACAACAGATGAGTAACTGCTATATATTTATTATGCACAGACACACATGACCATCATTGGAATGCACTAATATCTCCTTCCGCCCCAATTCAAACAATGAACTAAATTTTTCTTTATGGTCATGCTTACTCATGAACAGTATATTGATTCTTGCTCCACAGTAACTAGTTGGCATATTGGGTGGTGGTGGGTGGGGTTACGCTTAAAATAATCTCTACATTCATAAAAGGTTAAGGGTAGTTACCAGTCGGTACTTAAATCCAAGTTACAAGCTGAAATCTTAACTGTCAATCCTTGCTTTAATTACTATTCCAGTCTCCTTTCAACTTAGCTGCCTGAACACTCATTGATTACATAATGGCACATTTTTAAGCAAGAAGGTAATCTTTTTCATTATACTCACTTTAATCATTCTAACAAATAAAATAATTTGCAATATAGTATTTCTAGCTCTCTCATGCCCCTACTATATCAATGAGAAAGCATTAACATGTGAGTGAATGGAGCAATTCCTGTCTTCTATGTCAAACAGGCTCTCCATGTACTTAAAATGGCTAGTCATAAGTCAGTAGAAACCACCCATCCTGAAAAATCCTAAAGACTAACAGCCCCTCTGGGTTGCTTTAATAAGCTAAACTATAGTTAACACAAGGGCATTCTGGTTTATTTGAAAATCTGCAAAAGATACCAAGGAATATTAGCTGCCTGATATAGTCAAGAATACTGTCTTCTACATAATGAGCCAGACATTTTTTAAGGTCAACCAGCCCAATCTTTTAAAAGGTTCTTTTAAGCCACATAGCTTGCTATTCAACAGATACAATAAGATATGTGTTGGGAAGATTCGTCAAATTCCAAAGCCATGTGCACACATCAATACCTTCACAAGTCTGAGGATGGGCTAAATTCTGCCATCTAGATGTCCTACAATTTAATCTCTTCAGAAAACAAGGGAGTTTCTTATCTGCTTTTTAAAAGTGGTACAGTCTCAGGAGGGCTGTAAATCATGCTTTCACATAAACATCAGCCCTTAGATGAACCCTGCAAAGGTTAACAATAGCCTTTAACTCTCACATACCACTTAGTATGTGGACCTACAATTATTTCAAGAATTTCAACAATCAACAAGTGGAACCTAATTTAAAGAAAATGCAAAAGGTATTTCTCAGGTCTCAGTGTAATTCTAGAGCTAAAAGGAAGAGTCTTCAGCTTTAGTCAGTTAATACATGCCGTTACATCATTGACCTAGAGAAACCATTTGCAGTTTATGTAATATTTTTCTCCGTGCTACAATATTCATCAGCCTGTCACCATTATAACAAAAAATACTACTCACATAATCATCTTTCTTTGTTCCATAAGCAGCTATGTAGTCCACATGCTTCTCTAACAACAATGTAGCTGGTGCATCATTTTTTATTGTGACATCTTTTTGTGGTGTTCCCTTAAGAAAACAATTGATCAAAGTAATTTTCAACAGTTGTTAACATCCCAAGTTTTTTTTTATCATGATACATTACAAAAATCCTTTAACAGATGGAGGAAATATCTGCACACACATATATGTGCATACTTCAAAAATCTAAAGAGGATCTTATACATTTTGTTTTCCAAATGTTACTCCCTTAATTTGACAAGGCAGTTTCAGCAGACATTATAGTCATTTCTGCCCATCAACACTGTCACCAAAGGTTTTCTATAATCTCCCGAAGAAGAAATACTAACAGTTAGCATCTTATATAATGGTGAACAAAGAACATAGTTCTGAAATACAAGGTTCCCTGTTCAAAGCTGCATACCTAGTAGTAAGCATTATACGTAACCTGCTTAATATTTCTTCTGCAGGAAATTCTAGAAGCTTTGCTTCAGCAATTCACAGCACCAGCTGTAACATGATCTAAGATATATATTTCATGAGATAGAATTTTTTGTCAGAATCGCTTAGCATGCATTCAATGCACCTAAGAACAAAATGTTCTAGAACTTATGTTGAACTTCCATATACCTACCATTTCACTATACTTCCCCTAGTGTTCTCTACAATGCTGCTCAGTTCCCTCCTCTGCAAAGAACAAGGACACAGGGTTCTCTGGCGACCAACAGAAGGGAGACTGGCATGCCTGGTCAGGTGTATGCACTGGGGGGGGGGGGAGAATAGGAGGAAGCTATTCAAGGCACCATCACATCACCCCTGCCTCATGACAAGCAGCAGGCCAGTTTCCCCTGAGGCAATACTAGTGCAGGCAAAGCATATTGTTGTAAGTATAACGTTTAGGTTAAAACCCTGAGGCATCATTTGAAACATGAAAGGGAAAATCGTCAGGCCAGGACCTCAGGGTTAAAATGCCTCTTGTGGAACTAGGACAGGAAGCCATGGGGGGGGGGGGTGCCATTATCCTTGTCCAAAGTCCTTGTGACTAAGAAGAAAGGACATGGCACACTGCCCTTGAACATCAGTACAGGTTTAGAAAGGGGGAGCCTAGGTGGCATGTGATTTGACTGCTCAAGGCTTAAAGCCAGGATGGGTCTCAGCCAGGATACATATAGAGAAGGCCTGACTCTTCTGCATCCTATCAGTTGCCCACATTATGATTAAGTATGGGGTGAGTTTTGCTACTGGCTGCTGCAGTTGCATCTTGTTGATAAAATAAAGCTGGCCTTTAATTATCTCAGCTAATGGTGTCAGCTCTTATTTGTGTTCCTCTGCCAAAAAACCCAAAAAAACTGTGAGAAGCACTTGGCTTCCTCCAGTTGTAACCCAGCAGGTGATGGGGTACAGCTGCTTGCCTCCCCGCCCATCAAGCTGATCTGTGTGCTGCTGCCCCCTCCTCACAAATTATTAATGGGGCCTGCTTACCTCGTCCTGGATCCTTCTACAGTGAGTAGAATCTAGCTCAACAGCCATTATTTGTATGAAAGCAGCCAATCACAGGTTGTGTCTTCACAGTGGCCCCTCCCGCTTCCCTGAAACACATGGCAAGTGCCCAGGGCAGCTGGGAACACTGCCATGACATGCAATGGACCTTGCACAATAGTAGAAGCTTTGGAATCTCCCCAAATTGTCTCAGTTGCTAGACTCTTCCTTTATGATGATTTAATCCCTAGAATCAATCACATACCACTCCACTCCTACTGAAGGATTTTACCTGAGTGAGAACAAAGGAGAACCACATGGTTCTAGGGCTGTCAGGCAGCAGTACCACATACACGTGGATTTGTTGAAGCTATTTGATTATCTGTGTACACGGTCCAGCAGAAAGTACTGTGCCTTCTCAGACCCTAGCACATCTGCACTTATTAAGATATTCATTTTCAACCTTTAAGTGAAATAATGGCATTCCCTGAACTGCACAACCCTGTTGGATGAACAACTAAAATGCTTTTGGGAAATAACTAGGAAGTTATACTGCACATTTAAAATAAAATAAGGACGTTTTACAGTCATTTAAATTCCCTATGCAGTACATAATTTAACAAAACTGCTAAATATTTAGTTATAGTCTAGTGACAACCTTGTGGAGCAGGCCATATAACCCCTATTTCATAAATTGAAAGACTTCTCAATAAATCTATAAAAGAGCAACTTTTCGGAGCTTTATCCACGGGTTCGAGCTTGTTCTTACTAACTCCTAAAGGAAGACAATGACACAGTGTCTCCTTTAAATTAAAAAAAAATCGTTCCATACGTTTAAAAACTGGGGGAGGACAGCAAGGGACAGTGTAATACGCTGTTTGAAAACGTAGGAAGCCCACAACTCCCGAGCTTCCAGTGCAATTCCACGCAAAATTACTCCACCACAATTCCATTGACTCCTATGGGCGAAGACTGTAGCAACTCTGCACAGAATCGCACCTTTCGATCGCAGGACCGCGACGGACCAACCGAGTCAGCCACGTGATTCCCTGTGGGAAGGGAAACTGGGACCACACGAACAGAAGCGTTTCAAATGCTTTCGCGACCCTTGAACTAAGCAGAATATTACCGGAAATTCACGCGACCAATCTCCGCCCGGCCTACCATCCTAACTCTAATCTTTGCGCTAACTGGCTCCGTTACTTTTTTTGCTGCCTGGGGCCGCCCGCCGACTCGTGCCCTCAGGCGCCTGAACCCCCAAACGTACTCAAATGCTTCGGGGTTTAGAGCGGCCCACTCCCTGGCGACAAAGAAACCAGGAGGATGGGGGGGGGAATACAGTACCACGCATGAAAATGAGAGCAAGAGACACGCCAACGACCACTCACCATATTGGCACATCCGCCGCGCCCAGCTCAGTCCTTACTGCGCATGCGCCTGGCGCGGAGCGGAAGGCGAGGAAGGAACGGCCGCCTTTTCCTGCATCCGAAGACCTCTGGGCAGTTGTCTACGGAAATGCCTGCCCCGCCGATTCTTGCTTGATTCCAAGCATTGTGCGCATGCGTCTCCGGCGTCTGGGTTAATTGTGGCCGGGTATCGGTTGCTTTTAGCTGGGTTTCCGAATAAATGCCTGGTTGGGGTTTCGTGCGGTGTTTCTGCCATTTCCGCTTGACACCAGTACCGATTTTATGAGAAATGCCCTGCAGGATTATACTAAAGTCCATCTATTCCAGCAGCCTGTTTCCCACATTGGCCAGGCAGATGCCTCACTGTGCCAGGTGGCCTAGAGGTATACTACTTCTGAACAGGGAGGTTCCTTTCAGCCCAAATACCTAATAGCCACTGACCTAACCTCCATGGATTCACCTTGTTTAAAACCACCTGTACTGGTGGCAGTCACTACAGCCAGAGACCATGAATTCAACACATTATTTCGTTGCATCTTGAATCTACAACCCATCAACTTTATTGGATGCCCACAAGTTCTCCTACTTTGGGCGAAGGAGAACAAAAATCTATCCACTTTCTTCCCACCTTGTATAATTGTATACACCTTTTTCGCATCTCCTTAATCCTAGGGAGGTATCTCACTTCCTTAGGATATGCTTTAACTTCTAAAAGCAACCATAATGACATATTTATTTTACTTGTATCCCATCTCTCCTAATCAGTAACTTACCTGCACAGTAGCCCTTGTAAGGTAAACTAGGGATACCTACACAAGGTCTCCCTTAGTGAATGAACAATGTTTTGAACTACCCTGACCCTTAAGGCAGGGCCCCCCAACCTTTCTGAGCCTGTGGGCACATTTGGAGTTCTGACACAGCAGGGTGGGCACAGCAACAAAACAGCTGCAGCAGGTGGAGCCAGCCACGTATTGATTGTCAAAGCTTAACTTCTGTAACACGGTGGATGTTTGTGTTGTGGTAGCAGCTGCTGCCAAAGAAACATGTAAAAAAATTTTGCCCAACCAATCAAATTTCCAGGCCACCTTGCTCGGCAAATGCCGTACTTGGCCCCAGAAAAGGTGTTGGCAAGCACCATGGTGACCAGAGGCACCACGTTGGGGACCCCTGCCTTAAAGCGACGATATACATTTAAGGTAGTTGAGTTGTTAAAGGCAACCCTGGCTCTCATTTGATTTGAAGCCTACTGGTTAACCACAGCCGTCTTCATTCTCCTCGGTCAGCTCTTCTCAGCCTGCCAGATTAGAATGTGGGATGTTTGTCAGTTTTTCAAGGTCACAGCTAGCACCCAGAATTATGGGGCAGGACCCTTAACCGTTCATAACCAGCAAGTCTGAGAATCCTAGGAGATAAAAGGAGAACAAGGGTGCTGGTTTCTTATCCATGTGCCAAAAATAACACTAGAGCTAGCAGAGAGTCCTTCCTGTGGCAGGCATAGACTCTTGTCCTAGGAGACATAGCTGATCCTAAGGAAACCAATAGTCAAAGGAAAACCAAGGGTCAACTTAAGCCAGTCTGTCACTTAAGATCTATAATCTTAAACTGAAAGGTGAGAGATAAATGAATTTACCTAATATACCCAAAAGATTGAAATCTCACAATATTCTTTCCTTAAAAATATATATGGGGGAATGCAAGTTCAGCATGAGACAGAAAGACTCAGCATTCTGAACATTCAATTTTTGATGCATCATGAAAAAAAGCATTCCATTTCCACTACAGTAAAAAAAAATTACACTTTAATTGAGAAAGAGGCACCTTTTCAGCAATGAACTCCATGTATAAGTAAGCTGGTTTGAATTTGGTTGTATCATGCCAAAAATATACATATGCTACAAAAAATAATTTAAACAGTGCCTCAGAAATAAAGCTACATTAATCAGTGTACTGTTAATATTTGATTCCAGAACAAGTGGACTGGTTGCCGTTCCGATGCTTAGCAATTCAATATAACACTGTAATTCCCAGAAACTTCACATTGTCTCTACAGTAAGGATCCCCACCCTTTTTGCCCTTCTATGACAGTCAAATATATCACACCAACAAAAGTTGAGCTATAGAGTTGATTAGAAACTGGGACACTAATATACTAAGCAGCACTGCAGAACAGATTTAATATTTAATAAGCTTCCCCCCTGTAAAAAAAACAAAAACCATACTACATCATAAACAAAGCTGGAAATTAAACAGTCTAGTTTCAAGTGGTTTATTTTAAATTGGATTATAGCTAGCCACAATAGTTTCAGTACTCTTAACATTATTGGTGAAAATTTTGCATTGTATGGCAGCCTGCATCATATCTGAATGCAATAAAACATCCATTTAATAAGATTGTAAAAACACAAAGGCACAGTAACCATTCAATACATACACTCTTCTAATAAAGAACTTCCAAACTAGAGACACAGGTCCTGTTTCACAATATATAAAAGTTATTTGCAAAACTGCCAATATTCACAAGACTAGATTACATTGCGAATATTCCTGGGTCATAAAATGAACATCTTTCTTTCTGGAAAGTTGTAATCGCTTAATATAATCAAGCAAAAGTTTATCATAGGAACATGGATTCAGATGGTTAATGGTATCAAGTAGAAAGAAGTGGGGTCTGTTGCAAAACTAGATTCCATGTTATCTTTTATACACTGATTAAGATCTTACTGTGATTTTAAACAGCTGTAGTATGGAGATTTATACACTGAACTAGCAAGAAAGATGATCTGACTGAGTATGATGAATCTGTATGATACATAATTTTGAGCATGCTAAAATTGGCATATGCTAGCATGTATCTGTACAGCCATATACTGACAAGAATCAGTGTCAACTGTGTGATGTAATGCGCAAAATTCTCCTATTCCACAAAAAAGACTGAGGGGCAGACCAATCCTGAGTTGGGGGGAGGGGCTGAGCCGGCTCGGGAGCTGGCATGACACCTGCACTGGCGTGCCACTTGCGCTGGCTAAACTGGCACAAACACCAGCACAGGGCCACTTACACTGGCGCTGGGGAGTACAGCAGCAGGGCCATGCTCAGGTGCTGTTCCTGCTGCAGTGGCAACATTTCCCCAGTGCAAGGGCTCATGCCGGAATTGAAGAGGGTGTTCTGGGAACCCACCCTTTAGCCAGTGCAAACTTGCACTAGCAAAAAGGTAGGCGTAGCCCCGTGAAACCCTATGGAGGAATTTCACAAGTTTGTAAGAATTACCTTTTCTTTGTTATTTTGGGCCAGGAAGCCACTCAGGAGGCGGTGTGGCTGCACTGTCCCCATCCCCGACCCAACTACTCCCCACTCAGGATTGCTCTGTTAGTAGAAGTGTTCCCAATTACATGGTTTCTAGATGGTGGAGATGGGACTCTAGTGTACTTATACTGACTTAATCCTATACATATGAATATTCACTTCTCAAAACCCAGGCAATTGTAAAATGTTTGCCAAGAAAAATAAAACTTTAGAGGGCAGAGTTAACTTAGTTAGGCAAAAATTAAGGCATAGATTATATTTATCGATTCCATATTTCAGGATATCTTCAAGTAACAGTACCAAAAATTAAGCGGCCAGTTTCAGTTTCATATGTTGAAGATATAAAAACAGATGTGCAGCTGGGAAAAAAATCCCTACTGCTTCTAAGGTCATGCTTTTTTTTAACCGTTTCTACATATCTTCCTCTTCCAATATCAAAGATGGCATAGCTGACAAAGATACAATCACTTGTGGATTTGGATTAATGCATGCCAGGAACCAAAGCCCTTTGTTGTTTTAGTGATGTCGACACCATTTCAGTCTTCTCTCAGGCCTTAAACTTGAGAAGGTGTTCACGAGCTATAATCAGCCTTTGAATCTGAGCAGTTCCTTCATATATCTGGAAGGAAAGAACTATATGATTATAAACAGTATGTATGAAATGCATTTTTGTGCAACTATGTTAAATGTCAGTGAACAACTTATGTGCTGTAGACATATAACGGGGATAAGTAGTTTTATCACTGAAACTACAATTTTATTGTGCCATATTAATTCCTTCGAACAGTAGATCCAAATGGCATATGACAACATTTTTTAAAAACTCATTCCTGATTTGCAATGTGTTTGCTTAGTGGTTGGCTGCTGTTCAAGAAACACATGTCCAACATTCTCCACTGGAACAAGTTGCGCAATTCTTTGAATTTTAGCAAGTATTTCCATCGGGTTACAAAAGAACATAGCATAGGCTGTGGCGATTGGGATTGGAATTGCTACCTGTTGTGATGATTTTAAAATATGTGTGTGTGTGTGTGTGTGTGTGTGTATATATATAAAGATACGAAAGTATTTGTACTAAACAGGGAGGTACATGGATATATTTAAAATTGATGCAAATTATTTGCATATTATAGAAGAAATATTTTTAAATACTACTTTGTAGATTCAGTGGACTTCTAGATGACTATTGCAGCAGTCTAAGCACTCTTTATTGGAAGTATGTACTACTGCTCAACTGTCTGGGATTGTCTTTTAAGTTGATATGCACCATGCAGCATGGCTAATACATTAAGCATAATTGCTTGGGAATAATTCCTATTAAAATCAGTACGATAGGCTCCCAAGTAAAGATGGTTAGGATCAATCCATGTAAAGGTTGCTATTTTGTTGTACTGGTCCAGGGTGACCTCTAAAGTAGTGTACACATGGATGACTTACTTGATATATTTTGGCATCTCTCATTAGCTTTTCTACTGGATATTCACTGTTGTATCCATTTCCTCCGAAGATCTGGACAGCATCAGAAGCTACTTGATTTGCAATGTCTCCAGCATATCCCTTTGCTATAGATGCATAATAAGTATTTCTGCGACCAGCATCTACCTCCCATGCAGCCCTTTGGTAAGCCAGGCGAGCAAGTTCCACTTTCATTGCCATTTCAGCCAACATGAAGGACACTACTTGGTGCTATGAATGATGAAGAACAAAGGTAAACACTGACAAGTTGACTTCTATGTATGATACAGAATGTGAAAGGACAGAAAGCACTTTATCATACATCAAAACATACAGTGGTATCTTTTGTATATTGTAAAACAGAAGGGCAATGGGTTGGGACATCAGCCAGAACTCCTCTGATTTAAGCTTTCTAGTATACATTTCATTTTCACATGCATTTGGATTTCCAACATGCCAAATCACAAGTCTGAAGTCTACAAGCACTTTGTATAAAAGGTATCCTTAACACACAAGCAGGAAACCACATTATATAAATGACTAGAGATTCACATACCTCTGCGAGTACCTTCCCAAAGGTTTTTCTTTCCATAGCGTATTTTGTAGCTTCCTCCAAAGCTCTCTGTGCTAGACCTACAGCGCCAGCTGCTACCTATGGATTTAATGGTAGGCATAATAAATATAGAACTCTACAATTAAATTTTTAGAAAATCTCACGATTTAGATACTTACTGGAGGCCTAGTTTTATCAAATGCTCCCATGGCAATTTTAAAGCCAGCTCCTTCACTAATTAGTACATTCTCTTTAGGCACTCTCACGTCCTCAAAAACAATCCCTCTTGTATCTGAGCACCGTTGACCCATATTAAGCTCCTGAAAAATGAAAGATGCAGTTAGCTATTAAGACAACAACAGCTCAACTGACAGTGTAAATCTAAGAGGGCCAGTCTGCATTAATCATGCTGGAAAAAAGTAAGTTGTATCCACACAATACTAGTTTACGCATAGGGCTATAAATACATAAGTAAAGAAGAAAATATGGCTTTGGAAGTTTATGTATTTTCATAGCAATTCTAACAGTTGTACCTTGTGACTGTAATTGTGAGGGAATCGATTTCATTGTCTTTACTTCCAAATAAATTTGCTAAGGACTTTCTAAAAGAAAGAAGAGTGTCAGATAGAACTGTAAGGGGGCAAGCAGAATCAGTATTTGAGGGCCTCAGTGCTTATTCTCAAGAACATCACTTTAACAGCCCATTCCTGAAGGGGAGGGCTGAGCCGGTGGCTGGAGGCAGCACAGCCATGCCTCCTCCAAAGGGGGATTCGGCCCCCTCCCCACTGAAGCCAGCACTTTGCCCTTACCTGCGAGCCCCGTGGAACCGCTCCATGGGGTTCCACGGGGCTACACCACCTAAAAGGGCAAAGGGGGCGTTCCTGGCCTGAAGGGGGGTTAGGAAGCTGCCTAAAGGCAGCTCTGCCCCCAGAACGCCACGGGAACGCCCCCTGGGATGCCAGTGCACAGAGGTGCGCCATCAGGATGCCAGCAGGAGGTTGAGCCGGCATCCCAGGGCCGCATTCTGTGGAAGCGCAAGGATGCTGACGTGAGCGGCTCAATGCGGGCGCCCGTCTTGCTAGCACAAGTGGCATGGGCGCCAGGACGGCCACTTGCACGCCTCCTAACAACTTTCAGCCCTGCTTAGGAATGGGCTGTTAGATAGCTATTACATCAAATTTTGAACCGCTATATCTCAGATTCACAAAATAAAATTGGACATGGTTTCCTTTATGACATATCAATAAGTGCTAACTCCTGTTACTGGAACCAAGATTCAAATATGTATGCATCTAATCTCCACCTTTCTTCCAATTTGTACTCCTGGGCTATCTGCTTCCACAATAAATCCAGTAAAAGCCTTGCTTGTAGGAGCTTTAGGATCAAGAAGGGTACGAGCTAATAAAAAATACCTTAATACAAACAGAGAAACAAGAGCAAGTTAGTTTATTTTTCATGCCAACAAATGCATACAGTAAACTTTTAATTGCTAACGTACACTTACTAAGCATTTTAAATAAAGGAGCCCAACTATTTTTAGCAGTACCCTGAACAGTGTGTTGAGAACTGGCTTTTACTATTTTAACATGCAATGTGGAAAGTAATGCCAGATTAGTTATAGATACTATACCAGTTAGCCTTGCCACCATTGGTGATCCACATTTTTTGCCCGTTAATTATATATTCATCTCCCTTCTTTTCAGCTTTTGTTTTCAAACCTGCTACATCAGAGCCTGCTCCAGGTTCAGTTACACAGTAGGCCTAGGAGGAAAAAAATATGTATTTTGAAGAATCAAAGAAAGTGTACTACAAATAATACTACAAATAAATGCACCGTTGATTTTGTCGACTACTTGTGATAGCTAAAAATCTGGAAACATGAGGACACAACACAAGAAATGGTTCCCAGGAACAGTGGAAAAGGTTTGGTACTCATTTCAGTAAAGGGAGTCCATGTATGTGCCCATTCCTTTCAGTGTACTGACAGGCGCTCTACATTAAAGTAAGTGTGACTACTGGGTTTGTATAAAAACCCTAAATTTTAAGATGACACAAAAGGGAATTAAATGATTACGGTTTGGAGGGGCTCTTACAACACCATGTTTACTGTTTGCTTAAGCAGTAAATTTTCTGGCCCATAATATTTTAGTTCTAACAGCCCATTCCTGAAATTTGGGCTGAAAGGCCTTAGGAGACCTTCGCCGGCCTCTGCCGGCGCAGGGGTCCACACCACCAGCAGCTGGAAGGCGCACACCGGTGTGAGTGGCCCCAGCGCCGGCGTGCAGGCCCGGCTGCCAGACCCCGGCCGCAGCAGCGCTGGGCCCGGACACCGCCACAGCCTCCCGCCGGCCTCTGTATGCCGGCACAGGCCGTGGCGGCAAGCCGGGAGGCATTCTGGTGCCGGGCGGGGGGCAATGCCGATGTTAGTTAGTTTCCGTTTCGGCTCGGGAACGCCCCTTTTTGTTTTTACAAAGATGCGCCAGGGTTGCATGGGTTTTTGGCACCGAGTAGAGTGCCAAAACGCTGCTGAGTTGCCTCCTAAAACCGGCGCAGGCATTCCTTTCAGGAATGTGCTGCAAATGTGTCAACAAAAAAATCCTTACTTTTTACATGCTGATGAGGTCTGAACTGGGAAGGACTGAGAGGGAAAAATATCTTGGGATTGTAGCAGACAGCATGAAGGGAAAAAATGTAGAGCTGGAAAAAAATGCTGAAGAGGGCAACCAAGGTTATTAAGGGGTTTCCCATGAAGAAAAGCTTGGGCTTTTGTTGTTGTTTTGAAAACTGAACAAAAACTAAGGGCCAAGATTTTCTCCAGTTAGCAACATAAAATTGCACACATAGTGAAAACACTCACACACATAATGGGTTCCTCAGTCATTCTCCCCAGATATTTCTTCTGCTGCTGCTCATTTCCTGCAATGATGACTGGCATTTGCTACAAGAAATGTTTTATTCGTTTAGTATATAAGGATTTAGTTTTTAAACTAAGCATTATTAAGTAAAGAAGAAAATACTTACACCCAAGGAATTTGCTTCAATAGCAGTTTGAACCCCTGTGCACCCATAAGCCAATTCTTCAGTAATAAGGCAGGCATCAAAGATGCCAAGGCCAAGACCACCTATGATAAAGCATTAACAACCAAAAAAAGAGAGGTAAGCCTTAAAAAAGTACACTTTCAGTGTAATCCTATGCAGATTCGGTGAGTTTACACTGGCGTACCTCTGCATAGGATTGCACTGTTAATCTTATATTCTAACAGCGAAGATGGCCAAATCTGAGGATACTTAAATTCGGTGACTGGAGCTGAGAACAGGCAAGAAAATTCTTTCTATAAACCTGAAAAACGCCCCAGATTTGCAAAAAAAATCTGAAAGTTAAAAAAACTATCACTGGGTTGTTGTTGTTGTTGTTTTTTTAAAAAAAAACACTCACAATGATAAAAGTTGCACCTGTAGCTTTAACAAATGGATTCCCTCTGCGGCTATTGCTGGGCAAGGCAACCACAGCATTCCAGTCTGGGTTTCACTGATTAAAAGGCAGGGGGAGGGAGAAGGGTCCTTTCCGCAATTTTCTCCAGGGAGACAGATCTCTGTAGCCTGGAAATCAGTTGTAATTCTGGGAGATCTCCAGGTCCTGTGTAGGCCTGGCAGCAACCTCTAGGTGACTTGATACCACCTGATTTGCATAATTCAACTAGGCCTGGCTGCTTGCTACTGTTCAACAGCAATCACCCTATGAAACGTGGTGTGTGGTTTAGCTGTTAGAACTTCAGAGTAGGATCTGGGAGACCCAGGTTCGAATCCCCATCTTTGTGTGGAAGCTCACTGGGTGATTTTAGGTTAGTCTTGTACTTTCAGCATAACATACCTCACAGGGTTGTTGTGAGCATTAAAAAGGAGAGGAGAATAATGTAAGCTGCTTTTGTCCTCACTGTGGAGAAAGGTGGGGTATAAAATAATAAATATAGCTGGGAGATGGGAGGCAGATAAAAAGGTAGGCTGGTGAATGGCTGAGAAGGTGAGAATGAAGCAGGGAAGATATGGGTGTTGCCAGTAGGGCGGAAAGTGGAAATAATGTGGGGAGGGAAATACAGGGGAAAGTGAGGTGTCACCCCACAAGTCCTTAAAGGTTCCTTACCTTACCATGAAAGTGGGCCTCGCCCAGTAGCCAGCATTACACAACTGGGCCATAGTTTCCCTAGATAAGAGGCTGCTGGGGGAGGGGAAACCTTAAGACAGATAAAGGTAAATTGGCTGTTGGGTGGGAATGAGATAGGGTTGCCAACTCCAGGTTAGGAAATACCTGGGGAGGGTGGGGTTTAAGAAGGGGAGGGACATCACAGGGGTATAATGCCATAGACTCCATCACCCAAAGCAGACATTTCCTCCAGGGAAATTAGGGTTGCCAACCTCTAGCTAGAGATCACCTGGAATTACAACTGCTCTCCAGATGACAGCCATCAGGTCAACCTGGAGAAAATGGCTGCTTTGGAGGATGGACTCTATGGCATTATATCCTGCTGAGGCTGCCATCCTCCCTAAACTTCACCCTCCCAAGGCTCCACCCCCAAATCTCCAGGAATTTCCTGACTTGGAGATGGCAACCCTAAGGGGGAACTGATTTCTGTAGTTGGGAGATCTGTTGTGATTCTAGGAGATCTCCAGTCCCCCACCTGGAGGATAAAAACCTAGAAGGAGAGAAGGAAGCAAGAAAAGGGGAGTGGCTATGGTGGCTTTTAGGAAAGGAAAAGAGGAAATAGTGGGAGTGGGGGAAATAAGATGCCTCCCACATGTCCTTGTGAGTTCCTACTTTTGCTCTATCCTATTCAACTTATTCTGTATATCCACTTAAAAACCACAAATATGCTTTGATATTGGCATATTTATATTTAGAATAACTCAAGCAGCTCAATTACATTGGGGCCTATTCGCATTTGCATATTCATCAAGGGATGGCTGCATCATGATAATTTGCTTGTGTGAACGGCTACCACAGATTCAGTACAACAGAAATTTATCATAAGTCTCCACAATCCTTTTCTATTGAGTCTGTTCTCACACTCATCTGCCAGTCTTCAAGCACACAATAGAAAACTCAAACAACACAGGTACAAGCAAGGAACTGGCCTCAACTGTTTGACAGCACTGTTATTTTCATTAGAATGTCAATACATTAGACTTTATTTTATATCAGTCAGTTAGCTATTATTCCTGCCCTAAATTTCAGAAAACATTTTATTATAAAATCCATTGTGTCTTTGTCTCCTATAAAAGCATTCTTCTATCTACCGGTAATCTGTTTTATAGCTTAAAGGACAGTTTACTCACCACAACTCTCTGGTATATGTGAATTTATTAAACCAAGCTCCCATGCCCTTTTTATGAGGGGAACAGGATACTAGACGGAGAAGAGGGAGAAAATATTTTATGTCTGGCTTCACTAAGTAAGCCTCAATAAAACACAGAACGTTAAACAAGATATACATGGCAAGCCTACCTCTCCAGTTCTGTCATAATGAGCAGCAACAGGGACGATTTCCTCTCTAGCAAATTTACGAGCTGTAGCCTGAAATTCTTTCTGTTCTTCAGTCAGTTCTACAAAACACGACATTTAAATGGAAAGCCTACAGCATATCTGTAACCTGGTCTTCAAAGAACACAGTCAGAATTTCTAATTTAGTCTCAAGCAGAAACAAATCTCAAACACTTTTCTAAAACTGCATTATTAGTACTTCCACTGACCAGGATGCAGGAAAGCAAAAAAAAAGAGCAAAATACGTAGCGGGGCATGAAGTACCACCAGTTGAAAGAAAACCACAATTATAGAAATAGAGGACAGAGGAATTCTAGACCAAGTGAATGAGAAATAGTGGCCTTTTGTTTACTTGCAAAGGTTCACTTTGTCATTTGTCTCTGACAAAAGCAGATCTATAAGTGGAGACAACTGCATATCAGGTACTTCATATTTTAAGCCTTTGAAGACAAGTCCAACTTTGACAAGGGCATATGAACGAGTTTTGGTATTAACCTTCTTCAAAACGTTATACAAAACGTTTTTATGCTGCTTTTTCCTTATCTATAATAATTTTAATGAATTAATGGATGAAAGGAGGCCAGGGCTTATCCCAGGCCCCTGACAATGCTGCATACGTTTACTAAATCCTCAGTCTCATCTAACATGCAACCACTTCTTTGACTGCATTAGTTACACCGCGTTAAAAAAAAAAAGTCCAAAGACAAACACAGAGACACTGCTAATTTAATGGAAAAGTGGTGCATGGCTTAGGAACGCTGAACCCTTTCCCACCCCTGCCAGTGCTTCCCCCACCTCAAGCTAAATCCCTTCCCCTCCAACTGCCATTTACTCCAGCTTTGTATCATGCCTTGTATATTTTTTTCTCCCACAGAGCAAACATGAGCTTGGGGGAGGGAATTCAGATGGGACAATTTGTATGGGTAGATACAATGCCCCCAGCTCGTGTGCCGTGTACTCCTGCAATCAGAAGCAACCCTGCTCCCCGCATTGGCAGCATTTAGAAGGGAAAGCCATTAATGAATTTCTGGCATAATTTACTCAAGACACTAATTCAGAGAACTTCCTTTAAATTTATTGGAGAAATTTCCTACATGACTTAATATCAAACTGTATGGAATATTTTCCGGTACTTACCAAAACTAAATCCAGCTGCAGGTTTGATTCTTGATGATGCTGCAGTAGCTTGGCTAGACCGTGCTCTCCAACCACATGTAGCAGTGCTTCGTATCACCTGTAATTTTAATTTTTTTTAAAAAATGAATACATGTGGCAGAGGCCTCCGATACACTTTCCAAATTTAATTAGAAAGTGCAGCATATACACACACATGGATACAAATGTATGTGGATGACTATAGAGAAGGTTATTTAACAAAGAACTCAACGTCTTTTGGATCAGAAGTGGCTGGTGTTTTAGTGTGAGAACAACAGGATTTCAGGACTATTCATATTACAAGGCCGTATGCTTCTAAATACAAATAATGCCTCTGTTGAAGAGCTATTTTTTGCCTGAAACACATTTTTATTGATAAGTTTGTCCTTCCATGTTGTATTGTGCTTATCCTGGGTGCTTCCCTTTTGCTGTACTACAACTATAAGCAAACTCAAGTTTTTTTTCCAATCATGACATAGTTATGTTGAACATCTCTGTACAGGAGAGTATCTGTTTGGGCATTATTATTACTATTTATCGTCCGCCTTTCTCACTGGGACTCAAGGCAGATGACCAATATGATTGAAAAAAACCTTTTCAGTCAATCAGTATGATAACATCAGTCAATCAGTAAATGGGTTACAAAATGTGGTAACGTATTGATCTAACAACAAAGATTCCTAGTACAACAAAATAATGCAGTTGGGCTGGGATTGTAGAACAGGGAGAAAAAAGAAAAAGAGCAATGTAAGCAAACATATCTGCTTAAAGCAACAAGACTAGAGACATACACTTTTACTTAGGGTTTGGGGCTTAACAAAACCCCCACATTGAGTTTTAAAAGTTACATTCAAAGCCATCTTCATTTCTGGTAAATAAAGTACTAAAATAAGAAAATCAACAAAGCTACAAACTTAATTTAAGAACAGTATTGTTAAATGAGCTACTAGCTTCTAATTAATAGACTAGCCAACAGAGAAGAACAAAGTCTACCAAGCAAAAAACATCCAAAAGTACTGAAGTTTCTGAAGCAGATACAAGATAAGGCTTGCATAAGCCTTGACTGCAAACACACTCCATATATATTAACTAAAAGACTGTGATACTTTGGTTAACAACACGTACTATCAAAGTTATTGAAAGAATCTTTTGTCTTGAAGTGCTTATCAAGTTGTGATCACAATTACTATAGATGATAGAGGGTGCAACAACCCAATAGGAATTCAGTCACCAGCGGTAACTCCTGATATCTTACACTTTCATTCCTTGAATTCTTTTTTAGAAAAGCAAACTTTTGTGCCATACACTGAAGGGAAGGGAAGCAGATCCCCCCAAATAATGCCATTGGAAATATCGGTTATGCATAAACATTTATAGGATTAGAACCAAACAAAACCCTGAACTGGGTGTAATGTTAATACATTAAATAAATAACACAAAGATCCTGTGTGAGCACTGAGAAACAAAAAGTGAGTAGGTTGCTGATGGAATGCTGCCCATAGCTATTAAATTATATACAATGTAATATACATCAGTTAAGAGGAGGACAAACAGGCAATGTCACTAAGACTTAGCCGCTTTCACAACCTGCTTGTCTGGGTTGCAAAATTTAGAAACTTTATAAGTTACCGTATCTCCTGGAAATAATCAGCAAGAAGAGACATAACATTGTTCAGATCTTCCTGGTATGATTGATAAAACTGGAGCAATATACTGATGTCGGATATCATTATCAGTGCAACAAAACTTGCTCAATGGACTTTACTTCCCCTGTATTACATGGACAGAGTCACTGAAAAAGCAGGACACGATGATATCCGCCTTCTGGAAAGGCTGAAGGTAGAGTATTAAAGTGTAAAAAGTATCTGATATTTGGGGACCTTGAGAGACCTAAGATAATCTGCTGGTCTAAAATATTTGAGGTGCTGCGAAATAACTGGATATTTCTGTATCTGTGCCGTCAGATTGTAAGGCATGGTCCCAAAGCCGTTTGATCATTACGTTTGCTTTTGGGGGGGGGGCATTGGCACAAAAGAACTTGTTGGGAAAGGCTGTGCTCCTGGAGTTTCCCCTGAACTGCCGTTAGCTAGGCTGAATGACATCTGTGGGCAAAAATCAAGGGCACTAGACCCGTAGGATTGAATATAAGTTTTAGCCAATAGGGGAATGCCAATAACCACATACGTGCAACCCTGTTTAACTTCTTTGGCAAGTTTTGGAAAGGTGGCCTTGGAAAAATATTTTAAAATGTGTATTTATATATATTTTTAGAATGTAGCTTGTTCTCACTTTCAGACTTTTCTCTGCAAGGGAATATGTTTAGGATTTCACAACAGCACAACTGGTAGAGCAATAATGGAACACACACTAGCCATATAGTGGTTAGAACATATAGTGGTTAGAACATATAGTGGTTAGCCATATAGTGGTTAGAACATGGGTTTCCCAGCCTTTTTAAGCCTGCAGGCACCTTTGGATTTTATACACAGCCTTGTGGGCACATAAGAGCCCCGTGGCACAGAGTGGTAAGCTGCAGTACTGCAGTCAAAAGCTCTGCTCACGACCTGAGTTCAATCCCAAGGAAGTTGGTTTCAGGTAGCTGGGTCAAGGTTGACTCAGCCTTCCATCCTTCCGAGGTCGGTAAAATGAGTACCCAGCTTGCTGGGGGTAAAGGGAAGATGACTGGGACAGGCACTGGCAAAGCACCCCTTAAACAAAGTCTGCCTAGGAAATGTTGGGATGTGACGTCACCCCATGAGTCAGCAATGACCTGGTGCTTGCACAGGGGACCTTTACCTTACCTTGTGGGCACAGCCACCGAACGGCTGCCACAAAACGGCTTCTGCAGGAGGCGAAACCAGCTACAACATTGTTTCCCATGTTTACATTCAGTCATACCGTGAAAATCCTTGTGCTGTGGTGGCAGCTGCTGCCCAAGTAGCATTTGTAAAAATTTGCCCAGCCAATCAAATCTCCAGTGGCCAATCAGAAGCATTGTTGGCAAAAAAAAAAAAAAAAAAACCAAAAGGCCCCCACCCAGTTTCTAAAAACACTTGGCAGGCACCACCACATTGTGGACCCCTGGTTAGAATGCTGGATTAGGGAAACTATGGATGTATATGAGGATGGCCAAATTAACGGAATTCCTATATGGAAAAGATATGGAAGAATTTAAAAAAACTTGGGCAAAGGCCGTCACATATTGGGATAAACTGACAAAAATGGATTTTACTATTTTAATTAGTGAGTTATAGAAACCAGTTTTAATACTTTTATATTTTACTGTTAATAGATATTTTTAAAACTGCTTACACACTTGGTTCTCGTAGGTTATCCGGGATGAGTAACCGTGGTCTTGGTAGACCAAGACCACGGTTACACAGCCCGGATAACCTACGAGAACCAATGAACTCTGACCGTGAAAGCCTTCGACAATAATTTTTAGACACTTCTTCGGAAGTCGGGTGATGGGCCACTTTTTAAGGTGGGTGGAGGGTCGAAGGGGTATCTTTTTGAACTTTATGATTTTGTAACCAGGAATGTATTAATAAGTATATATAGATATTCTTTTGTATTTTTTTTTAATTTTCTTTATATTATTATTATTGTATTAGTTTGTTTTGTTATAAAATTTTTAAAAAATTATATATATATATAAAAAAAAGAATGCTGGATTAGGATAGAAGATTCCTGTGCTCAGATCTACAGCTGCTGTGAACAGTGACCTTGGAGCACTCACATCTTCCCAGCCTGAACTACCTTGTGTGTGCTAAGTGCCGTCAAGTCGCTCCCGACTCATGGCGACCCTATGAATGAAAGTCCTCCAAAATGTCCTGTCTTTGACAGCCTTGCTCAGATCCTGCAAATTGAAGGCTGTGGCTTCCTTTATTGAGTCATGAACTACCTTACAGGGTATTTATAAGGGTACAAATGGGGAAGGCAAAAACCATGATCTTATCGGGCAGGAGAAAAATATGCTAGGAATGGTGACAATAGAACAGTGGCCTCTCCCGAGAACATCAGCCGCCTTGCATGTGCCAAAAAGCATCACACGGCTTTGGGTTTTGAGCTTCTCGTATGATTTTTATCGTGCGTACCAGTTTCTCTGTGATCACACGACCGTGACTCTTCATCGAGCTACTAGGGACACCTCCTCCTTCCCACTAAAACCCATACTACCCCCCCCACACACACACAACGACTTGTCTCGTTGCTTTACGAGACGAGCTATCAGGCGCGAGTCTTTCTGCTACGTGTCCTTTCGGGGGGGGGGAGACCCGCTCCACACGCGCACCACCGAAAAGCGCCGCCCTTCCACTGGAGGCCCTCCTGAAGCCGCAAGGCCGCTCTCCGTCCCTTCTCACCCCGAACTCGCCCCCTATCTGCCACGCAAAGTGGCCTCTCCTCACCCGGGCGACTCTCAACGCGACCATGACGCGTCTCGCTCTCCTCCCGCCTGAGCAGAAGGTCGGGGTTTGCCCTCCCTCCCTCACACACTCACGCCCACCCACTTCACGCGCCGCCTCCCGGAAGCGAGGATTGGACATCTGGAGCCCGGCTGACCGGAAGGGGAGGGCAGAACGGTCGGTGGGTGCCCGGAGAAGTGCTCGCGCTGCAGAGCGGCGCCGGACCAACGGAACGCGACCGTAAAAGCTGGGCGAGGCTGCAGCGTGGGCTAGATCGCTCGCATTGCGTCGGGAAGCGGGGGAATCACATTTTTAAAAAATCTTTATGTTTTTAAAAAAGCTAAACCTTCCTATAAGGACATGGGGAGGAGGGAGAGCAAAAATTGGTTTTTAGTGTGCTGGATTGTTATGCTGATGATTTGCTTTTACATGCAAGTATTTGTTGCTGTTTTTAATTTGGGAGAGTATTCAAGAAACACGCTTACATTTTGAATGTCTCAAACCATGCCAATACTAGAAAAGAGCAAGAGTCCAGTAGCACCTTAAAGACTAACAAAAATATTTTCTGGCAGGGTAGGAGCTTTCGTGAGCCACAGCTCACTTCTTCAGGTATCTGAAGAAGTGAGCTGTGGCTCACGAAAGCTCCTACCCTGCCAGAAAATATTTTTGTTAGTCTTTAAGGTGCTACTGGACTCTTGCTCTTTTCTACTACTGCAGGCAGACTAACACAGCGACCCACTGGGAATCATCCCAATACTGACTTCCTAAGGCTCTCCTGCTTATGAATTGTGTGCATCAGGCCTCACTAGTGTTGCCAGGTCCCTCTTTGCCACCTGCGGGAGGTTTTTGAGGCGGAGCCTGAGGAGGGTGGGGTTTAGGGAGGGACTTCCAGAGCCATAGAGTCCAATTGCCAAAGCGGCCATTTTCTCCCGGTGAACTGATCTTTTATCAGCTGGAGATCAATTGTAATAGCAGGAGATCTCCAGCTAGTACCTGGAGGTTGGCAACCTTAGGCCTCACTGTCATGTTTGTGGAGCTAAACTGATGGGGTTAGGATTATCTTGGGGGAGAAGTAGTTGAGTGGATTGATTTAGGGCTACAGCTGTTGGTATAATAAGCTATTTTCTTACAGTCCTTTTCAGTCATTGTTCCCTCTGTGATAAATGGATGCTGTTCCAAAATACATGTACATAGAATGGCTGCTGTAATTATATTTTATTTTCAATTTTAAAATGGCTGCCTCTTTATTATATTTTGCCCACTAATAGAGCAAGAGGTGTTCAGAGGATCAAAGATATTTCTAATATTCTGTGAAACATACTTAGGCCTCACTAGCTTATTGCTGGAGCAGCTGATTGCTACCATGAAGCTTGACTGAAGGTACCTCTCAACAGGTTTAGCAGTTTATGGTGGCAGGTGTCCATCTTATTTGAATAATACCATGGAAACATCTTTTCAATGTGTTCCCGCTGCTATTGATGTTTTCCTGAATCATTGGGGGGGCAGCAACATAAATACCTTGTTGCTGTAAGTATTCAAGACACTCATCAGTATGTGAATGTGGCCCACTTTCCAGTTCAAATCCACACTAAAATAGCCTAAGCAAAGCTTCTACCATCTCTCCACCCCAACTCTAAGGAGCTGCTTACTTAAGTTCCACACTGCTTAAAGCAGTGGTTCCCAACCTTTTTTTGACCAGGGATCACTAGGACTTTTTTTTTCGGTGCAGGGACCCCAAGGTTCAAAATAAAAATTCCGAGAATTTGAAAATAAACTTTAATCATAACTGTTAGTTAAACATTAAACTTAGAATAATATTTGAATATATTTTTATAATAGAGAACTTTTAATTGAAAATATTAATTTATTATGGGTTTATAACTATGTTTCGCGGACCTTAATTTAGTTCTCGCGGACCCCTGGGGGTCCACGGATCCCCAGTTGGGAACCAGAGGCTTAAAGGCTCCCTCCGATCATGCCTAAAGGAGTAGTGAGGAGCAGCTACAAACTTGGAAGGACCACTGAAATCCGGCTACAACAACATCCAGAAATAAAGTGTGTTCAAGGGAACAATACAAACATCTGAATGGGGAATGAAAGTAGCAAAGTTCAAGCAGTCAAAATGGTATCTAGTACTCAATGTCAATACATAATACTAACAGCCCACCAGAGATAGTCATTCCAGGATGACAGATTCAATGCAAGTTAGTTTCTTCACTCGAGAGGGAAAGTAAAAACACTATAGCTTCCACTTCTTGAAGGGGTAGGCAGAGCTCTATGTACCAAGCAGCAAGGCAGGAATCCAAACAACAAGTAATCCAAAGAGTTTTTTAAAAAGCAAATATTACTGCAAGATGAATTATAATTGCAAGATGAATTATAACAGCAGAAAGAGTTGTCGATTAAAGTTGTCTGGATTCTCCTCATCACAGTTTATTGGGACTCTTAAATAACTTTTTTCAGTTTTGAATGTAACACTGGAAAGAATACTGAACATTTCTTAACAAGGATAGTTCAGAGAGATCAGCACAATCGCCAGGTTCTCTGCTGCTCTCTTCCTATGTTCTGTGACATTTCTATGAGGTGTGCAGCTTGACTCCCTTTGCCTCTTTTTCTAGATCTGAAGTCTGATATACAGACTACAGTAATCGTTCTTGTTCATAGATTTTGTCCCCCAAATCAGCTTCCTCATGAATGATTTCACTGAGCAGTTCTTTTCTTGAAAGTTGCTATTCCAAAATATTATAAGCACAGACCGTTTCTTTACTAATTTACATGACCCAACTTATACAGTCTGCTAATTGTGTTATACAGTGCATCATCCTTAATTAGATCTGATATTAGTTAATCGTACTCTGTACATCTATAAACACTTGGTAGTGGTCCTCACCCACCCAGGCTATAAGGGACAACCATGCTGTCCAAGTGAGTTGTGGATTAGTTGTAAAATGTAGCGGTTCCAGGGTCTCCATAGATAATAGTGGAGGCTTGACAAATATAGTTTATTGTAAGCCAGTAGCTTAAATATGTCCAAACATTGAGTGTCACTAAACTGTTCATCTGACAATAACTCATTTTGCTTGATTAAAAGCTCAGTGCAACTCAGTGCACTTTTACATCTTTAAATCTCAGGTTAGATCAATAGAAGTAAGAGCTTACTGATTATATGTCTTAGAAACACTGAACAAGGGGGACAAAGACAATACCTCTTTTTAGATCAACTAGTCTTAAAAATGAGGGAAACAAATTTAAGTCAAATGGGACTCCAGTCAGTCTCCATTGGAAGAACTCAATAGCTCCATTGGGAGGTATTTCCCTCCTGCAAGGTCAAGATTATGGTTCTTATCTAGCTATGTAAGTCCATTTTTACCCAGCCATCTCTGCAAGTTTTGTTTACAATATGGAAAGGACCCGCTTGGAGCAGGTAATTAGGTAAGAAACAAGGTATGTTTGCCATGTTTAAGCCCTGGCCTGAATAGCCCAGACTAGCCCGATCGCCTCAGTTCTCAGAAGCTAAGCAGGGTCGGCCCTGGTTAATATTTGAATGGAAGACCTCCAAGGAATACCAGGGTAATGCCAAACCACCTTTGAATGTCTCTTGCCTTGAAAACCCTTCAGGGTCGCCATAAGTCAGTTATAACTTTACAGTACTTTCCATCACCACCATGTTTAAAGTTACACCAAGTCCCTTTAGGTACAAAGCAGTAAATGTATGACTGCTCCCTTCCAGCTTGCCTCACTTTCTCTGTTATTCTTGTGCAAATCAAGAAGCAGGGCTATAACCCATATGTAATCCATATCATGAGTACAGAACCATGCTGCTCTGAAGTGATTGATGTGTATGCTACAGGAAGCTGGGGATCTATGAAGGGCAAAAATGGACTGGGAAATAATAGGTAAATTACAGTGAAATGCCATGCAGAGTTAGTCCATTCTAAATCATTTATTTCAAGGTATGAAGATGTGGGGAGGGGAAGTATGCAGAAAGAAAGTTTGTGGCAGAAAACTAAGTAGTTATGGGGGGAAAGTCAGGTGGGGCCATGGAAAAATGGGGTTTTCAACAGAGAACTAAGAAACCCTATAGTAAAACCCAGGGAACAAAGTAGTCAGCAGCTGTGAAGGAAGAGCATGGCTATTCGGCTAATCTGTGGCAGAATAGACAAAGTTTGTAGAAAGCCATGTTTATAGAAAAACTCCACAAATAAAAGTTGTATAATATATTTTATTAGGATTGACACAATAACATCACAGAACAAAGTCCACGCTTTAAGTTTCCCAGAATGTTTCATCAGGCTGGATGTTTAATACCAAAATTGTGGTATTGAGGGTGGGGAGAAAAAATGGTGGTTCAGGATATGATGGAACACTCCCTGTGTTTGTAGTTTCAAGAGCCTTAAAGTAGAGTCAAGGATTATGGTGCATAATTAATTGGATGATATTATATATAAGCAGGTTTATAAGTAGTAAAACGTCTGGGACAGAGAAGCAGAAAAAAATATGGCTACACTCCCTTTGAAAATATAAAGTCCACCAGAACTAATTGGAATACACAAATCTCTTGTAAAGTAGATTTATTATTTTGTATCAAGCATTTATTGGATGGACTGGAATGGGGACTGTTAGTCCAGCCTGGCTATAATTGGCCTAAGACTTTAAAAAAAAAAATTTAATTTTCCAAACAAAACCACAACCCAAACAACAATAACAAAACACCTTTTTTTAAAAAGCAAATAGAAATAATATAACAAAAATACATAAAGTTGAATCAGATTATTGACAAAGGGCTTAGAATTTAACCCATTTTCCAATTTATTTTACAATTACAGATAAGAGAGGAATTCATTAATGGCAATGGGGATTAGAAAAAAGATAATTCTTTATGTATTTTGGACAATTCTTTTTCCATAATTTGAAGAAGGGCTTAGATGGATGCTGAATACCTTTCTGATTCTTGTATGAAATAAAATCATGCTGTGTTTCATAGAAATCTGATATTTTACCTTGACCTTTGACTGCTCTAAGTTGATGCATCAATTTTTCTTCCATAGCTATTTGCCACAGTTCGGAATACCAAGAATGTAATGTTAAAAGTTCTGTGGTTTTCCAAAATTTTGCTATTACCCTATGGGTTGCCATCAACATAAACACTATTAATCCCTTGGATGCCACTTTTCCATTCTGTTCCCTCCAGATTGTTAACAGAACCACTGCTGGAGTAGCATGGATAATTTGATGTTTGTCATTTCTATAAATATTTTTTCCCGAAACTGTGACACTACAGGGCATGACCACTGCATGTGAATATGTTCGCCTTGCTGGTTGCCATTCCTCCAACATTTTGTATTATTTGTATTACTTATTCTTGCAAGATGCACCGGAGTAATACACCATCAGTGTAATAGTTTCAAAGAATTTTCCCTAAGGACTCTTGATATAGTTTTCCTTGTTTGAGTTATCCATAATATATTCCATATATTTTGTTCTATTTTTATCCCAATATCATGCCTAAGACAAGGGGCAAATCTGACACCTCTTGTTTACAGGAAATGAACTGTTTAAAGTGGTCTGGCCCTCACACTTATGGATCCATCAGGATTCCAACATACACTGGGGGATATTAGGATACCAAGCAGCAACTCTGTTGTTGTCTTGGTTGGGATCTGGAATGAAAAGCTCCTGGAAACTATTGGCAGGGTTTCTCTCTAGCATTCTCTCCCTCCCTTCAGGCAGAACCTGGCCCTGTGGTTTATTTGCTTATTTCATTTATACTCTGCCTTTCTTACCAGTGAGGACCTAGAGCAGCTTACATTATTCTCCTTCCATTTTATCCTCACAACTACCCTGTGAGGTAGGTTAGACTGAGAGAGTGTGTGTTGCCCAAACTGTCCGAGCAAGCTTCCGTGACAGAGTGGCAATTTGAACCTGGGTCTCCCAGATCCTTGTTCAACACTCTAAACGCTACACTATCTTGACTGTCCAGTTTACTTTGGATCAGGGTAAACTGAAGAGGGTTGGGAGACATCTAGAGCATCTTTGGCAGAAAACTTGAGTCAAGTCTAACAGTGCACACTATAAAACTAATTTCAAAAACCTGCGAGGTAGTGTTGATAATTAGGGTTGCCAGGTCCCTCTTTGCTACCGGTGGGAGGTTTTGTGGGCGGAGCCTGAGGAGGGTGGGGTTTGGGGAGAGGAGGGACTTCAATGCCATAGAGTCCAATTGCCAAAGCAGCCATTTTCTCCAGGTGAACTGATCTCCATCATCTGGAGATCAGTTGTAATAGCAGGAGATCTCCAGCTACTACCTGGAGGTTGGCAACCCTATTGATAATGCAAAGAAATGTTTCTTCTCTGCTACCATTGTGTCAGCTAGCTTGCATCCAGCTCAGTTGTTTAGGATATTTTAGCATCTATTGACTTAGTTACAGGACTTGGCTATTAGCTATGACAGTTCTGGTACATTTTTAGCTGATAAAATATCTCATGTCTGCTCCTGCCTGGACACCAAACTTGCCTGATAGATGAGGTAATGGAGGTAACTGGTGCAAGGTTTGGTCCATTTATAGATCATTTTGACTTTCCAGTCTTGATAAATGTTGACCGGATTCTGGTATTGTGAAAGGTGCCACTCCTTAAGATCATGGTTGTCTAAATCTCATGAGGAGAAAACTGATGAATGTTTGATGCATATTTTGACAATGCAACAATCAAGGGTTTTTTCCTCATTACTCAAAGGACACAGCTGGGTGGCGTGGGGGGAATCATTGGGGGAGAATGAAGTAGTAAATTATTTTTCACTTTAAAATTTGCCTTTTGGAAAAAGGCTATCGAGAGCATTATGGCAGAACAACTTTAGATTTTCTGCTCTACTTCTTTATGTTTGTTATTGAATTTATCAGAAGCCATCAATAAAGGGTCATGCAATCCTGTTAAGAATCCTGTTACGGATCATGAAATCCTGACTCAGGAAGGAACACATGTTTTTATTTAAATATTTGATATGCTGCTAAATATGAATGCTAATGCCAGAAAAAAAATTCCACTCAAATGGAACATGAATCTTGGTTTTCAAATTCGTGATTCATGGATCTTCTTCTTCTTCTTCAGTGTGGTGGAAAGTGCTGTCAAGTTACAACTGACTCATAGCAACCCCATGGAGTTTTCAAGGCAATAGAAGTTTATAGGTGGTTTGCCATTGCCTGTCTCTGCATAGCAACTCTGGACTTCCTTGGTGGTCTCCCATCTGAGTAGAAACCAGGACCAACCCAGACAGTGGAGGTCCACAAGCTAATAGGAACTGTGGGCTGGGAAGCAATAACAGTGAGCTAGGCTTTGACAGCTGGGTTTTGTCAGCTGGAGGGTATGATGTGAAGAAAAGAATTTGGAGAAGGATTAGCATAGCAGGAAAGTAAGTACAAGATATGTAGGGAATCAGATTATTCATGTAGTCTCCTTATACTGTCCTGGAACTGAGAGAGTTATAGAGGTACTATGTATATTTATAACCATTTGATAAACAGTGTAACCTAGTAATTATAAAGACTGCTCTGAAAGGTCTTTTCCCAGTGGCATGTACTGTTTGAAATCCCACATGTCCATTTTCATAGTTAATATTTGTGAAGACAGAGGAATAAAGAATTCCTTGATTAATACTCAGGGAGGCTCTGTTCTCAGAAAATATTTTTCCCTGGGGGCGGAGAAATACATCCCTCAGATTTCAGGCTGAGAGCAACCTACCAGAAAATGGTAAGATAAATGGCTATTTGGATATCCTGAGTTGGGCCATGAAATGTTTGGGATGGGTGCCTTGATTTGATTGGAGAAAGGTGCAAAGCAGCGCACACAGGGATTCAAACCCAATTTCAGGACAAGTCAAAGTGTAAACTGTCCCAGGTGGGAGAGGAAGGGTTAAAAGGTCTGACACACTGTGAGGAAGTGCAAAAGCTGAGAACTAGGAAACAGGAAAAGTAGAGTGAAGTCTGCCTTGACCATTTCAAAGTTCCAGCAGGCTTGAGTCCATTCCATGGAAGGGAATGCCAAGGTAAACACCAGTGACTGTACAACTTAGTCTCATGTTTTCATTGCTTTTCTTAGTTCTGTAACACCTGTAGAGTTTTGATGTAGTGTTTTCCACGCTCCTATGCTGTCTAGGGACAGGCCTGGCTCTAGATTCACCACCAGCCTCTGGAGCAACATCCGTGGGAAAAGCAACCAACTAGGCTATGAGAACATCCACTTGTTTCATCACGGCTGGCAGGGGCTCAGCAGGGGCCCCAGAGGATTCATCCAGCAGCAGAGATGGTGGTGGATGTGACAGCCCCACCTCACCAGGAGAAGTGGGCAACCAGTGTGTGTGTGGGGAGAACCAACAATATGGGTAGGCACTGGGAATGGGCAGGCCCAGCAGGCCTCCTGGGTCAGCCAACCATGGGCTAGCAGGCAGCCCTAGGGGGCCTATCACAGTGAGAGCAGAGAAGAAGGAACTATCTCAGCTGTGCTCTCACAGGGTAGGCCATTCAGACGGCAGAGTATTGGAGGAGGCTGGGGGAAAGGCAGCACCAAACCCAACCTATATAAAGCCAACCACATAAGAGGCCAGGGAGGAATGAGAAGGCCTTGTTCCTAGGTCTAAGGGAACACAGCCTCAGGGAGTAATGAGGAACAAAGTGGTGCAACCCCTTCCTCTTCCCATTCTGAGGCCTGGGGGAGCCTACCCTGTTATGTGCAGGGTGGCTGAAGACAAGCAGGTGGGGCTAGAGAAGGAGGAGCCTCATATGTGCTCTAGTGAATTGATGTATTTTAGTAAATAAAAAAAGTTTTCTTTCTAAAGATATGAGAGTATTTTAAAAAGATCTCACCCAGGGCATCTGGCTGCTTGTCAACACATAAACCAGAAACTCCTGACTGGGCTAGATTGAGCAAGGAATCCGAAAGGAAGGTGTAAACACGCAGTTCCTCTGTCCCTCACTCTGTATATGCCCTAGCTGACCTTATTCTAAATCAGGCTCTAACTCATGTTAGTGTTCTAAAAGCTTCCCATTACCTTGGTGTCTGTTGTTCAGGGAGCCAGTCCTTTGCATCCTCCACGTGGCAATGGTGGTCTTCAGCAGGAGCTCAGGTGTGAGAGCTCCTTTTCCCCAGATGGAATCAGCCAAAGAAAGTCTTCCCCCACTGAGCCAATAGGTTTTATTATCTGTTTGCCCACCTTCCTGTGGGTCAAAGAAGCCTTTCCTTAAACCTCCAGGAAGATACATTCTAGCCTCTTTCACCAGCCATATCTCTGCCCTTTTCTAGCTGTGTGAACTGACTATTTTATTATCAACTGCCAGGGAGGCTGTTAGCATTTCTTAAGCATTTCTCAGTGAGGCTGGACACCAACTGATTCCCCTTTCACCTGATAAGAGAGAGAAATCCTTTTAAAACGAAAAGTAAAGGTATTGTTCAGGCCAATTACAAAGTAGTTCTCCAAGTCCTGGCAGGGAAAGAAATACAAACACAAGAATGACTCCCCCCCCCCCCACAACCCCAGCTGGACAAATGATGCAGGGTAAAAGACAGACAAACCCCCTTTCTCCACTGCCTTCGTCAAAATCAGTTTTTGAAATTGCCTAAACTGCATGATAGGGAATCTGATCAAGAACCCCCAACTTAAGGTATAGTTTGGTCCTCGGTATACTAGGCTTCAGTGTGTTGATTTGTTCTGTTATTCCACTGTTCCCCACTACCACCTGCAGCCTAGAAAATAAAAGGCCACAGCACAATTTGTTAAGGTTGTATAATATAGGAATGGTGTAATATACATGGGAACAGAACTAACATTCCAAATCCTTGCTCTAGGTGACATGGACAGGGCATGCAGAGGCAGATGGAATAATGCAGAAGACCAATGTTAAGGATCAAAATTATTTTTTCTGTAAAGTATTTTGTGTCCATAGTGAATATAAAATAAGGGGTCGGGACACACCTGATCTCAGGCTTTGCTGGAGATGTCACAAGGCATTTCTCATTTCATCTGACTGAACGCTGGCTACTCTACTAGTAAGCCTGCAGAACATTTTGCTCATAATTCATCTTGTGAGTCTTTTCCTCCCTGTAGTGTATATATTAGTGAGGTAGTTTCATTAATACTGTTGAAACCCCTTTTTGTTCTAATAAATGGTAGAAACTTGTTGGTTATTACTGCTTGTATAAATTACCAAGTAAACATTACAAAAATAAGGATAATACACTACCAAAAAAACAGTAGTTCATTTATTGGGACCCTTGCAGTACAGTTTTCATTATTTCTGTTAATATTTCATGTGCTAGTGTTAAATATTTATTATGCTTATTAACTGTGACTTCTCTGTGTTATATTTTAAATTAATTAAGTCTTTGTAATAGGAAACGTTGCTATACTGTATGTTACAAAATAATGCTTAAAAGATAGAAATCTTCCAGGGTTAACATACTGAAACATTGCACAATCAAATGTTTCAGAAATTACAACATAACAGCTGTCTAAATAAGATTCCTGTTCAATTACAAAATAAAATTTTAATAAAATTGCTTTTTATAATAGAATATATGTTAATTAATATAGGAACCCCATGGTGCAGAGTGGTAAACTGCAGTACTGCAATCAAAAACTTTGCTCACAATCTGAGTTCGATCCTGACAGAAGTTGGTTTCAGGTGGCTGGCTCAAGGTTGACTCAGCCTTCTGAGGTCGGTAAAATGAGTACTCAACTTGCTGGGGGTAAAGTGTAGATGACTGGGGAAGGCAATTGCAAACCACCCTGTAAAAATAGTTTGCCTAGTAAATATTGTGATGTGATATCACCCCTTGGGACAGTAATGACCTGGTGCTTGTAAAGCGGACTACCAGCGTGGTGTAGTGGTTAAGTGCGGTGGTTTGGAGTGGTGGACTCTGATCTGGAGAACTGGGTTTGATTCCCCACTCCTCCACATGAGCGGAGGAGGCTAATCTGGTGAACTGGATTTGTTTCCCCACTCCTACACATGAAACCAGCTGGGTGACCTTGGGCCAGTTACACTCTCTCAGCCCTGCCTACCTCACAGGGTGTCTGTTGAGGGGACGGGGAGAGAAGGTGATTGTAAGCCGGTTTGATTCTTCCTTAAGTGGTAGAGAAAGTCGGCATATAAAAACAAACTCTTCTTCTCCTTAATATACCATATTATAAAGTGCCAGGACCCTGCCTGAGGGAGTTTACAATGCAAAATATGGTGGAGGAGGAGACAACAAAGGAAGTGAGAGTAGATGACAGACAAAGTTAACAGAGAAGCCAGAAGAGATGGGTTTTGAGAACAGGCTTTTGGTGATAGCTCAGAAGAAGACCATCTGTTTTGTAAGCAGAAGGCCTAAGGCCCTGGCATTTCCAAAAAAAAAAAAAAAAAAAAGATCAAATGGAAGGTGATGTGAAAGACCCCTGAGACTCTGGAGGGCTGTTACCTCTTCCTTGTACAAATTGGTGCAGTGATAGTTCTGCCCATTCTGCCTCACCAAACAGAGGATTAGATCATCTTGTTGGGAAAAGTCTAGATGCCCTAGGATTCAAGCAGCTTCTATATTGCCAGTTTTGAATCGGATTAGCTGTTGATGTGAACTTTGGGAAAAACAATCAGACTGGTCAAAACTAGCAAAGCTGCAGTCCTGTCCAGATCCTTAAGAATGTTATCAGGTCATGTCCAAGAGTGTGGGTGGGAGGGAATGAATTGGGTCTTTGTACATGGACTTGACCATTTCCCAAAATGGGAACATAGCCATATTCCAAGAGAACAAGTGTAGTGCCATGAAGTTCACATGCTGACATTAGACCAGTCACACTCTCTTAGCCTAACATACTTCACAGGATTATTATGAGGACAAAATTGGGAAAGGAAAGTCATGTATGCTGCCTTAAACTTTTTGAAGGGTGGGATTACAACAGTGATACTCAGTGGCTCAGGAGCCACATGTTTGACATGCCACCTGTGGCTCTCCTGATCACCACCCCCCAAAGTGGCATCAATCTTATGTTCCAGGAAAGTGAGCAAGGTTATTGTCCTGCAGGACTTGTGGTCAGCACATGGCATTCACTTTGAAACTGCTGCCACTGCAGGGAATAGAGGGTGGGTAAACTAAGCCTCCCAGAGGTGTGGACACTTTGCCGATGGTGGAAGTAAAGGGCCTATCCTCTTTAACTCCCCACCCTTCTCTGCAGCCTCTGCACTCTACCTCAGTACCCAGGTAGCTGCCAGAAGAACAAACTAGCTGCAGAAAAAAGGAAGTACATACAGAAGTGATTATAGTGCTCTCTTAGAAACTTGGAGATTATGAGCTTCTGAAAGGGGAGAACTGGAAGGAATAGGTGGCCAGACAGATAGGAATGCCCACCAGAGTTGTGAGAAAGAAGCAATGTCCTTTGCATTAGCTTTCTGGTATCGTCGGTATCTCCTCTCTCTTCTATTTTAAAAAATGCTTATAATTTATTTGTATTTGGTCACAGTCCAGAATTAACTCAAAATATAAAAACAGCTCACATGCTTGTATTTGGTTGGAAGTTGAAAGCAATTCAGTGCCTGGCTTAAAAATCATTTTCAAGGTTTTTTTCATGCGTAAACAATTCAAACATTGCTTTGTGTTTGTTCTCCAGTAAGGAATGGCACTTATATCTTGTTTGTCATTACAAAACAACATTTGTTCAAAGTTGTTGGCACAGAAAAACAAATGACACTGAGTGCTGAGCATGTTGATTTCCTTATCTTAAAAAAAGACTGACAAACTTGTGTTTGAAGGTGAGACTTTCAAGACATACTTTGAAGAACAGGCAAAGGGAGAAGAAACAAAGCTGTTGTTGACTGGATTAATTTTGGTAACAATGTAGTAATATCAGAAGCCCAGCATATTAAGTGCTTAAAATGGAGTGGATGAATATAGAAACACAAGCAGATATCCATGTATAAATAGTTTTAAGTCAGGAATATAAGTTCTTTCTGTCTTTTTTCTACTCAACATATGGGAAATTCTATTGCATTCTATTCTTATTTAAGATGGTGAAAAATGTACAGCATACGTTCAAACACAACACATCAATGAACAGCAAAACTACATTGACAAATTATATACATTGTTTAATAAACGTTTTCTTTATCTTACGCATTAGCTATGTTCATAAGTGATACATTCTAAACTAAAATGTGTGCTTTGCTTCCTTTGTAAAATGTCATGGGAACCCATACAGCACTTACTTTTGTTTTCAGTTTTGCTCTTCACCCTCCCTCCTGCTCCCATCATTTTTCTGTACTACTTCAGCAATCAGCTTCTAAAATCTATACCAACTCCACTTAGGGTTTCAAATCTCTAGGTGGGGCCTAGAGTTCTCCAGGAATTGCAACTGATCTCCGGAGATCAGTTCCCCTGGAGAAAATGGCAACTTCAGAGGGTGGATTCTATGGAATCACATCCAGAGATGTTTTTAGGCAGCATTCAGTCACAAATACAGTTCCCCCTAGTATTAGTGGCCATAAATGTGCAAATTAGCTTGCATACATTTCAGCCAGTGATTCTAAAACTGGATGCTTTGGAATAGCTCTATTGACTTCAGGTAGGTTATTCTTCAGTAAATTATTTCAGAATGATAAACTCGTGTGTGCATGGGTTTCCTAAAAGTTTCAATCATCAAATTCTCATAAACATTTTTCAAATGCTACACTTCAAAATGATCTTTAAAGAGAAAATAATTGCACAGAACCAAGGCATTTAGAACTCACTACAATGAGGACAGAAAGTACAGTACAAGAAAGCTAGTTATTTTTGCAGTTTAAAAACTGACTATTCAGGGGTTCACCAAAAGCTGTCACATCTTTTTGTACTGATGAAACACATTTGTAAATAGTTCCTTCTCTGTTCATAGATGCTATGTTGTAAGGCAACAGTAGAGGGTGCTATGACAGGAGACTTGTAAGAAATGTTCTAACTAAACTTGGTGTACAATGTTTAAACACGTATAAGAAGACGTGCTCTTATCTGTCAAATGTAAAATCTTAGCTTAATATATGCTTAAAGTATAGTTTGAAAAAATGTCCATGTTGTAGCACACAGAAACATGTCAAGTATATTTTATCCCTTATGTACTTCCCTTATGAGCTCGTCTTTTCATTCATTTTAGAAGAAATTTTGTTCATAATATAAGAATTTCAGAAGAATAAAATAGGGATTCTATATAAATAATATAGGGATTCTATATAAATAGTTTAAAGTATTTCAGAAAAGCCCAAATCAGAAAGCATTTTGTTCCACAAAAATGGTATTAAGGCTGCAATTCTATATTTACATGGAACTAAATAGGATTCGTTGCCCAGGAAACATGTTTAGGGTTGTTTTGCATGAGTAGTATATAGCACTCAGCTACTCTTTGTTCTCCCTCTTAATAGGTTATATGTATTTATCATCCCAACAAAATGGAAAACCACCTTAGCAGTCATTAAGTATTTAGCTGCAATGATTGCCAGTAAAATAGCTGGATTTTGACCTGTTCAAGACCTTTGTGTCAGAAGAGCAGTAACATAACAGTAACAGCTCCTCTTTTGGTAAGTGACACACACTGATATATTCAGCAATTAACTACCACAACTTCAAATGGAGAATAGGTTTACTCAGTAAAGCTTTAGTTGGTGATGACCAATTTAATCATCAATGGTGTGAGAGCCAGTGTGACATAGTGGTTAGTGTCAGTCTGTGATCTGGAGTCTCTGGTTTGAATCCCCACTCTGCCATGGAAACTTGTTGGGTGACCTTGACCCAGTCACACTCTCTTAGGCTTACCTACATCACAGGGTTGCTGTGAGGATAAAGTGCATGAGAGGAAACTAATGTAAGCTGCTTCGGGTCCCCATTGGAGGGACAGGCAATGTTTAAATTAAGTAAATACATAATGGCACACTTATTTTTCCCACACTTAAGTTGGGGTTGTTGCATGTTACCGTACAGTCCTATGCAGAGTTTCTCCAATCTAAACCCATTGTTTCCAATGTTCATAGGCTGAAATAATTCCGCATAAGATGGCGCTGACAGTCATATAGAACAAAAAATAAAAGATGGCCTTTCAAGAAAAAGAGGTTTTGTTTTATTATAAACGATTCCATACATTTTTCAGTACCCCCGTACGCTGTCGGTATCAAGTCTTTGGCACTGTACATTTATTTACATTTAATTGATCGACCATCTAAATAGCAGGTGATAAATCAACTATAATTCCTTAATTGTCTGACAACCCTATTAATTACATAACAAGTGATTCACATATATGTGTGTATCGGCTCTGGGAGAGGCAATCCCTCGCTTAAACTGCTTGAAGACAACAATAAGGGAAAGATCAGAACTTTTCAAAGGGTCTTTGAAACCTATAATGACCTACCATGAATGGACAACAGCACAATGTACACAAAAACATTGATGAAGGATGTCAGTTTCCTTACAATTGGTAAGGGTCAAGGGTATCTTTTACCTTGCACCTTGTTTGTGTGAGAGATCCCCTCTCTCTGAGTTTGCTTCTCCAAATCAAATGTTCAGACGATGGTAAAGAAACAAAGGATTTATTGAAGACATCAGGAGATGAGACAGGCACAGGTAGAAAGTTGCAAGTGAGGGGCTATTCGGGTTTACAGAATATATTGACTCCAGGGCACTGGGGCACTGGGGTTCACACTTATTGTTATGGGAAGTTACAAGCTTGGCATAATACAAAACATCAGACGAGTCCCAGGAAGTCTGGTGAAGCTATCACACTTCCAAGGCCGCATCGGCCTGAGGGAGTACTGACAGGAAGAACAGCGGGGGGGAAGATACTAGGGGCAATCAGGCCTGGCGCCTGAGACCAGAAGGTGTGAACTGCTTTTACGAGTTCACTGATAACAAAGCAGGAGATGGGAAGCAGAGACACATAGACAGAGACCCTCACATTCTGCCCCCCTTAAGGCCCCCCTCCAGGGTCCTCGAGAGGGCGAGGCTTATCGGGATAAGCGAGGTGGAATTCTCGGATCAAGCGAGGGGCCGCCATGTGGGGTGCGGCCACCCATTCGTCGTGAGCGGACCCAAGGTTTTTCCAACGAACAAAGTAAAACAGTTTCCCTTTCTTCCATTTGGAATCTAAAACCTTGGATATTTCCAAATGGGTATCCCCCCCTACCACGGTAGGAATCTCGTGTGCGGGAGGGGGGTGGAACTGGGGAGCTGGCACATAAGGTTTGAGGAGGCTTATATGAAAGACTGGATGGACCCCCTTGAGGGTCTTTGGGAGTTCCAGTTCCACGGTAACCTCGTTGATTACTCTGGTAATGGGGAAAGGTCCCACATAACGGTCGCTCAATTTTTTGCAGGGACGCAGAGAGCGGAGGTTTTTAGTGGACAGATAGACTTGCTCTCCCACCTTAAGTTCCCATCCCGGAGACCGATGCTTGTCTGCCTGTTCCTTGTACTTGCTTTTTGCCCTTTCAAGATTCTTGAGCAGCCATGGCCAGGTAGATTTGACTACCTGAATCCACTCCTGAAGATCAGGGGTGGATTGGAGATCTGGCGTGACGGGAGCGGAACCGAAAGGACCGAATTCCGTCCCGTATATGACTTGGAAGGGACTAAAGCCGGTAGAGGAATGAGGCGCATTGTTGTACGCATATTCGGCAAATGGCAGCAGGTCGACCCAGTCGTCCTGGTGGAAATTTACATAGCAACGCAAATAACATTCTACCACCGCGTTTACTCGTTCAGTTTGACCATCCGTCTGGGGGTGATAGGCGGAAGAAAGGCCCTGTTCCTCCACCCCCATTAGCTTTAGGAAGGCTCGCCAAAATTTGGAAACAAACTGGACCCCCCGGTCGGAGAGGACCTTCCTCGGGATCGAGTGTAGCCTGAGGACGTGTGTGACGAACAGTTTAGCCAAGCCCTGGGCTGAAGGAAGGCCTGCACATGGAACGAAATGGACCTGTTTGGAAAAGAGGTCCGTGATTACCCAGAGAACCGTCTTTCCCCGACTTGGAGGTAGGTCGGTGATAAAATCCATGGCGATGACTTCCCAGGGACGGGAGGGGTTCTCAAGCGGTTTGAGAAGCCCTGGGGGTTTTCCCATCCGTCTTTTAGCTGTGGCGCAAGTGGGGCAGCTGCGCACATACAGCTCTACATCGGATCTCATACCGGGCCACCAAAACTGCCTCCGTACCAGGTGAAGAGTTTTTATGAAACCAAAATGACCCGCCAACCTGGCACCATGTACAAGTCCCAATACCTCTTTACGAAGGGAGGATGGGACATATAGTTTTCCCCCTTGCACCCACCAGGTGTTGGTTCGTTCCAAGCCAGTGGGGAGGAGATGGTGCTCCTCCTCCTGTAAGGAGGCGTCCCGGAGCCGCTGTTGGAAGGCTTCCGGGATACCTTTGAGCGTAGGGGGGGTCTCTGGTTGTTGGGCTTGGGACCGGGTAGTGACGGCTAAGCTAGGAACCTCCCCTCGCTGCTCGGGAGTGAACAGGGAGTCGACTGGGCGATCGAAATCGTTACGATACTGGGGAAGTCGTGACAAAGCGTCGGCTAGGGCATTCTCTTTGCCAGGGACATGCTTGAGGGTGAACCGGAATTTTGCGAAGAATTGGGCCCACCGAATTTGTTTGGCGTTGAGCTTTCTAGCTCCCTTGAGAGCCTCGAGATTCTTGTGATCGGTACACACTTCAAACGGCAGCTCGGCACCTTCTAAAAAGTGCCTCCATATGGTGAGGGCATGTTTGACCGCCGCCGCCTCCTTCTCCCAAATAGCCCAGTTGATTTCGGACTGGGAAAACTTCTTGGAGAAGTAGGCGCATGGTCTCAACCGCCCCCCTTCATCCCTCTGCAATAGGGCCCCCCCCATGGCCACATCCGAGGCATCCACTTGCACCACAAAAGGCTTGGTGCAATCCGGGTGAGCCAAAACGGGTTCGGATGAAAAAAGCAGCTTTAAACGTTCAAAAGCTTGCTGGCACTGGGGGGACCATTGCAAACGGGCTGAGGGAAGCGCGGCGCTAGCCCCCTTGTCCTTGGTACGCAACAGGGCAGTGAGGGGAAGCGCAACTTGGGCAAAGTTGGGAATGAAGTTGCGGTAAAAGTTAGCGAATCCCAAAAACTGCTGAAGCTGGCGGCGGGTAGTGGGGGGTTCCCAATCCCGCACCGCCTGGACCTTTGCGGGGTCCATTTCTAACCCTTGGTGGGAAATCACGTACCCAAGAAATGTAATGGAAGGTTGGTGGAACTCACATTTGGACACCTTAGCATACAGTTTGTGCTCCCGCAGCCGCTGGAGCACTTCTCGCACTAGGCGCACATGTTCTTCCATGGTTTCAGAGTAAATAAGGATGTCATCGAGAAATACCACCACCCCCCGAAACAGCAAATCATGTAAAACCTCATTAATTAATTGCATAAACACACTGGGAGCCCCCGAAAGTCCGAAAGGCATGACTAGGTACTCAAACATTCCAAAACAGCTGGAAAAGGCTGTTTTGGGTTCGTCTCCTTCTTTAATGCGAATGCGGTGGTATGCTTCCACTAAGTCCAGTTTGGTGAAGATTCGGCCCTCCTTTAATTGTGCTAGAAGGTCGGGAATAAGAGGGAGAGGGTAAGCGTTAGACTGGGTGACGGCGTTTAGCCTACGAAAGTCAATGCACAGTCTTAAATCTCCCGTCTTTTTCTTCACAAAGAAGGCTGGGGCCGAATAAGGAGCCTTGGAAGGGCGTATGAAACCCCTCGCCAAGTTGGCATCCAGATAGTCCCGTAACACCGCCTTTTCACTAGGGCTCATGGGGTAGACCTTCCCTTTAGACAGTTTGCCTTCCCCCACAATTTCGATGGCGCAGTCCGTCTCTCTGTGGGGGGGTAGTTCGTCACATTCCCTAACATCAAAGACGTCCGCAAACTGCGAGTATTCAGTGGGCAGTTGAGGAAGGACGGTGGCTGGGGGGGGAAACCCTACCACAGCGGCGGCCGGAGACCGGACAACCCGTTCCTTGTCATGTAACCTACAGGGGTTTTCGGGAAACGAGAGCACCCGTCCAACCCAGTCGATGGATGGGTTGTGTCCCCGTAGCCAGTTCATCCCTAACACCACAGGGGTTACTATAGGGGCGATGGTAAAATACAAGCGTTCCCAATGATCCCCCACGGACATAATCACGGCTGCAGTTCTGTGGGTCACCGGGCCCCGTTTAAAATCACTCCCGTCCATTTGGGAAAAGCGGAGGGGTCCCGGAAGCCGCTTGCGCCGGACTCCCAGTTTCTTGGCAGTGTCCTCACTAATCATGGTGCGGGCACACCCCGAGTCAACCAAAGCGGGGAATTCTAAACTGGGACCCCCTTTAGGTAGGGAAAGGTGAACACGCACATATACATTGTCCTCTTGGGCGCTTACCATCGGTGGAGCTCCTTGCACAACAACAGGGGCGGTCTGCTGCGGAGCCCCCTCTACAGCAGACCGACGGCGTTTTTTGCCGGCTGTTCCCACTCCTCCTCCTCGCTGGAAGAGGGGGAAGGAGTGGTGGCGGTCGGGGACCCGTCCGAATCAAAAGTAGTACTTGTAATCCGGGACCCCGTTGGGCCAGTAGAAGTGGAGACCCCGTCCTGGGGGCGCGCATGGAGAGCGGAGGGTGCGCCGGAACGTCGGCCCGGTGGTCCGCTCCTGCGGCGGGGCTGGTCCTCGGCAGCCGTCTTCTGTGGTTCGGTCGGGGCTTGGCGTGGGGGGTTGGGACGGCCCGAACGAGAGGGGCATTGCGACGCAAAGTGTCCCTTACCTCCGCAGGTCAGGCAGACACCGGTCTCAAAACGCTTGCGGCGTTCAGCGGCCGAGGGACCCCCGCTGCCCCCCAGTCGGAAGTCTCGGCCCCGGTCGCTCCGGGGTCTCGGGTCTCGTCCAATGCGTTGTTTGGACAAGGTCAGAAGTTGTTTGCGATTCTCGATGTCGGCAGCGTGGCGAACCCAACCTTCCACATCCGGGGGGTTCCCTTGCATAAAGGCCCAATGTTGGAGGTCCGGGTTGAGGCCCTCCCTGAAACACTGTACCAAAGTGGCCTCACTCCAGTCCAGGATTCGGCTGGCCAGTGACTGGAACTCACTTGCATACTGCGCCACCGACTTGGTCCCTTGGCGCAGTTGCATCAGGGAGGCTTTAGCCCGCTCACCCAGAGTCGGGTCCTCAAAGCGGTTTCGGAGTGCTACCATAAACTCGTCCAGGGTTCGCAGCACCGGCGAACGGAGTTCATACTGCAACACCATCCAGGCGGCCGCCTCCCCTTGCAGTAAGGAAGCCACGTACTGCACCCGGGACTCCTCGGAAGTGAAGGTTCGGCCTTGTTCTCGCATAAAAATGTCCACTTGGACCATGAAAAAGGTCAACTGGTCCCCTGAACCGTCATACGTGACTTTCAGGTCCCGACGGGACGGGAGGCTAGGAGGCGCGGGAGGGGCTGCCGGTGCCCCGTCCGGGAGATTGCCGGCGGGCGGTTGCACTTTCAGTGCGTCAAGGGCCGCTGCCATCTCACCCATCACACGCTGCATGGTCTCCATCTGCTCCTGCATAGCTTGGCGATCCTCCTGCCACTGCTTGCGTTCTTCCTCCATCAGGGCCTCCTTGCGTGCCGGGTCCCCTTCGAGTCCCGTGCTGGGGAAGGCTAATCGGCGATCCTTCGCCGCGGTTCGGGAGAGAGACCAACCCTTGGGGGAGTCCAGCCAATTGTTGAAAAGTCCTCGGGGACGTCCGTCCCGGCCTTGGTCGGGGATGGGATCCCTAGGTTTCTTTGGCTTGGCACCCTCCTCCTTGGGGTCCGGTTTCTCCGGCACCACCGGTTCCTTCGGTGCCACAGGGGTAGTAGGGGTGTTTTCCTCGTCGCCTTGCATTCTGTCCCAAAAGGTACAGCAGCAGTCCGAGAGGCAAGGACTTGCAACTTAATGTGAGAGATCCCCTCTCTCTGAGTTTGCTTCTCCAAATCAAATGTTCAGACGATGGTAAAGAAACAAAGGATTTATTGAAGACATCAGGAGATGAGACAGGCACAGGTAGAAAGTTGCAAGTGAGGGGCTATTCGGGTTTACAGAATATATTGACTCCAGGGCACTGGGGCACTGGGGTTCACACTTATTGTTATGGGAAGTTACAAGCTTGGCATAATACAAAACATCAGACGAGTCCCAGGAAGTCTGGTGAAGCTATCACACTTCCAAGGCCGCATCGGCCTGAGGGAGTACTGACAGGAAGAACAGCGGGGGGGGAAGATACTAGGGGCAATCAGGCCTGGCGCCTGAGACCAGAAGGTGTGAACTGCTTTTACGAGTTCACTGATAACAAAGCAGGAGATGGGAAGCAGAGACACATAGACAGAGACCCTCACATTCTGCCCCCCTTAAGGCCCCCCTCCAGGGTCCTCGAGAGGGCGAGGCTTATCGGGATAAGCGAGGTGGAATTCTCGGATCAAGCGAGGGGCCGCCATGTGGGGTGCGGCCACCCATTCGTCGTGAGCGGACCCAAGGTTTTTCCAACGAACAAAGTAAAACAGTTTCCCTTTCTTCCATTTGGAATCTAAAACCTTGGATATTTCCAAATGGGTATCCCCCCCTACCACGGTAGGAATCTCGTGTGCGGGAGGGGGGTGGAACTGGGGAGCTGGCACATAAGGTTTGAGGAGGCTTATATGAAAGACTGGATGGACCCCCTTGAGGGTCTTTGGGAGTTCCAGTTCCACGGTAACCTCGTTGATTACTCTGGTAATGGGGAAAGGTCCCACATAACGGTCGCTCAATTTTTTGCAGGGACGCAGAGAGCGGAGGTTTTTAGTGGACAGATAGACTTGCTCTCCCACCTTAAGTTCCCATCCCGGAGACCGATGCTTGTCTGCCTGTTCCTTGTACTTGCTTTTTGCCCTTTCAAGATTCTTGAGCAGCCATGGCCAGGTAGATTTGACTACCTGAATCCACTCCTGAAGATCAGGGGTGGATTGGAGATCTGGCGTGACGGGAGCGGAACCGAAAGGACCGAATTCCGTCCCGTATATGACTTGGAAGGGACTAAAGCCGGTAGAGGAATGAGGCGCATTGTTGTACGCATATTCGGCAAATGGCAGCAGGTCGACCCAGTCGTCCTGGTGGAAATTTACATAGCAACGCAAATAACATTCTACCACCGCGTTTACTCGTTCAGTTTGACCATCCGTCTGGGGGTGATAGGCGGAAGAAAGGCCCTGTTCCTCCACCCCCATTAGCTTTAGGAAGGCTCGCCAAAATTTGGCAACAAACTGGACCCCCCGGTCGGAGAGGACCTTCCTCGGGATCGAGTGTAGCCTGAGGACGTGTGTGACGAACAGTTTAGCCAAGCCCTGGGCTGAAGGAAGGCCTGCACATGGAACGAAATGGACCTGTTTGGAAAAGAGGTCCGTGATTACCCAGAGAACCGTCTTTCCCCGACTTGGAGGTAGGTCGGTGATAAAATCCATGGCGATGACTTCCCAGGGACGGGAGGGGTTCTCAAGCGGTTTGAGAAGCCCTGGGGGTTTTCCCATCCGTCTTTTAGCTGTGGCGCAAGTGGGGCAGCTGCGCACATACAGCTCTACATCGGATCTCATACCGGGCCACCAAAACTGCCTCCGTACCAGGTGAAGAGTTTTTATGAAACCAAAATGACCCGCCAACCTGGCACCATGTACAAGTCCCAATACCTCTTTACGAAGGGAGGATGGGACATATAGTTTTCCCCCTTGCACCCACCAGGTGTTGGTTCGTTCCAAGCCAGTGGGGAGGAGATGGTGCTCCTCCTCCTGTAAGGAGGCGTCCCGGAGCCGCTGTTGGAAGGCTTCCGGGATACCTTTGAGCGTAGGGGGGGTCTCTGGTTGTTGGGCTTGGGACCGGGTAGTGACGGCTAAGCTAGGAACCTCCCCTCGCTGCTCGGGAGTGAACAGGGAGTCGACTGGGCGATCGAAATCGTTACGATACTGGGGAAGTCGTGACAAAGCGTCGGCTAGGGCATTCTCTTTGCCAGGGACATGCTTGAGGGTGAACCGGAATTTTGCGAAGAATTGGGCCCACCGAATTTGTTTGGCGTTGAGCTTTCTAGCTCCCTTGAGAGCCTCGAGATTCTTGTGATCGGTACACACTTCAAACGGCAGCTCGGCACCTTCTAAAAAGTGCCTCCATATGGTGAGGGCATGTTTGACCGCCGCCGCCTCCTTCTCCCAAATAGCCCAGTTGATTTCGGACTGGGAAAACTTCTTGGAGAAGTAGGCGCATGGTCTCAACCGCCCCCCTTCATCCCTCTGCAATAGGGCCCCCCCCATGGCCACATCCGAGGCATCCACTTGCACCACAAAAGGCTTGGTGCAATCCGGGTGAGCCAAAACGGGTTCGGATGAAAAAAGCAGCTTTAAACGTTCAAAAGCTTGCTGGCACCGGGGGGACCATTGCAAACGGGCTGAGGGAAGCGCGGCGCTAGCCCCCTTGTCCTTGGTACGCAACAGGGCAGTGAGGGGAAGCGCAACTTGGGCAAAGTTGGGAATGAAGTTGCGGTAAAAGTTAGCGAATCCCAAAAACTGCTGAAGCTGGCGGCGGGTAGTGGGGGGTTCCCAATCCCGCACCGCCTGGACCTTTGCGGGGTCCATTTCTAACCCTTGGTGGGAAATCACGTACCCAAGAAATGTAATGGAAGGTTGGTGGAACTCACATTTGGACACCTTAGCATACAGTTTGTGCTCCCGCAGCCGCTGGAGCACTTCTCGCACTAGGCGCACATGTTCTTCCATGGTTTCAGAGTAAATAAGGATGTCATCGAGAAATACCACCACCCCCCGAAACAGCAAATCATGTAAAACCTCATTAATTAATTGCATAAACACACTGGGAGCCCCCGAAAGTCCGAAAGGCATGACTAGGTACTCAAACATTCCAAAACAGCTGGAAAAGGCTGTTTTGGGTTCGTCTCCTTCTTTAATGCGAATGCGGTGGTATGCTTCCACTAAGTCCAGTTTGGTGAAGATTCGGCCCTCCTTTAATTGTGCTAGAAGGTCGGGAATAAGAGGGAGAGGGTAAGCGTTAGACTGGGTGACGGCGTTTAGCCTACGAAAGTCAATGCACAGTCTTAAATCTCCCGTCTTTTTCTTCACAAAGAAGGCTGGGGCCGAATAAGGAGCCTTGGAAGGGCGTATGAAACCCCTCGCCAAGTTGGCATCCAGATAGTCCCGTAACACCGCCTTTTCACTAGGGCTCATGGGGTAGACCTTCCCTTTAGACAGTTTGCCTTCCCCCACAATTTCGATGGCGCAGTCCGTCTCTCTGTGGGGGGGTAGTTCGTCACATTCCCTAACATCAAAGACGTCCGCAAACTGCGAGTATTCAGTGGGCAGTTGAGGAGGGACGGTGGCTGGGGGGGGAAACCCTACCACAGCGGCGGCCGGAGACCGGACAACCCGTTCCTTGTCATGTAACCTACAGGGGTTTTCGGGAAACGAGAGCACCCGTCCAACCCAGTCGATGGATGGGTTGTGTCCCCGTAGCCAGTTCATCCCTAACACCACAGGGGTTACTATAGGGGCGATGGTAAAATACAAGCGTTCCCAATGATCCCCCACGGACATAATCACGGCTGCAGTTCTGTGGGTCACCGGGCCCCGTTTAAAATCACTCCCGTCCATTTGGGAAAAGCGGAGGGGTCCCGGAAGCCGCTTGCGCCGGACTCCCAGTTTCTTGGCAGTGTCCTCACTAATCATGGTGCGGGCACACCCCGAGTCAACCAAAGCGGGGAATTCTAAACTGGGACCCCCTTTAGGTAGGGAAAGGTGAACACGCACATATACATTGTCCTCTTGGGCGCTTACCATCGGTGGAGCTCCTTGCACAACAACAGGGGCGGTCTGCTGCGGAGCCCCCTCTACAGCAGACCGACGGCGTTTTTTGCCGGCTGTTCCCACTCCTCCTCCTCGCTGGAAGAGGGGGAAGGAGTGGTGGCGGTCGGGGACCCGTCCGAATCAAAAGTAGTACTTGTAATCCGGGACCCCGTTGGGCCAGTAGAAGTGGAGACCCCGTCCTGGGGGCGCGCATGGAGAGCGGAGGGTGCGCCGGAACGTCGGCCCGGTGGTCCGCTCCTGCGGCGGGGCTGGTCCTCGGCAGCCGTCTTCTGTGGTTCGGTCGGGGCTTGGCGTGGGGGGTTGGGACGGCCCGAACGAGAGGGGCATTGCGACGCAAAGTGTCCCTTACCTCCGCAGGTCAGGCAGACACCGGTCTCAAAACGCTTGCGGCGTTCAGCGGCCGAGGGACCCCCGCTGCCCCCCAGTCGGAAGTCTCGGCCCCGGTCGCTCCGGGGTCTCGGGTCTCGTCCAATGCGTTGTTTGGACAAGGTCAGAAGTTGTTTGCGATTCTCGATGTCGGCAGCGTGGCGAACCCAACCTTCCACATCCGGGGGGTTCCCTTGCATAAAGGCCCAATGTTGGAGGTCCGGGTTGAGGCCCTCCCTGAAACACTGTACCAAAGTGGCCTCACTCCAGTCCAGGATTCGGCTGGCCAGTGACTGGAACTCACTTGCATACTGCGCCACCGACTTGGTCCCTTGGCGCAGTTGCATCAGGGAGGCTTTAGCCCGCTCACCCAGAGTCGGGTCCTCAAAGCGGTTTCGGAGTGCTACCATAAACTCGTCCAGGGTTCGCAGCACCGGCGAACGGAGTTCATACTGCAACACCATCCAGGCGGCCGCCTCCCCTTGCAGTAAGGAAGCCACGTACTGCACCCGGGACTCCTCGGAAGTGAAGGTTCGGCCTTGTTCTCGCATAAAAATGTCCACTTGGACCATGAAAAAGGTCAACTGGTCCCCTGAACCGTCATACGTGACTTTCAGGTCCCGACGGGACGGGAGGCTAGGAGGCGCGGGAGGGGCTGCCGGTGCCCCGTCCGGGAGATTGCCGGCAGGCGGTTGCACTTTCAGTGCGTCAAGGGCCGCTGCCATCTCACCCATCACACGCTGCATGGTCTCCATCTGCTCCTGCATAGCTTGGCGATCCTCCTGCCACTGCTTGCGTTCTTCCTCCATCAGGGCCTCCTTGCGTGCCGGGTCCCCTTCGAGTCCCGTGCTGGGGAAGGCTAATCGGCGATCCTTCGCCGCGGTTCGGGAGAGAGACCAACCCTTGGGGGAGTCCAGCCAATTGTTGAAAAGTCCTCGGGGACGTCCGTCCCGGCCTTGGTCGGGGATGGGATCCCTAGGTTTCTTTGGCTTGGCACCCTCCTCCTTGGGGTCCGGTTTCTCCGGCACCACCGGTTCCTTCGGTGCCACAGGGGTAGTAGGGGTGTTTTCCTCGTCGCCTTGCATTCTGTCCCAAAAGGTACAGCAGCAGTCCGAGAGGCAAGGACTTGCAACTTAATGTGAGAGATCCCCTCTCTCTGAGTTTGCTTCTCCAAATCAAATGTTCAGACGATGGTAAAGAAACAAAGGATTTATTGAAGACATCAGGAGATGAGACAGGCACAGGTAGAAAGTTGCAAGTGAGGGGCTATTCGGGTTTACAGAATATATTGACTCCAGGGCACTGGGGCACTGGGGTTCACACTTATTGTTATGGGAAGTTACAAGCTTGGCATAATACAAAACATCAGACGAGTCCCAGGAAGTCTGGTGAAGCTATCACACTTCCAAGGCCGCATCGGCCTGAGGGAGTACTGACAGGAAGAACAGCGGGGGGGAAGATACTAGGGGCAATCAGGCCTGGCGCCTGAGACCAGAAGGTGTGAACTGCTTTTACGAGTTCACTGATAACAAAGCAGGAGATGGGAAGCAGAGACACATAGACAGAGACCCTCACAGTTTGCCTGTCATAATTCCATGCATTCTCTTTCTGCAGCTCTCCCTCATTCTTTTGTGTGATGGAACTATATTTATTTTTAAAAAATTCTGTAGGGATTATGCTAGCAAACATTTCTGGGAGACTGGGGGAAATTAAACTTTACCTTGATTCAGAAACCACTGAACTTAATTGAAAGATCAATGAAAAAAATCAACAAATGTAGCATAATGTTAGCCTATGTTGCTTTTAGCAAAACTAGATCCCCCCTTCCTTACACATGGGTATTCATTGAATACATCTGGAAAGACAATTGAGAGAAATATTATTAATATTATTTTACAAAAGTATCTATCTTTAAAAGATTACAGGAGGTCCACAGATGCAGAGACAGTAATGCAAACGAAGTCCAGCTTTTTAAAAGTCTTCTGTTCTGTTCAGTCCAGTGGCACCTTAAAAACTAACCAGATTTTTTGGTTCTTGTAGGTTATCCGGGCTGTGTGACCGTGGTCTTGGTATTTTCTTTCCTGACGTTTCGCCAGCAGCTGTGGCAGGCATCTTCAGAGGAGTAACATTGAAGGACAGTCAATAACCAGATTTTATTCCAGCATAATTTTTTTCAGTGACCATATGCTTCCTGCAGAATTATGTATGATTGCCACAGCATTACATTCCTTATTACAATTTACATATACACATACATAATTAGATGCGCTCATAGGATTATGTGAATTGTTTGCCATGATGCTAAATACTTGTGGGGGGGGGGATGATGCAGAAATAGAAATCCTCTCAGATCTGGCCACCGATGTCTGACTCCTCCTGACAAAGCGTGTAAGGACGCAGCTCCAAAAGCAGGAGAGGCCTAGCTGGTCGATCCCCGCAAGAAACCATTCATCAGCACGGGAGGAAAGGACAGCTCCAGGGAAGGCTGGGAAACGGGAAGGAAACTTTGCAAGGGCTGAGGCAGCCTCTGCCCCTCGCTCCCCCTCTCTGCAAGGTCCCTGAGCTGTGAAGTCCGAGCAACCCCAGCGGGCCTTTCCAAACGACGAAATCCCCCCCATTGACCCAGCAGCCATTCCCTCGAGGCTGATAGCTCAAGCGAGGATTGCTGCCGGAGGCCAGTGGCCTCGGCTGAGGACGACAAGCCCCCCCCCCCCATGCCTTCCCTTTCCCCTCGGAGAAACAAGAAACTCCCAAAGCCCCTCCCAGTTCCAGACAACCCAAACAAGTCCCGGGGGGGGGGGAAAGGCGCAGACCACTGAGTCCCAGCGGCCCCAAGACGCCCACGCCAGACCCCCCTAGCGCCCCCCCCCCAGCCACCATCGCGCGCCCCAAGTTGGGGGCGCGGACTCCGCCCGCCCGAAGTTAGCGAGACTCTCCGGCCGGGAGGAGGAGCTTGCCGGCCCTCGGGGGGGCTGGCCGCACGCGGAGAGGAGGCGGGCTGATGCTGGGGGGCAGTCCCACGCGCCCCTCCCCTCCCCTCATGCACGGGAAGGCCCGGCGGGCTCCGAGCCACGCCAGCCGCCGCGCGGACCCGCTGCAGCCCTCGCGCCGCCTTCGCCGCGCGGAAAGGACGCCGGGGAGCCGCGCTGGGGCTGGGCGGCCGCTAGGGCGGAGGAGAAGGCGAGGAGCGCCTCGCTCGGGCGGCCGCCGCTGCTGCTGCTGGCTGGCTGGCTGGCTGAGGGCCGCCTCGCATGCCATCACAGCAACAAAGAGCGCGCTGAGCGGCGGACGGAGAGGCGCCCCGGCTGCAGGCTCCGAAAGGCGGCGGCGGCGGGACCATGGCTAGGAAGGGGGAGGCCTCCCCCTACGGTAAGCCCCGGGGTGAGGCGGAGGGAGAGCCGCCAGGGCTGCTGAGGGGGGTGGGTCTGGCGCGCGCTGCAGCCCGGGCCGGCTGGCGCCCTCCCCATTTGGCCTGTTTCGGCACTCGCATCCAGCGGTCGGAGTTTGTTGCCTTTCGGGGAGGGAGGGAGGGATGGGGGGAGGGCCGGGGCTTCTCTGCGGAGCCCCTTCGCTACCCTCCATGCTCCCTCCCTCCTTCCCCTCGGCCAAGCTTGTTGCTGCGTCCTTGAGGAGGTCGCAAAGTTGGGGGGGGGGCGACCGAGGCTCGGCGGAGGGAGAGCGGCCACAACTCCTGCAAAGAGCCCCTTCTCCCCCCCCCCCACCGCCCTCCGCCGGGCTGTTCCTGGCGCGGGACTGGCGGAGGGCGGCAGAGAGGGGCGGCGGGATGCGTGCAGGTGCCTCGCCGCCGCTTTGTCTGGGCATTATTGGCCAAGTCGGGCCGCGAGGGGGGGGGGGGACAGGCCGCATCTTGGAAGGGCGTTTGGGGAGGAGGGTGAGTGGTCGTGAGGACGCGGGGCGCCTTGCTGAGGGCAGGGGTTCTGACGCATTTGGGGGGCTTTAAAGGAGAGGGGTTGAGTCAATGAACGCCAGGGCGACATCCGTTTGGGGGCTGTGAGAAAAAGGGTTCTGGGCACAACTCTCTGCCCCTTGGCTCTGGGAAGATGTGAGTTTCTTTGGAATTGGGGAGGTTGAGGATGATGGGTTTGGGGACAGCTTTGGGGTGCCTGTGCCTAACACCAAGGGTTGAGCATAGGTGGAGTTGAATATTGGGTTTGAGAGTGCTCTCTTAGGGGGTGGGACTGATGAATTGGGAGAACCTGTTGGGTGCCCAGGGGGGTTTGGAGTGCTGTCAATGGATAGGTGTGCAATTTGGTGCTGATCTTTTGGGGCTGATGTGCAATGACAGGACAGCATCAGTCGGAAAATACGCTGCAAGGTAAAATTTGAGTAATGATGCAGTGAAGGAGATAGCATTTCATTGGAAGTCATCTGCTGATGCTTGGATGAAACCTAGTGAATCAGAAGTGTGTGATTATTGTTGGCATTTGAAGATCTAGAATCAGAGATTGGTAGGCTTGTTTTGGTATGCAAATAACACTTCATGGCTGCAGCTCTTTCTGAGAGGGAGAAAAAGAATTTGGTGTATATGATGGACAAAAGAAAAGAAATACATTTCTAAAGAGGTAGAGTTGCAGAATATAAGGCTAGAACGGTAGAGAGTGTATGTGAATCTGTTACCACTTGGAGTGCAGCAGCAACGTGCTGATGTATGTGTCCTGTAGTTTGAATGGTGCCTAACAATGTATGTCTCCAGAGTAGTAGATGGGAAAAAAGTATTTATAAAAAATCCAGTACAACTCCCCAGTTAAATATAAAACAATTGCTGTGTACTAAAATCCTTCTTCTTTCTTCTACCCTTGCCAATTCCACCCTGATATCCAAATCTGGCATTCCCCAAAGGTTTTGATTACAGTGAAAGATGCTTATGCTTGGACTTTTCTAATTTTATTTCTGCAAAACAATAAAAAAAAAACCTTGGTTTACTGTAATTGGAAATATGATATATGTATGCATTATATGAAACAAGATATGCCAAGCAATTGCAGATATCCACTTGAATAAATGGAAGTAAAAGTGTTGTGTGACAACACACATTTCTAGACATTAAAAAATGAGCACTAAAGTCACAAAAATATGGTGGTTATTGTTGTAGACTACAGTCTACCAGAGCCATGTGAATTAGCTTTGGATTCCACATGTTAACAGATCACTTCAGGATACAATGGTTCCACATTAACGTACCACACCCTCTTAGCACATTATCTTGATACTTACAGGACAATGATTAGCACATTACAGTTAATACTTTGCAGGACAATGATTCAGCTCAAACCCAACCCCCTTCTGACTATATATTACTCTTCCTACACACTTGACACTGAAAGACACTGTCCTTCAGTGTTACTCCTCTGAAGATGCCTGCCACAGCTGCTGGCGAAACGTCAGGAAAGAAAATACCAAGACCACAGTCACACAGCCCGGATAGCCTACAAGAACCGATGGTGGTTATTATTCTCTTACAGAAAGGAGACTGGCATTACTTCTTGCCTTTCTTAGTCCTTTCATAGCTTTCTGTGCTATTTCCTGCTAGCCACAGCACACGTTGGCTAGCAGGCCTGTAGCTATGGTAGGACATACTGGCTAAAATGTGTAATGCTCCACCAGGAGAAATGCTGCCCCCCCTTTCTGCTAAACTTGTGCTGTTCAGGCCAATGCTTTTCTTCTCTCCAGGTCTCCTCATTGCTGCCCCAGTGTGATACATGGAAAGAAGGAAGATTGAGGCAGCTGTTTGGACATGTGCAGGCAGTCAGGCACCCATGATGGCGGCTGGACTTTTCCTGTAGCTAGGAGAGCCATCGCCACTGCTGCTGTCATACAATCATATACCCCAAGATCTTGTTCATACAGAAGTGTATCCCCATCCTCATGTGTGTTCCTCATTTTTGTTATCCAGATGTAGAACTCACCACGTATCCTTGTTGAATTGCATCTTGTTCATATCTGCCCACTTTTACAGTGTGTTCAGATGTCGTTGAATTCTATCTGGTGTGTTTGTTGCTCCTCCCAATTTGGTATCATCTGCAAATTTAATGAGTAGTCCCTCCACTCCCTCATCAGATCAATTATAAAAATATTGAAAAGTACCGTGCCCAGAACTGAGCCCTGTAGCTCAGTTCTGTGAGGGGCTAAGGCTCAGTGGTAGAGCATCTGCTTGGCATGCAGAAGGACCCAGGTTCAATCCCCAGAATCTCCAGTTAAAGGGACTAGGCAAGTAGGTGATGTGAAAGACCTCTGCCTGAGACCCTGGAGAGCCGCTGCTAGTCTGAGTAGACAATACTGACTATGATGGACCAAAAGTCTCATTCAGAATAAGGCAGCTTCATGTGTTCAATCCACCCCACCGGACACCTCCCTCCATTCAGATGAAGTGCCATTGACAATTACTTTTTGATTGTGGTTCTCCAACCAGTTCCCTGTCCACCCAACTATGCTTGAGTCCAGTCCACAGCTTTCTAGTTTACCCATCAGAACATCATGGGGAACCCAGTCAAAAGCTTCACTGAAATCCAGGTAAACAACATCGACAGCATTCCCTTGATCCAGTAAGCTCGTCACTCGATCAAAGAAGGAAATGAGGTTGTACTGGCAGGACCTGTTGGGGACAAATCCATGCTGAATTCCTGGGATCACCAAGTTGTCCTTCAGATGCTCACAGATTAATCCCTTTAAAATTTGCTCCAGTATCTTCCCTGGGACAGAGGTTAGACTGACTGGCCTGTAGTTTTCTGGGTCATCCCTCCTCCCTTCTTTGAAAACTGGGGTAACATTTGCCCTCCTCCAGTCTTGTGGCACATCTCCCATCCTCCAAGAGGTCTGGAAGATGATGGACAAAGGCTCTGCAAGCTCTCTAGAAAGGTCTTTGAGCACTCTATTCTACTACTACTGTCTACAAGGTAGTGTCATGCTAGGCATTATGCTCCCCCCCAGGACTTAAGAAGCAGGTGAGTTAGGGATGGGGGGATGAAATGGGGTTGCTAGGGCTCAACTCTAAGTCTGCCTCCCATTAGGTTTGAGTTTTGAAGGATCTGAAGTTGAAAAGTGATTCTTAATCTGAACATATGCAGAATCTGCTTCCTCATGTAATGGAGTAATCCAGTCTTTCCTTATGGTATTTTTAGGGTTAAGGCACAATGGGGAGGGGGGGAATGGTGTTCTCTAGCTAAAAGGGTTGATATGTCTGAGCTTGCTTTCTCTTTTATCATCTCACTTGGTCCCTTTACAACCACCACCCAGTACAAGAGGGTGCCTGTGTTTGCAGTGACACATTGAGGTGAGAGACTTAAAAAACTCTTTGAAATAAGTAAAATAGTTCCCCCCCAAGGTTCCCTTTTCACAATCACTTCCAACAGCAAGATTTTACATGTGAAAAGTGTCAAGGCAAAAAATAAAGATCAAAATCAAACTTCATTCCTGTGATGTAAAGTACTACAGTTAAAGTGCCATCCTGACCAGAATTGCACCCATCTAAGTCCACTGTACCCTGCTTCGGATGGCATTGCAAATGTTCAGATCTGGATAATTTAAAGCCTTATTAGTTGTAACTAGCTGAGGCTCAAACTGTTAACTAGGTTTTGAGATCCTTAGAGCTCTTCTTTGGGCTGGACCTTAACAACAACAGCAACAACAACAAACCCTCCTCAGTAATCCTATACTCTTTTTTTCCATATAAAGTGGCTTCATATATTCATGTGACCCAAGGATTGTGGTGTTTTCAGAGAATAATCAGTGTTTCCATGTTAAATATTATAAATCTCAATCACAATTATTCAGAACAGGCAAAGTTTGGGGAATTGTGGGAGACAGTAGCTAAACATTTGGGATGCTGTAGTCATTGCAGTCTTAACCATACTTACAAGGGCATAAGCCAAATTTAACTAGCATTTACTTCTGAGTAAACATACTTAGGATTGCAATACCCATCTTCTTTAGTGTCACATATCTATTAATCTGCCAACACGTTTTATGTATCTTTGACAGAAGGACAGAATTTTTTTCTCTTTCACATGGCCCATGTTTCTACTTGAGTCTATTTAAGAACCTCTAATGCATTATAATCCTATTGTATATACTTGGAAGCTGATGCCATTGAGCTAAATGAAGCTTCCTTTCAAACAAGTGTGATAGGATTGCAAACTGGTAGTGCAAACCTGACATCCTTCTAAGCCCACTGACTTCAATGGACTTAGAAGAGCATTACTCTTCTTGAAAACCCAGCTCCTTAAGGCTCCAGTACTGGATTTATTTTTGTGCCTGCAGTTATTAAAGTGGGGCATAGCTAAGACATCAACTAAATGATGGTGGCACAAACTACATTAGGTAACAGGAACACTACCATGCAAAACTCCATTTTGTGTGTTGCTTCTTTTTAATACAAATGCACTACTACCTGCAATTTTGTAATGTTTTAAATAGATTGACATTTTAAAGTATATTGAGTTGTTAGAGACTTCACTTTAGCACCAGAGCTTCTAACCTCAAGATATATAGCGGATTCTTATTTCTCTCTCTTTCCCCGTAAGATTGTGTCAAAAGGGAACTATGCATGCACTGATGAATAGTGTGAAAGCAGTCTGTAAAGCAGTCAATGTATATTTGACAAAGCACTGTAGAAGCAGTAAATGTGTATTTGACATTTATGTTTTATTGTATTTATAATAAACCTGAAACATTTTCATCTAATAGATCACAATATCATCTAATAGGTTACACTAATTATTTAAAAGTATAAACATGGCAGTTCTGTACTGATGCATAACTACATTGGACTTATGTCACCCTAACAAAAACGTTCTGGTTACAGGCCTGGTGGCTATCTGATGGCATACCATAAAACATATAGCCAAAAGTGTATGCTTAAGTGGCTTTTTTGCAGGAGAAGTCATGGCTTCTGATGAATTACAGTACCCTAAATTTTTGCTCTTCTAGCAGTTTTCATGTCCACCAGAATTTCGCTTTTTCTCTCAGGTCCCATTTTGCTTGTCAGCATTCTACTGAGCTTCTGTGAATGATATATTGTATTACATGCTGTCTGAAAGTTTGTAATTCAACTTTTTTGCATAATAGGGCTCTTGATGTAATATTGAATTAAATGCAAATAAGAGCAGTGCTTTCCCAATCCAAATTATTCAACACTGCATGCCATTTGAATGAAATTATTATAACTTGGCATTGAATTGCCAAGGTGAAATTTTGTAACAATACTAGTTGGGTCACATATTACATTTTCTGTATATGGAATTATACCTGTGAGAAATTCCTGTGCATGGATGGTGCCTTTGCAAATGTATTGCTAAACTATACACACAGTTCTTTTTCATAGCATATGAAGTACAGAACTCTAGATTCTTAAGCACACAGATTGGTCAGGAAATGTACATGTGATTAGTTCATACATTACACTTGCATGTACATGTTAATACAGAACTCTTGCATGAATATCCAGCTATGGGAATCATTTCAAGGTATTATCACTCATGAAAAATGTAGCATGTAAAGCAGCCCAAAGTATTTTTTGTCATTTATCTGAAAGCCCTAGAGCCCAAAAGCATTTATGGTGTCATAGAATTACAGGGCCAGAAAGTAATCTGGTTCAGTAGTCCCCCACAGATGCAGGATACAAATAATCATTGTAAATTGGCATTGGAAGGAAACAATTGGTTATGTTGTTCATTTTGCCCTAATAATTAGGTTAATATATTTTTCCTTATCCTGATAGTCTGAAAAATAATTATGTCTAGTTTTTAAACATTTTTTCCTGTCCTGTAATGGTGCAAAGGCTTGCATTGGTAAAAGGATAGGGACTGTGACCAATACTACTGAGGCCTGTGGTATATACTATATTGTAGCCTATCATTGTAAGTATGCTTTCACTATGTAGTTCCTATACCACTTAATATGACATATTGTCATATTTAAATGCTTATGCTTTGTTTTTAGATTTGTTTCAGTTCTATTTTAGATTTCTGCTTGTTTTCAGATTTCTGTAGTCCAAACTCTATTGCACTGTTCATTGACAGCACATTTCTGACCTTCAAGGGTGAAAGCCCTTAGGAGGCCAGGAAGGGGCTGCACCGGTGCCCTGGCTACTTACACTGCCCCCCCACGCCGGTGCCCAGGCTACTTACACTGGTGTTAGTGGCTTCAGCGCTGGTGAGGAGACCCGGACACCAGTGTCCAGATGCTGCCATGGCAGCACCTCCCCGGAATGCTGGTGGGGCCTTCTGCTGGCATCTCACCGGCGTAAAGGCCCGTGCTGGCGTTCTGGGGCATCTTGGGAGGCGTTCCCGGGGTGTTCCGGGAGGAGGAGCTGCCATTAGGCAGCCTCCTGTCCCCTTTCATCCCTGGATGATGGTGCCGAGAATGGCATTGCAAAAAAGCAGACACAGCCTCACTATTCTCTATGGGGCTTTTTGCCCCATTTTACACAAAAAAAGCTGGTTAAAGGTTTTTTTCATGCTTTTGGTGTGCGGGGAACTTCTTAGGAGGCGTTGTGATGCGCCTCCTGCCCGTTGTCCCCACATGCCAAAAGCACAGGAATGGGCTGTGAATGGGCTGTGAATGTCCTATCTTGTTGATTGTATTTGACTTATACAAGGTAATCCCCTTTGACTCTCGGTGAGAAAGGCAGACTGTAAACAAACAAATAAATAAATAGTTTTTGAATGCTCAGATAGGGTTTTGTAAATTTTGGTCTATGTTGTACTTTGGGATAGTTCCAAAATTGACAAAGGAAATAATGGAGTAAAATGCTATTGCTAAAGATTGAGACATTGGATAATGTTAATTTAAGCTGGAGATGTGTGTGTAAAGTGCCATCAAATCGCAGCCGACTTATAGCGACCCCTTATGGGGTTTTCAAGTCAAGAGACTAACAGAGGTGTTTTTGGGTACCACGGCTTATAAATGGTTGGAAGACGTCTTCACAGCTAAAGGGGCCAAACAAAGTGTGAACAGTATTTTTTATAACGTTTTCAAACTCTTAATACATTGCTGGAATACAAGTGCGGTAACCCCCATTGGCACATCTCTCTTACTTATGGGGCTGTGCCTGATAAAGAATGTCCTTTAATAAACATTGTAATCGATGTCCTTTATTTTTACATTTCACAGATCTGTAGAATATGCAACAAGTAGTCTTTGTTTCATTTATGGTGACCTGCAAGACAATTTTGTTTCAGCAGTCTATTTGTAGAATGTTTTGTTTGTTTATTTATTTACTTCATTTATACCCTGCCTTTCTCCCCAGTGGGGATTCAAAGCTATTTGCATGGTTCTGCTCCCGTGCAGTTTATTTTGTTTTGTTGGAGACACTTTTTGGTAACGTTTCTGATTATTGTAACATTGTTTTATAGTGCTGTAGTAAGCAGAGTTCAGTTGAAGTCCACAGGCTTAAGAAGGCTACAAGTGTATTTATGATTCTACTGTTACAGTATATTTTTAATTGTGTAGTTTGAAATTACCTTGAGCTCTACGAAAGGGATGGTATATATTTTTGAAATAAATGAAACAAAGTGCAACTTTTTGATGCCTGTTAGATGTGAAAATTTGTGCCAGTAATTAAATGAAGACATGTTCCGTGAAAAAGAAATATGCCTGTGTCAAAGCAGAAATAATCTAGCTGGCACCAGTTCATCAGGATAAATCAATTTGAATGTCTTTTTAAAAACATAATTAAGTGCAGATACTACTCATGCACTACTTATACTTTGCTCTGAGTACTTAGCCCAGTTCCTTACATTATTTTTTCCTTAAACACATAATTAATGTGCATTTATAATTTTGAGATCAATGAGGTATTTATTTTATTTTTATTTAAAAGAATTTTATCCCCCCTTTCTACTTGATCAGGGTCCACAAGGCAACAAACATAAAAGCATTTGAACAATTAAGTTAAAATATAAAACTCAATTGAAAACACATAAACACTAGAAGGAGGACCAAAAACCATTATTGGGGGTATGCTGGATGAAACAAAAAAGTCTTAACCTGCTGGCAAAAGACACTGATAGACAGAAGAATCTCCCTGGGGAGGGAGTGCTGAACGTTTGGTGCCACGACAGAAAAGGCCTCTTTTTGGGTCACTATCTGTCTAGCCTCAGATGGCAGGGGCAACTGAAGCAGGGCCTCCAAGGAAGAGCAGGTAGGCTTGCACGTGACAAGGCAGTCCTTAAGGTATGTTGGTCCCAGGCTTTGCATGTGTGTAAAGTGCCATCAAGTCGCAGCTGACTTACCCTGGTGGGGTTTTCAAGTGATTAAGCAGAGGTGGTTTGCCATTGCCTTCCTCTGCAGAGTCATATTTGGAGGTCTCCCTTCCAAGTACCCATCCAGCTTAGCTTCAAAGATCTGATGAGATTGGGCTACACTATTCCATTCCACATCCCTGTTCCAGGCTGTGCAGGGCTTTAAAGGTCAATACCAGCACCTTGAATTGAGCTCGGAAGCAAATTGGAAGCCAGTGTAGGTGCAACAAGATTGGAGTGACTTGGTTCCTGCGACCCACTGCATTCAACACTCTGGCTGCAGCATTCTGTACCAACTGAAGCTTCTAACAGGTATGTTCCATATCTCTCTTAGTATCTAATTGGCAGATATTAGTCTTCACCATTTACAAATACGTGCATCTTCCATCAGATTTGGGAAATTTCCTTCCATGTACCTTAAAAACATTGCATTGGAAAGTCATGACAAAGAAACAAATATTTATACTTTTTAATTTACAAGTTATTTATACCTTTTAACCTACAAGTAATTGAAACTAGATAATTTCCACCTATGTAGTGGTACCCAAATGATTTAAACTGACATACTCATATGGTCTGACATATTCTAGTTGTGGGATGGGCTGGTTTTGTGCTTAGAGTTTTACAATCAAATTGGTTTTATTTGTCAATGTAAAATTCTGTTTCTGAGTACTTGCTTACAGTTCATTTTTCAAGTAAAGACTATTGGGAGGCTAACTGTGTCTACTTTCTTATAGCTAATCTAACAGTGCCATTCTGAACACTAATCCTAACCTCTTCTAAATCCAGTGAAATCATTGGACTACACTGGAAATTCGTCACTCTAACACCAATACAATAAACAGGCTATCCAGCTATCTTTTATACACTTGGGTACAGCAAAGCAAAGAGCTGTACCATAGATATTGGGTACAACTAACTGGAACAGTTGGTGTCACAGCTATTTGGTACAATGCATGTAGTTATCAGTTAAAACCCATCATAAGACTGATCACAATGGAACTGATTTGAAAGGGAATAAGTGTCAAAGACAGCAATTCACTTTTTAAGCTCTCTCTCATGCAATAAAACATATCTTGTGAATAATTTGTAAATCAATAGGTGCAATAGTGTGGTGATCTGGGTACAAATTCCAGCTGAGAACAACTGGGAGCAACCCACTATCTCTTAACCCCAGTCTTCTATTGTAAAACTGAAGCAATCTATTTTAATCAAGTATACAAGGAATAAATTTAGGAATGCAAAGGCTTGTAAAATGGAAAAAATGTGTACAAGCTATTACATTTGTAAATCTTTTTCTTGTCCAGTCTTATATGCCATTAAAAAATTAGTTGTAGGTCTGTGTAGAAGAAGTTGCCTACCAACCCGAGAATTGTTATCACCTTGGAAAGCAAGAGCCACTGGGATCTCTTAGTTTTAAAATGTTATAATCAACAACCATTTTACATTTAGACATTTTCTTTTATTAGTCCTTATTTATTACTGTTATGGCATAATTCTTTGTGAACTTCACTAAACGATTTTAATTTTGAGAAATCCTAGTTATGGTTCACATTCTATAATTTCCTTATGCTGGTCACAGATAATAGCATGTAATATTTCTTAATTGTACATCTTTGAGAGCCAAATAAATATGATAATCAGGAAATATATTACCTTCTCTGCTTACTTTTTGTGAGGACCTTGCATTTATTCATGTCTGTACAGAATTATTCCATAGACTTCAGCAATATTTGAATGGGGGATGATCCTAATTTATTCTATTTCTTAGTGTTAAACTTGAAAGGCTGTATTGAAAGGAGCAGATAGATAAATTTCTCCTAGAAGCCTGCCAGAGGAGACACAATGAGAGGTAGTGGTGTTTTGGAGATATTGCAGAGTACTGTAAATATGTATTTTTGGATTGCTCAGAGTATGGACTATGTAAATTCTCTATAAGGTCTTCTGAAATAAGTTATGTAGACAATAGTTACATTAAATATGTATTTAGAGAATTTTAAAGACATTAATTATTTTTAGGATTATTATACTTTTGAATAATTTTATACAATGAATTATGGGATTGATTACACATCATAAACATTGAATGGGAATTATTATGAAGATTATTTTTCAAATGTTCATTCTTTTATAGACTTTGGGCTTTTGTGCAGAATACACAGAATCGTAATAAGAATTTTAAAGGGTTTCTTCTTTGAGTCTTTGGAGGCCTTTAAGCAGAGGTTGGATGGCCATCTGTCGGGAGAGCTTTGATTGAGGGATCTTGCATGGCTGGGGGTTGGACTTGATGGCCTTTGTGGTCTCTTCCAACCTTGTGTGATTTTGTGATTTGTGATTAGTATTGTGATACTAGTTATTACCTATTATTACTTATAAGCAATGCATAGATTTTAAAAAAAGGAATTAAGAATATACAAGTTTTATCAATTTTACATATAAATGGTAATACAAAGAAAAGAAGAAGACAAAAAACAAAAAAATAAAAAAAGGAGGAAGGGATACCCCCACTTTTTCTAACATCCTAATTGAGTTACAGATATATTCCCTTTTTCTGGTCATAGTCAATCTAAATACATTTATGCATACGTATTTGCTTGAGTTTAAGGTTAACCTCCATCAAACATTGGTTTAATTAACATTTATTCCCCATTAAACCAGTTTGGTGTGGTTCAGGAACTTGCTTTCTTTTTTTTCTGCCCTATAGTTACTTATGAGTTATTCTTACTCTTTTTTATTCCCTTGTTCTCCCTTATCCTCTCTGGTTTCTATGTAATATTATACATCAAGGGTTTATCGTTTCATCGTTCACAACCTTTCAGGAATATATAAAAGGTTTCCCAATGTTTTCGATGGTATTCATATGTTCTGTTTTTTAGAAGATCGGTGAGTCTCGCCATATTAGCATATTCGCTCGATTTTTCCAGCGAGGTTGTAGTGTCTGGGATACAATCAGATTTCCACGTTGTCGCTATTACTATTCTTGCCGCTGTTACTAGATATTTAATCATGATGTGATGGTCTTTTTTTATATTCCTTGGCATCCTGTTAAGTAAAAACATTTTAGGATTGAAATCAATATGCTGTTTAAGTATTTTTTCAATATTTTAATGTATTTCTTTCCAAAATATCTGTACTCTACAACATGTCCACCAACAATGATAAAACATGCCCGTATTAATGTGACATTTCCAGCACATTCCTGATGTTGATTTGTCTATATTTTGAATATCATTAGGGTTGATGTACCAGCTGTAAAACATTTTAAACCAGTTCTCTATGATGTTTTCACTAACCATGAATTTTTCCAGTGGAATATTTTCTTTAAAATTTTCCATCCACTTGATTACACAAGTTTTTATCAGTTCTGCTTCCGTGTCGTATTTTAGAAGTAGTTTGTATATTTTACCCAACAGGTGCTCTTCGGATTTTATTATTATTTTCTCAAATTCTGTTTCTTCTTTCCACTTCCCTGCTATCATGCAATCACTTTTAAGTCTCGATGTCAGTTGGTAATGAGCAAACCATCTAAGTTTAGGATTTAATATTGCTACCTCTTGCCATGTTTTTATCTTTCCGGTTTTTTGCAATAAATCTTGGTACCTGATATGTCCAAATTCTTTTCTTTCATTGTTATTTCCATAAGCATTGTAAGGAGCCATTAATAAAGAAGGAGTGGGACTGAGTCTGTGTTTGTTCTTAGTCCATATCCAAATTAAGCTTTCACCAATAGGATGTGGAAGATATTGTTTCATTTCCTTTGTTACATTTTTAATCCATAATAACTGATGGAGTCCACAATTAAGCTCAACTTGTTCCACTTTCAGATTCCTAGTATCTGGGGTTACAATCCAATCCCTGATCCAGACTAACCCTGCTGCATAATAGTAAAGTTTTAAATTCGGGACCGCCAGTCCTCCTCTGTTTTTTTCATCCTGCATGCATTTGAATTTTATTCTTGGTTTTTTTCCTGCCCATATGTATTTGTTGATTTTTTGCTGCCATGTTCCTATTGTCTTATCACTAATAGTAATAGGTATAGTTTGGAAAAGAAAGTTTATTCTGGGGAGCACGTTCATTTTAACTGTTGCTATCCTCCCCATCCAAGATGTTTGTAGATTGGACCATCTTTGTAAATCTTTAGAAATAGTTTGCCAGACTTTCCCGTAATTTAAATCGAATAGGTTCTCATTTTTTCTAGGGATATATATTCCAAGGTATCTAATTGGGTCTTTGGTTATTTTACATCCTGATTTCTTTTCTACTATTTCCTCCTCGGGAGTAAGAGATTCCAGAGATATCTTCATTTTTGTTTTATTGATTCTATATCCTGACATTGATCCATAGTTCAATAACTCTTCCATTAGATATCCTAATCGTTTACGTGGCTCCAAGATTGTTAACAGTACATCATCCGCATAACTTTGTATTTTGAACTCTTCTTCTCCTATGATCAAACCTTTAATTTTAGGGTTTTGCCATATTTTATTAGCTAAGATTTCAAGAGCTAGATTAAAAAGTAGAGGAGAAAGAGGACACCCCTGCCTTGTACCTTTCTCAATTTTTATGTTTTCTGTTATTCTTCCATTTATTAATAATTTTGCTGTCTGGCTACTATAGATGCTAGATACCCATTTGGTAAAGTTCCCATCTCAATAAAACTTCGGAGGACCTGAGTCATGAATTCCCATGAGATATTGTCGAACGCCTTTTCATCGTCAACAAAGATGAATGCAAATTTCTCAGCCCGGCACCGGACCACCTCTCTTGCATTAAGTACAAATCTTATGTTCTCTCTCATGAGTCTTTTTGTCATGAAGCCGGTTTGGTCTTCATGAATCAAATTAGTTGCACAATATTTTAGACTATTGGTAAGGATTGAGGTGAATATCTTATAGTCTGTGTTGAAGAGTGAAATCGGCCTGTAGGAAGATGGCAAGGTCAAATCGTTACCTTCCTTCAGGATAAATGTAATAAATGCTTCTTGCCAGGAGTCTGGGATGATTTTAGTGGTTAGTATTTCATTCATTATTATTTGTAATGGTGATGTAACCTGTTCTATGAAGCATTTGTAATATTTAGCTGTGATACTGTCGGGACCTGGTGCCTTCCCCGGTTTTAAATTCTTTATAGCCTGGATCACTTCTTCTTGGGTAATCTCTTGATTTAGAACATTTTCTTCATCTTCTGAAAGTTTATTTAAGTGACTTCTTTGTATATATTCTCTTATTTTACTTCTGCGTCTCTCCTGCCCCTTGGTTTTGTATAGTTTTTAAAGTAGTCATGAAAGCACTCTAATATTTTGGATTCTTTATAGGTTAATTTTCCGTTTATTTTAGCCTTTGGGATTATTCTCCGTTGATTTTCTTTAAGTATATGAGCAAGAAATTTACCCAGTTTGTTTGCATGTTGGAAAAAATGTTGTCTTGCGAATATCAGTCCCCCCCCCCCCCATTTCTTCTATCTGGAGCTGCTCTGTTTTTTTACGAATCAGTTTTATTTATTATAAAGTTTTTCTATTGTTTGTTATCTGATGTTTTTCTGATTGTCTCAGTTTCTGTTGTAATTCTGTCATTTTCCTTTGTTTTTCTTTCTTTATACTTGTGTTAAGGGCTATAAAAACTCCCCGCATATATGCTTTACTGCAGTCCCAAACCATTGTATTCTTTACTTCAGGTGTCTGATTTACACACAAAAATCCTTTACGCTCTTTATGACATTTTTCAATATCCGATTGTTTATACAAAATATTTTCATTTAATCTCCATCGAAACAGACCAGTTCTTGCCCATTTCCATTTAATTTCGACTGGGTTATGATCGGCATATGTTTTTGCCAGCATCTTAATGTGTTCTAAGTTTTCATTTAAAGTTGAGATCCAGCATTGATCAATCTGAGAATATGTTTTGTGCCGATCTGAGTAGAAGGTATAATTTTTAACAGTAGGATTTTTAGTCCATACATCTTGCAGATCCAGGTCTTTCATGAAACAATTTACATTTCTAGGGAGCCTTTCCCCCTTATAGTTCTTTGAACAGTCCAATTTGGGGTCAAAGACCCCGTTCATATCTCCCATAATTACGATTTCATATTCTTGAAATTTTTCTAAAACTGAGAAAAAAGGAATTTAAAAAATTCTCCTTGGCATTATTAGGTGCATATATAGGTGTGTGCCCCCGTTCGCAATTGTATTTTAAGTATTAGGAATCTATCCTCTACGTCTACCCGTTTTTCAACCACGATAATGTTGGGGTCCTTGATATAGATTGCAATTCCTTTTTTTGTGTGTGACTGCTGATGACATATACACCTGACCAAGTTTTTTCTCTCTTAACAAATATGTATGTTTCTTTTTTATATGTGTTTCTTCAATACAAATGATATTGGCATCGTTTTTCTTAATATTATGAAAAGTCTTCTTTCTTTTCTTTACTGTGTTTAAACCATTTATATTAATCGAGATTATTTTCAGACTTCCCATTTTTATTTCTTTTATTTTCTTTAAAGAGCAGCGGCCTCTCCTAATTTGTCTTCTTCTGTACTGGGATAGATTGTTCAGTCGAGTGATCGTCTCCATTTTTATTTCGATCTTTAAATTCTTTAAATTCTTGTGACAATAATTTTTTTTTGAGGATTACCGCTTCTTCAATACACCTAATAATTTGTCTTCCTGTAGGTAATTGTGTATTGAGACTGTACAGACCACTCCACCTATAACTAATTCCTCCTTCTCGTAGTAACTTTCTAAGTGAATCATAGTCTTTTCTTTTTTTTCTCACCATAGGTGGTAGGTCTGAAAATATTGAAATATCTTTCTCTTTGTACTTTAATGGTTTTTGCCTGTGTTTTAATAGTATATCATCTCTATCTTTTTTGTTGGCAAATTTCACCATTATTTCTCTTGGGATTTTTGTTGTTGCAAATACTGAGTTTGTACGATAAATAACTGCAATTGTAGAACTGAAATGAAGCTGTCACAACTGTTGATCAGCCATTGAGTCTTGCTGCGCTAAACAGGTCCTCAGACTCTCAGCCAAATTGTAAGAAATGACATTTTATTTCTGATCCACTATAACAAATATTACTGCATTTTACCTTTCCCCCTTCATGAATAGTATGGTCTTTTGTTTTAAGTATAGCAGTGCCACGCACTTCATCTGTCCCTGTTCACCAGGAACAATCTGATTTTCTGGTATGTGTCTGTGGTAAATCACTGCATCTGTCATTACTAGGTTCACTTTCTCTCTTACATAGGGTTGCCAACTTCCAGGTACTAGCTGGAGAGCTTCTGCTATTACAACTGATCTCCAGCCGGTAGAGATCAGTTCACCTGGAAAAAATGGACGCTTAGGCAATTGGAGTCTAAGGCATTGAAGTCCCTCCCCTCCCCAAATCCCACCTTCCTCAGGCTCCTCCCCAAAAATCTCCAGGTATTTCCCAACCCAGAGCTGGAGCTGGCAACCCTATTCTTACAGAATATAAATATCTGCGTGAAGGCAGATATCCTGTTTCTTGTGTGCACACCCATAATGTGAACACTAAAGCTGCAATCCTATGCACACTTAATGTAAAAGGAATTCTTATTACACTCACAGGAAATTACATTTGAGTGACCATGCATAAAATTAGGATGCATGTTAATATATAGTGTACAGCCTGTCACATAGCTCACTACCAATGCTAAAGTGTGGTTTGAAATGTTGAAAATACTATAGTATGATAACGTTTCTCTAGTGTATCTTTAAAAAAAGCACTTTCTTCGCTTTTTAAATGGCACACATGGGATAGAAAAATAAATGACTACTGCACAGAGTCTAGCCTTCAGCAATATGTAATAGTGGGTAGAAGTAGAAATCTTTGCTATAACAATAGGTGTGTGACCTGCATGTCCCTGTCTTCCTCTGTAAAAACCTTCCTCCGCTAAATAAATTCTTGAGCTGGCATTGGGAGGTAAGTCATGGACTTGGGTCCATAGGAACATTTGCATGGATGGAGTGATGTCTGCCATCAGAGTGCAACTTTTTCACCTCACCATTCCCACTGCATTCCACCTCCACCCCCAATTTCTGGACTGTAGCAAGAGTGGGGAGGCAGGTGGAAGTCATTCCATCCACAGAAACACTGGTGAATTCAAGTTATTGATTTGATCCTGGATTCTAAGTAAAGTGGCAAAAGTAGTTTATTTGGGTATTACAGTCTGTTTTTTAATAATTTGTTGTGTATCTGACTAAAGCAATGTCTCTGCATGGAAAGCACATGAAGTTCTCATGTCCCTCTCCGTTCCTGCAGCCCCTTCTGACCCCTGAAAAGTTCATTCCTGGAGTAACAGGATCCATGTGAAGGAACAGCAGGGTGAGTTGGTAGGCTGAAGCAAGGAGAGAAATTAACCTCTTTCCTAGCAGAACTGTGCTTGACTGTGAGAGGAGGAGCTATTTCACCCCCTTGTTCTTCTTTACCCCAGCCCCCCCCAACCTGTGTAGCTGCTCCTCCACATAGTTCCAGTGACCTATAAAGACACTAGGAGATGAAAGGGGCTTCAGGAGCAGAGAGGAATGCAGTAAAACCCCACATTCTGTGCACAGAGTGGTTGGATATAGGCCATCATTGGTTTTATATGACAGGGTTCTTAGTTTTTATAATTGATAATACACATTGGCAAGATATGTTCTACCCTTAATGCTGCCTTAGCAATAGATTGATGGAGTAATTCATATTTATAACTACTGGAAACAGGGATATGGAAAGACTAGAAATTGTCCTCCATACACGTCCACTGAAGCAGTGCTATGCAGTTCAGATGTGTGGCGATATCTCCATGCTGGTACAAGACAATCTGCCAGAGGGCTTGAATGAAGTTGCCTGAGACTCCATTTCAGTCAATTAGATCTACAAAGTAAGAAGTACACAAACAGTTTCTGTTTCTTTCCTTAAAATAGGCAATTATGTAAAATTGTCAAGAAAGACATAACTGTAGATGAGTAGTGATTAATACTGTATTAATAAGTCAGTGGATTAATAGCAGCTCTGTTGGGCTTTGTGAATTCTTCCATTTCATATAGGGCTTGATTATTTTCTCTGTACTGTTTTCTTAATCTTCAGCTACCGTCTTTCAGCATTTAAAACATTTTTTTAAAAAAATTCTCAAATCAGCATTTTGTATAAGTGAAATAACAAGTACAGCTTTTGATATTCAAATTAGTACAAGAAAACATACAAGTGAGCAGATAAAATTACTTTTGCCTAACTGAGTGCAGAGATAAATTACTTCAAGGTCATTATCTTAAACAGCTCCCCCTTCTTTTAACATCTAGTCTTATGATAAGTTCTGGATAACTCGAAAACTTAAACACTGTTTTGTGTCATATTGCATGGTCTCAACTAAGGGTATAGAGAAACTTGGTTTTGTCAAAGATTTGGAGGTGAATGGCATGTAGTTGACATGGAGCACATCACTGGGGACACCTGCAGCTGCATTCCATTTCTTGGGATTGCATCAGTGTCTCTCGATCAGGGGTACCTCTTATTTTCAAATCAAGTAAACCTCCAGTATCCTGTATACAACCTAGTACTTCTGCTCTTAAAGATACGTGTGAGTGAACTTCAGGGTTGAAAACAGCTTATGTTTCTTACTGGAACTGTCTGTGTTGAAGGGCTTGAAGAAGAAGATGAGAGGTACTGCCTAGACCAGGGGCTCCTAACGTGGTTTCTGGCACCCGCCATGTGTTTTTAGGAAGTGGGTGGGACCAGGTAGCACTTTTGCCCAGCAAGGCTTCTGACCTATTGGAGATTGGCTGGGCTGTGCAGCTTTTTTAAAATGATACTTTTGTAGCAGCTGCCACTACAGCACTAGGATCTTCACTGTGTTACTGAAGTTAAGCTGTGGCAATAATTTTACTTTCTCCACCTCCTGCAGCAGCTGCTTTGTGGCAACCATTTTGTTGCTGCTCCCACTATGCCATGTCAGAATTCCAAATGTGCCCACAGGCTCAGAATGGTTGGGAACCCTTAAAATGGTTGGGGAGCCAGCGTGGTGTAGTGTTTAAGAGCAGTGGTTTGGAGCAGTGGAGTCTGATCTGGAGAACCGGGTTTGATTCCCCACTCCTCCACATGACCGGTGGAGGCTAATCTGGTGAACTGGATTTGTTTCCCAACTCCTACACATGAAGCCAGCTGGGTGACCTTGTGCTAGTCACACTCTCTCAGCCCCACCTACCTCACAGGGTGTCTGTTGTGGGGAGAGGAAGGGAAGGTGATTGTAAGCAGGTTAGATTCTTCCTTAAGTGATAAAGTTGGCATATAAAAACCAACTCTTCTTCTTCTTAGACCACTTTCTTACCAGTAGCTTCCAGTTGCCCTTTGTATAATTGTTCTGATCCTAAAGGTAAAGGTCCACTGTGCAAGCACCGGGTCATTCCTGACCCATGGGGTGATGTCACATCCCGATGTTTACTAGGCAGACTTTGTTTGCAGGGTGGTTTGCCAGTGCCTTCTCCAGTCATCTTCCCTTTACCCCCAGTAAGCTGGGTACTCATTTTACCTACCTCAGAAGGTTGGAAGGCTGAGTCAACCTTGAGCCGGCTACCTGAAACCAACTTCCGTTGGGATAGAACTCAGGTCGTGAGCAGAGCTTGGATTGCAGTACTGCAGCTTACCACTCTGTGCCATGGGGTTCTGACCCTAGCTGCTCTAAACTGCAACTAAGCTTCTCTTAGGCCTGTACTGTCCCATTTATTATTTTTATGGGACATTCCCAGTCCAGTGTCTTATTTAATCCTAGAACTGTTCAAAGTGTGGACCTGATAAGTACGTGGATGAGTGACCATTTAAAATCCAGTAGAGTATAAGAACTGACAATATAGTTTGTTTAAACGTTTACGGGTATTTTAGCACTGATATTATTATATTTCAAGGAAAATAGATTTCCAGGTGAATTTTAAAATGTGCCTTAGTATCGGAAACACTATGAGTTTCCGATACTAAGGCACATTTTAAAATTCACCATTATTCTAGTTTACATCTAATGTATACCAGGAACGAGTGGTTTTCAGCCTAAGGAGCTTACAGTCTAATCATTTCAACCCTAAAAAATTGCTAATCAAAGCTAGAGAGAAACTGGATAGTTGCAAGGGAGGTCGCAATGCATAATTAACTCATATAATGTTGCATGATTAACATTCTGACAGATGTGACAGGCACTAACAGAGATGCCTTTTCAAACAATAGGATTAGATCAATTCACGACAGATAGAAGTATGAATATTAACCATGGTTGTATCTGCAAATGAATCTGCCATGTTCAGACTGTAAACTTATCAGATATTGTGTATAAATAGTGAATGCCGATAACCATATTGCCTTGCCCATGTCAGGCTGTCACTGTCAGAAATAGAGCACTTGGCTAGATGGACCCACATTCTCATATTCTTATACCTCCAGTTATTTATTTAGAGAAGAGGAGCCAGGTCTGACCAGGTTGTTGGATGCTTACAAGAAGTGTCTCTCCTTGGGGTCCAGGGAAGGAGCCATGCTCAGGCTGAAGCTCAGTGATAATGTAAAATATCTACTTCTACCCTGATCGGGTATTTGCAGTGGAAAATATGGAGCCTTGGGCTTTAAAAAACTCTTGGAAGAAGAAAGGAGGGAGTAAGCCACTGATAGCTAGTAGAAGTACTGCAGAATGAGATGTCTTGTTTTTCCCCTGAGGTGCCAACTACCTCAGCATCTAGTGCTTTATTCAGAGAATTTCAAGTCTGTCTGCATCTGGAAGGGCTAGAACCCCCCCCCCCCTTAATGAAAAGCTGGGTTGCGGAGGATGCTGATTTCTATTCTCATTACTAAATTTACTGTTTTTTCTGCTCTTGTACAGAATTGAAGAAAATAAACAAGTTTCATTAATAAAAGCAAGATGGTGTCTTATCATCAATATTCATGTTGTGACTGTGAAGATGTTGTGTTTTCATTGTGTGTATAAAGTACCATCAAATTGCAGCCAACTTATGGTGACTACAGCAAGGGGACTTCAAGGCATGTGAGAAACAGAAGTGGTTTTCCATTGCCTTCCTCGGCAGAGCCTTTCTTGGTAGTCTCCCTTCCAAATATTGACCCTACTTAGCTTCTGAGATCTGATGGGATTGGGCTATACCATTCCGTCTTCCCTTTCTGTGTTTTCATTTTGGAGATCTCATTTGCAAGTGGATTTTGCCAGTTCACACAGTAAAATCCACCTTCAAAGTGCATTGAAAGTTGATTGGAAGTGTATTATTTGGGCTGTGTGAAAGTGCCCATTATTATTTCCTCAGACTTTATTATTTTATTACTACAATTCATTTATGTATTTATTAGTACAATTTATTACTACAATTGTTTAAATATAGTTGTTCATAAACAACACTTGAATGATACTGAATTAGAAATCATGTAATAAAAATATTACCAGTAATAGAGAGAGTTTAAGATCTCCTAATCTGTACATAATTTACTGTTGCCTTGTTTCTTCATTTTAAAATTTAAAATTTGTATTTTATCTTTCTCTAAGGATCTAACAGTGATTTATTAGAGTTTCAGGGTAGTATCCCATAAAAGTTACAGTAGGATCTGTTTAGCTTCACAAAGACATCTATATGTAGTACCTCAGACCTCTGATAGTAACTGTCTTCAACACTTCTGTCCAGGACTGGCCCAGGTAAACTAATTTAGACAAACATGGTAGAATTCTAGTGATAGTTTAGAAATTAAGCAGTGCGGTTATTTATTTAGGGAATTATCTGCCATCTCTCCAGAGCCCTGCTTGAGGCAGCAGAAAGGTTGTTCTTTAGTTTACATGTACAAGCAACAGCCTGATCCTATGAATTTCATGGAAACCCACTGATTTCAATTGACCAGGACACACATAAATCTACATAGGATTAGGTTGCAAGGAGATGTGCTGAGTTGCTGTCAGTAATGCTCCCAGCTAACGAGGGTGCTTCCTCAGCCTACAGTATCATTGAAGCATTTTCTGAAAATACATTAAATTATTTGTATCAGGAAGAGGGGCATGTAATGATCAGGGGTATATAGTAGTTATTTTTAATCATAAATATTTTGTTTTGGAATGTGAACTTTCATAATTTTAGGTGAGGGCACTGAAGAAGAACACTTTTTATCCTCTGTCAGCCCAGAACGTGTTTACTTCTTACCAACACAAATGCAACATATTTTTCTCACCAGGATTTTGCAAAGTTTTGCGTTTATAATTACCATCTGTGAAGATGTTCTTTTGAAGTGGGTGATACAGCTTTTGCTGTCACCTGTTTATATTGATTTATTAAAATATATATACCCCACATTTCCTCTTGGCTCAAGGTGGCTTACAGTAATAATTAAAGCATTATAAATTAGAAGCCAAAATAAAGTAACAAACCCCAAATACCTCTCTCTCCATCCATACCATTTCTTCATTTGTTGTTACTTATTTCTTGAGCTCCATGAGATATTTTCTCTTAGAATAGTTATATACTGGTTTGTGTGTGTGTAAAGGACAGTTATTTAATTTAGAAGCTCAAACGTAGAGCGTAAGAGGTTTCTAAAATGAAAAGTAAGTTTTCCTGGCGATCTCCACTGCCAGTCTGTAACAGTTACCTAATGTTCCACAGGATAGGAGGTAGATTTGTAACAAAATAGAAAAGACGCCCCCACAGACATCTGGCCAGAAAACCCCTCTAAGCCCTCTGGCAGCAAAGAAGGGACAGAAAGGCTGAAGCAAAACCTCCCTCGACTGCAATCCAAGCTCATTTCTGGCACCTCAGCTACATCCTCAAGCAGCAGCCTGTGGCCACACCACAAGTACACTCTGCAGGCAACGTTGTAAGGGTAACACCAGAAGGGTGTCACCCTCTGGCACAGCCCTCAGGCTCGAACTAAAGACTGAACTGCTGCTTTTTGTCTTTTCTTATTTCGAGAGGTAACTTTTAGCTGTATTGGAATTTTTTGTTCTGCACCTCCACTAATTAAGTCCTTAGTTTGTATTCTAGAAATATAGGTGTAAACTACGGATAATGTCTTAGGGGAATTGCAGTAGTAGTTGTAGTTTTTTATTAGTTCATATTAGCTTTTTTGTTTTTACACCCAACTACTTACACAAACTTAGAACATATATCTGCCATATATGTTCTAAGTTTGTGTAAGTAGTTGGGTGTAAAAACAAAAAAAGCTAATATGCAGCACAATCCTGAGGGCCAGGAGTTGTGCTGTGGTTTGCTGTGGCACAACTCTGGCGTAGCTGAGCTGCTCCCTAATGGGAGAGTTACTTGGCGGCCAGCTGTGAAATGGAGGAATGGTGGTGTGGCGGTCCACTGCAGGGGAGGAAAGCAGGGTCCTGACAGTCAGGGCAGCAACCACCAATCGGGGGGGGGGAGGTGGAGGGAGCCTCCTGAACCAGTCCAGGGGAGGAGAGGGGTGGGAACAGGCAGAAGAGCTGCAAGTTAGTGTTCCACACCCTGCCTCGTTAAAGGGACCATGCGAGTGATGGCTATTAGCTGGTGGGAACTGCATTGCTTTGGTAATCTTAATGGTGTTAGTATGGCATGAAAGATAACCAAGAAAGCAGCCAACTGTAATTTGTCCTCCTTGAATATCTCTATTTTGTTACTCATGAAATAAGGGAGGATAAGCATGTATGAACTTCACATGTGCACTGATAGCGATATTGAGGGAAATAAAGGGGGGTTGGTTCTTGTAGGTCAGGGGTGGGGAACCTCAGGCCCGGGGGCCGTATGTGGCCCCCGAGGACATTTTTTGTGGCCCTCGGGAGCTCCGGGGCCCTGCTGCAGAGGTGGAGCGCAGGGTGGCCCTCCTAGAGGGTGTTCCTGGCTCCATGGCTTACAGCGGTGCTGCGGCACCCTTTGGACCTCCTCTCGCCTACTGTCGGCTGTTGAGCAGTGAGAGGGAGGGGGAAAGAGGCTGGTGGCTCCCGGCGGCAGAGCATGCATGCAGGAGCCGATCGGGCTTTGGGGGGGGGGCCTTTTGTGGACTCTGGGGAGGAGAGGGCATGGAGACTGGGCCCGGTCACGCGGGGCTCTGTGCGCTGCCGTGTGTGTGTGTGTGTGTGTGTAGGCAGGGGAGGCTGGGGCCCTGTCGCGCGGGGCCAGCGTGCGTGCGTGCGTGTGCGTGTGCGTGTGTGTGTGTGTGTGTGTGTGTGTGTGGAAGGCTTTTCTCTCTTTTCTTCCTCTTTTTCTGTCACTCTTTCTCCTTTCTCTCCCTCTTTTTCTGTCTCTTTCTTTGTCTCCCTTCGTCCTTTTATTTCTTTCTCTTTCTTTCTTTCTTTCTTTCTTTCTTTCTTTCTTTCTTTCTTTCTTTCTTTCTTTCTTTCTTTCTTTCTTTCTTTCTTTCTTTCTTTCTTTCTTTCTTCCTTCCTTTCTTTCTTCCTTTCTTCCTTTCTTCCTTTTTTCCTTTTTTCCTTCCTTCCTTCCTTCCTTCCTTCCTTCCTTCCTTCCTTCCTTCCTTCCTTCCTTCCTTCCTTCCTTCCTTCCTTCCTTCCTTCCTTCCTTCCTTCCTTCCTTCCTTCCTTCCTCTCTCTCCATTTCTTTCTCCCTTTCTCTCCCTTTCTCCCTCCCTCCCTTTTCCCCTTTCTCTGTTTTCCTTCCTCCCTTGCCGATCGACTGTGGGCTGTGCCCCCCTGGCACCTCGTTTGCTCAGGCCCACTGCTGGCTGCCCTTCCGCCTGGGAGGGGGAGTGGGGGCATTCTGCAGGCCTTCTCTGTGTGGCCTCCCCTGGGGTTGCCAACCTCCAGGTGGTGGCTGGAGACCTGGCAACCCTAGCCTCTCCCCCCCCACCAGGAGATCTACACCTGGTATGGCCCCTGAATGATGTCATAAATGTGCAAATGGCCCTTGGCAAGAAAAAAGTTCCCCACCCCTGTTGTAGGTTATCCGGGCTGTGTGACCGTGGTATTTTCTTGGTATTTTCTTTCCTGACGTTTCGCCAGCAGCTGTCCTTCAGTGTTACTCCTCTGAAGATGCCTGCCACAGCTGCTGGCGAAACGTCAGGAAAGAAAATACCAAGACCACGGTCACACAGCCCGGATAACCTACAAGAACCAATGAACTCTGACCGTGAAAGCCTTCGACAATATAAAGGGGGATTCTTGTTCAATACAGTGATTTTTATTTACTAAAGTGGATAGGTAAAAAGATACAGAGAAATATATTTAAACTAGATTCAGACAATAACTCTTTTCATAGTATAACTAGCAACAATATCCTTTTAAGATGTGCCCAAATTAACACTTTGTGTTTACATGGAAAATCCAACTTTTCAGTGTATGTGCTTTTGCATTTTCTTCCAATGTGAGAAAAGAGGGATAGGTGCTTGAAAGTGTTTGAGGAGGGGTAGAAGGAGTAGGGAGAAGCACTCGGTGGGTGTAGGGGAAACAAGATTCAGTGCAGAGGGTTGGGGGAGGGCACACTGCCAAACCTAAAATTGTTCAGAAGAAAGGGTGAGTGAGGAGGAGATAAGGAGATCAAGGGGGGGGAGTGGCTCTGAGAAGGATAGCACGGTTATAGGATAAAGCCACAGATTTCCAAGTCCTGCACACAGTGAGAAAGAGACAGACAGGTGGAAGATGAGGACAGCTTGGTGAAGAAGATGGAACTGGTACAGAGTGCTTGGGAAGAGAATCTGCCTGGCAAAGAAGCTGAGAAGGAAGGGGGAGAGTAGATGTGGGAGAAGTGGAGAAATTAATGGGGGTACATACTCTACCTGTTCCTGCAACTCTTATCTCCAGTATTTATAAATATTAAGACCAGTCTAGGGGAGAAATTGAGCCTAGACCTTCAGTCTAAAAATTGGCCTTGCATCTTCTAAATTTGTATCTTTCTAGGTCAAGTGATGCTAGTATAGCACCAGAAGTTCTCTCATCAGGAGTAGCTCTGGGGGCTATGCTAATCAAATTAAGAGATAATTCTGTCATCATTAATTAACTCTGGAAGGCAAGCTGTGTGATTGGCCTGTCTGATGACTCTGAATTATTTCAGAAACTTGCTGGAATGTATGTTAATGTCTCACAATTGCTGGTAATTGTGTTGGACTTGAACTGGGGTGATCTCTTGGAGTCATGTATATCTTAGAAAACAGCCCATTACTTTGAAGATAGTTTCAGAGGGTAGCCATGCTAGTCTGCAGTAGAAGAGCCAGATTTGAGTCCAGCAGCACCTTAAAGACCAACAAGATTTTCGAGGTATGACCTTTTGATAGTCAAAGCTCCCTTTGTCATTTGGTGAAGGCAGCTTTGACTCTCAAAAGCTCATACCTCAAAAACATTTTTGGTCTTTAAGGTGCTACTTGACTTGAATCTAAACCATATCTTATACATGCAACGTGAGCTTGAGATAAGGAAAATTGTAAGCATTGGCTGTAAACTTCCATATAAATCCCACTGAAACAAATGTGAGCAGGCATCTTATAAGCATGGATTTGACACTGCTAAAAAAAGCTAAAACTTAAAAATGTTAAAAGAATAGATTTCTTCACTGAATAATGGGAAATGCTAGCTTCCAGTTACTAAAGATTTAATGGTATTTCTCTTAACACAAGAGGCCATTGATTTCAGGTTGTAGTTTATCTCTAAAGTCAATGTAGAACTCTTTACACAAGCATTACTATATATTATCATTAATAAAACTGCTGCATAACAACTAATCTTCCCTTCGAAATAGTGACAATGAGTTGCTTGATCATTGTACTCCTGCAGAACTAGATATCCCCGATTACTGGTACTACTTTATGATGATTTATATTTCTCCAGATCCAAAGTATCTACTCACCATGTTTACCATTTTGGAGCTGACCTCTTCAAGACTGTTGATTTCTATTGTTTAAAATGTCAATTTGAAGAAGGTGTTAATTACTGCAGTCTGTAGTGCCTCTTTACAATAGCTCCCAGCTAAAGACTACTATACAAAGTATGCTTAGAAATGGAGTAATATATTTGAACTAGAGAAGTTAGATAACAACAGTTTTTTATTATAAAACATTTTGATTGGATATATTCCAATTTTCAAAGGGGTTAGCCATGCAAGTTTGTAGCAGTAAAACAGTGATTTTTGTGGCACATTAAAGAGTAACAGATTTATTGTCGTATACGGGTTTGTGTCTAGACCTCAGTTCTGATGCATGGTGTTATTCTCAGGATAATGCATCTGATGCTAGTTTACATCATTTCAATAAATCGATTAGCCTTTACATCATCCCAACACTCTTTATTGTTTATCCTCTAATTTGCAAGTCTGACTTTTCTTCACAGTATTTTAATTCCATTCATTATTTATTTGTTTAGTTCATTTATAGCCCACATTTCTTGCTGAGACTCAAGGAAGATTGTTTTTAATTAATATAATGTAATAGGAGCAGTATAATATAAAGATGGATTACAAAATTAGAGAACAGTGCAAAAATAACATACAGCAAACAATGAAACAAAACAAAAAATGGCAAACAATGCAATGAAAACAGTGTAACTGACTAACTTTATGGTCATCTAGGCCATAAAACAAATTCAGTCTACTAGCCAAGCATGGTATTGCACCAGAACCACAATTAATGTACCATTTTGTTTTGTTTTTTAATGCCTGCCTTGTATTGGAAGAAAGAAGAGATTTACCCGTGATAGATGGCTAACAGCTGCATTCACAAGTTGGGTCGCAAGTTGTACAGACCTGTGCTGGTATTAATAAAAACTTTACAAGTAAAGTTGTTATATAGCGGATCTTATTTTGATGTTGTGGAAGTTATTTTAAAATTATGAACTACAAATTTAAAAAAACAAAAGCAATATTTGTCCTTATGAATAGCATGAGGGCTGGTCCAACAACAGTAGGGCAGCAATTTTGAAGGAGTGCAAAGCTTACCGCTGCAAATAGAGCTCACTTCAGGACACAGCATAGTAATAAGAGCTAGAACTAGTGAGTGAAACTGGCGGCTGGGGGGGGGGAGCAGTATAGAGGGGCCAATGAAGACACCCAAGAATACAGTAAACACTACTTGCCACAATAAGGGTGTCAAATGGCCAGGGAGAACATGTCCTGTCACTTTTATAGCGGTTCAGTGTGCAGAAACAGACAACGTTTTTCATAGCATGAAACTAAAATATCACCAAGTCAGTTATGACACAAAGTGGTGTGCAACCTTCTAAGAGCTCTTTATTAGGCTAGGTGTTAAAAGATAAAAGTATCTTTTAAGTTGAATTTCTGTGTTGCAAGAGAGGGGTGGTTAGAACCTCTCCCTATGCTGCAGTTTCTATATCTTTTAAACAATGTCTTAAATATTTTAATCTATATCTTTTAAACAAATCAGTTTCTATATATTTTGAACAATGTTCTTGAAGCTGATGTGTGACTCTGATCAAAGTGGTGATTCCAGAGACAACTTGTAAACAAACATATCAGGAAGCTTAACCCTCCAACTCCCCCACACCTCTGACTCCCCCACTGCCGCCACCTTCTCCGAAAATTCCTTAAGTAGTAATATCTAAGGGAAAAATGGACCACAACAAGGAAAGATATCAAATGCAGTTTTCAGTGGAAGGGTAACTTTTAATCACTGTAAGATTATGTGAAAAAAATTGGACGCAAACAAGATTTTTTTAAGCCAGTGGATGACACCATTTCCTCCTTACCGTTTTACACCAAAATAACATTGTGTGCAGTCTAAATTAGTTATCTGTTCTCTTTTGGGTGTTTTTTTTAGCACTCTGCATACTTCTAGCTGTATGGTAATGTTTTTACCATTTCATCTGTGTTGGCCTTTTTCTGTAGGATGTATGCTAGTTAGTAAAAGACTTCTTATAAGGTGGTCTGATTGCACGGAATCTCTTATACAAGTGTCTCCTAGCTCACTTGGATATGTTCACACACACACACCACTTTTCTAGTGACTCTAGGTACTGGGAGGTTTTTTGGGAGAAGAAGAGAACTTGGAGTACCTTGAAAGGTGGGAGCCTTCAGGAAAAGGGTCATCCAAATACCTCAGAAAGCTGGTTTGGAGAGGGTTTTTCCAAAATTGTTGGGATTCCTCTCAAGCATGCACCTTGGGTGAAGGAGCTCTCTGGGGTGCTTGCTGCCTTGGAGCAGGTGATGAGAGGAGGAGGAATCAGGAGGGGGTTATGATAATCCTGACTTCTCATTCTGTTTTGTTGATGATAATTTTTGCTGGCCAAAATACGTGGTTTCCTTCTTCCCACCTTTCAATTTTGTGGAATACAACCCCCTCGCTCCTATTTCCCACATGAATGCTTTCCCCCAGTGTTGCGGAGTTCTCCCCCACTGTTCTCCCCCACTGCTGAAGAGATAACAAAAATGTCACCTGTGTATGTGCGGCTGTGTGTTCTCTTGCTTCCTTCCTAGTGTCTTGTCTACGTTGACTTGTAGACAGCTTTTTACTGGACAGGGAATTATTTATCTACTTAATTTATACCCTGCCCTTCTCCCCAATGGAGACCCAAAGAAGCATATTTCATTCCCCTAGTCTCCATTTTGTTCTCACAACAACCCCGTGAGGTAGGTTAGGCTGAAAGTGTGTCACTGGCCCAAGGTCATGGCAGAGTATGGATCTGAACACAGATCCCCCAGATCCTAGTCCAACACTAACCACCACAGAGCACTAGTTCTCAGAAAACGACTGCATGGCTGTCATAAAAACTCTTCCACAAAGACTTCGGGTGTGGGGAAATCCCTGAACTTTCCGTGTGTGTGTGTGTGTATGTGTCTGCCAAGTGGCCTATGGAAGTGTCTGGTTGATATGGATGGGCCATGCTTCCCTCACTGTGTGTTTACCTGCCAAAAGGAAATATGTCTTCAGGAGCAGATTAGAATCCCCAACTGTAGTGCTCCCAGGAGGATAGTAGGGTATTATAACAATAATAATAATAAACTTTTATTTATACCCCACCTTCCCCCAGCCAGGTCAAGCTCAGGGCAGCTACAGTACCAACATGGTTCAACATACATAAACATTAATTACAAAAATTAAAACATTTAAGCATTCTGACATGCTGTAATTTCTCTAGTTCTAACTTTGGTACCCAATATATCCCTTTAGGGGGAGATGTTCTTACGGTAAATATGGATTGCTGTGTGTGTGTTAAGTGCTGTCAAGTCGCTTCCGACTCATGGCTACCCTATGAATGAAAGTCCTCCAAAATGTCCTATCTTTGATAGCCTTGCTCAGATCTTGCAAATTGAAGGCTGTGGCTTCCTTTATTGAGTCCATCAATCTCTTGTTGGGTCTTCCTCTTTTCCTGCTACCCTCAACTTTTCCTAGCATGACTGTCTTTTCCAGTGACTCTTGTTGTCTCATGACGTGACCAAAATACGATAGCCTCAGTTTAGTCATTTTAGCTTCTAGGGTCAGTTCAGGCTTGATTTGATCTAGAACCCACTGATTTGTTTTTTTGGGCAGTCCACGGAATCCGTAACACTCTCCTCCAACACCACATTTCAAAGGAATCGATTTTCTTCCTATCAGCTTTCTTCACTGTCCAGCTTTCACACCCATACATAGTAATAGGGAATACGATGGCATGAATTAATCTAGTCTTGGTGGCCAGTGACACATCCTTACACTTCAAAATCTTTTCTAACTCCTTCATGGCTGCCCTTCCCAGTCTCAATCTCCTTCTGATTTCTTGGCTGCAGTCTCCCTTTTGGTTGATGGTAGAGCCAAGGAATAGAAAATCTTGAACAATTTCAATTTCCTCATTGTCAACCTTAAAGTTGTGTAATTTTCCAGTAATCATTACTTTTGTTTTCTTGATGTTCAGCTGTAGTCGTGCTTTGGCACTTTCTCTTTTTCCTTTCAGCAGTAGTCGTTTCAAATCTTCACTATTTTCTGCCAATAATGTAGTGTCATCGGCATATCTCAAATTATTAATGTTCCTCCCTCCAATTTTCACTCCACCTTCATCTAAATCTAATCCAGCTTTCCTAATTATATGTTCTGCATATAGATTGAAGAGATAGGGAGATAAAATACATCCTTGTCTGACACCTTTGCCAATTGGAAACCATTCCTGTAATACCCTATCAATGCTCCATATCTTGGGGAGGGGGGAATGGACCGAATCCAAATTTAAGAAAAGTTGTCAGACAAGGCCAGAAAAAGGGGGGTGCGGGAAAGGAAAAAGGGAGGAGAGGGAAGGGGGGAAGGAAAAGGGAGGGGAGACCAGCTTTCCAATTATACTGTCTCTGTCCTGAGCCATAGGCCTGACGGAACATCTCGGTCTTGCTGTTGAACATGTTACATTCCTCCGTACCATGGGGAGATATGCTGGAGGGGTTGGTTGGCTGCTTCCATGCATGGCTGACACAAAAGTGTCAGCAACATGCTGTTCTATGATTGCTGGGCAAGGGCAATGTCACTGTGGGCTCTAGCGCAGTTGACCTGCTCTCAGGCCCTTTGAGTTGGGTATTTTTTGACATTTCATTTGTCTGCTAAGAGAAAATAGGATACTGACTAGCTTCAGCAATGCTGGGATGGCCTTAGCAATGTTCCAGGGTTTAGGGTTTAAGGTTTTTATCATTTAGGGGATTGTTTTATGTGATTTAGGTTCTTCCTTCACAACCGGTGTGTTCGATAATAGCGGAATACTTTGAACAATGTAATTCTGGCTTCTTTGTAACTGAAGTTTTTGTACTGGATGGTACAGTAAAACTATTTTCCCCATTACTAACCCATCTTTTCCTGAAAGAACTTTTTGAAAGTGCTTAGAATGTTAAAAAGTATCTGACTAACAAATAATGTAGCAATAGTACTGTATTTTTTGGCCTTTCTTGCAGAGTGACAAATAGACTCTGTAGCAATAACACTGTATTTAGCAGTAATAATTATCAATAATACTGTATTTGGAGGCCCTTCCAGCTGAATTATAAATGGCCTTTATACTGTTACTTTGTTGGTAGCTAACGAAGGGCAATGAACTATATCTCTGAATACCCTTTCTGTTAGTTTCAGTACAATGTGGTATCTGTGCTGGTATCTAGACAGCATCTACAACAAGCAATAAGATAATAAATGTTATGTCCCTCTGGCCAGCATACTTGAATTCTTATAAAGAAAGTAATTTGAAAGTATGAGATGAGATTTGTGAAACTCCCATAGCTTTTCTATCGATTATGTTATTCTCTCCCCCCCACCCCCCAGTTCCCTGTAATTCTGGCAGCTGGATATTCTACTCATGAATGTGAAAAAGTGTTTGGAATGGCATATTCATCCAAGTATTTTCTGTTCAGTTTTATTCAATTCCTGTTTAAAAGATACTTAGTTATTTGTAATCAGTGTTAAGTGTGTAGACGGGCAAATTAAACCTAACACATGGCAACATGTACTTAGTGTTGTGCTTGTTTTTCTGTTCTGTAAACATTATCTACTTTATTGTAGTAATTACTGAGTGTTGTTCGTCCTTGTTTTCCTTTCTTGGGTGGGGTGGCCCTGATGAACTCATGAAGCTGCTTTATACTGAATCAGACCCTTGGTCCATCAAAGTCAGTATTGTTTACTCAGACTGACAGCGGTTCTCCAGGGTCTCAGGTAGAGGTCTTTCACATCACCTACTTGCCTAGCCCCTTTAATTGGAGATGTCAGGGATTGAACCTGGGACCTTCTGCATGCCAAGCAGATGCTCCACCACTGAGCCACGCCCCCTCCCCAATGTCTGAAGTAGAATTAGAAGATGAATTTTTGTTTTTGTGCAACCATTGCTCAACTTGGCCTGTTGCTTTTTTATTTCTATGTGTCATCAGATTGGCTTGTTTCAATTTAAAAGGCTTTTTTGAGTTTTTGGTGCTGGGGAAATGGGTTAGGAGGCTCCACAGCGGCACCTCTTCCCCGCCATCCCCGAACGCTGAAATCTCAGGAATGCACTGTTAGAGAGTAGTCTTAAACAGGTCTAATCAGAATCCTACTTCAAGTCTATTAAATGGAAAGGTTCTCCCAGGAAAAGGTTCTTAGGATGGCACTATAAGTTGCCTGGTACAGTATAAGGAGCAAGGGTATCTTGCCTCCTGTCTTTTCAAATGTGCAGCAACAAGTATACTCCTTGAAGAATACTTTCTAGAATAATTAGAATAATTGATTCTATTGTTATAATTCTTACAGAAATGAATTTTGGCTTTCTGCTGAGATACCTATATACATATGTGGCTGTTATATAGAATTTTGAGTTTGCATTAAGATACAGATAACCATTCATCCATTCATGGGCTTATCTTAGAGTACAGGCTAGTTATCCATGCTATATAACCAGCGTAGTGTAATGAAGGGAGGAGCCTGAACTCTGTATCTATTTAAATAAGTTTTAACTGATTAAAGTTTATGCTGCAATAAATGTATTAGTCTTTGAGGTGCCATTGGTCTCTGTTATTTTCCTGTACCAGTATCCATTTTCAGGCTTTCATAAGACTGTAGAACAATATTCCTATTGTAAGTGAAAGAGGCTAGCTGGATTGTGGTGCATGTCGTTTCTTTATAACAGAACAGAGAGCTTTTACTCTATAGTGGAGAATTCTCGTCTGGGCAACAGGAATGCCAGGGAGTATTTTTCTGAAAGTTACTTGAGATGACATCTGTATTTCTGCATAATAGCTTGCCTATGAAAATATATAGATATGTACATGAGTGCTAGGTGAAGGAAAACATTAAAACATATTGTGTTCACAGTGTGTGGCCAGCTTCTAACGGTGCACAATTTGTGGTTTCATTATAGAGTTGGAATTCGCCATATGTGCTGCATTGTTTCTGGAAATATACTAAGTAGGATGATTGAGAACATTTTTATGTCCTGCAAACTTTTATTCACAAATATATCTTCTTATGCAAGCAAAGCCTACTGCATCAGACCAAGGGTATATCCAGTCCAACATTCTGTTTCCATCAGTGGCCTCACGTATGTAAAAAGCCCATGAGAAGGCCGTAATGTTGATAGATATATCCTTCTTAAATTTTGTCCCCCTCCCTTTAAAGCCATCTAAATGAGTGACCATTGCATTTGCCACATCTTCAGAAGCATATTTCATAAGTTAATTATCCCATATATCAGTGATTCTCAGCTAGGAAGCCACATGTGGTTCTTTAACATGCCATTTATGGCTCTTCTGAGCACCATTCCCCAATATGGCACCTGCCCCTTGTTTCGGAAAAGTGGACAAGGCCTTTGTTTGGTCAGGCTTGTGGTTGGCAAGTGGTTTCCACCATGAAACAGCTACTTCTGAAGGAACAAGTAAACTGTGAGCCTCTCTAAGGTGAAGACTTCATCCCAAGGATGGAAATAAATGTGGCTCTTTTGGTTGATGATAATTGTGAATGTGACTCTCCACAAGCAACAGAGTGAGTACCCCTGCATTATATGAAAAGCTACTTTCTTTTATCTGTCCTGAAATGACTGCCATCCATTTCACTGAGTGACCGTGTGTTTCATATTATTTGAAAGGTCTGCTTTCCCGCTCTGAAGGAAGGTCATCTTGAAGCATTGGGTGTTTCTCGCTCCCATTGCTTGGAGAGGCAGGACAAAAGTTAAACTAACTTCCTGTCTTGGGGCGAGGAACGCCCACAGATCCAGTTTTTCTCCTGCCTCCGCGGAGAGAGGACGTCCCAGCCTTAGCTGGGAACTAGCACTGGAATTTGGAAGCCCTTTTCTACTCCTTTCCCTTCCAAGATTGTTCTTACCTTTTCCTCTGTATTTCTCGTCTGCGTTTTCCCCCCCTCCGTTTGTCTTTGTTGCGCCCGCCCGGACCTTAGCGGCTTCGGCTGCATTGCTCCGGAGTTAGGGCTGAGTCGGCTGGGCTAAGGAAGCCAAGATGGCCGCCGCCACATCCCGCTTGGAAGAAGTCGAGCTTCTTTCGGACAACGACAGGGACGCAGCCCTTAAAGTGATTTCCACTGCGGGCCGCCCAGGCGGACCCGCAGCGCGGGAATCAGGGGCAGATATTCCAGCCCCCCCCAAGCCCGACAATGGCGGCGCCGCCGCGGACGCGGCAGGGAAGAAGAAAGACAAAAAGAGCGGGAACAGGACGACCCGCCGCCGCCATCTTAAGAGGAGCGCCACCTCGACCTCTAAGGTCCTTGCCGGCTCCTCCTCCAGCAGCCAAGCAGACGCTTCTAAGGGTAAAGTACCCCCCCCTCGGCTGAGGGTGGGGCCCCCAATAATGCCCCCTTGATGGAGGAAAGGGTCCAGACATTAATTAAAAACACCTTTGAGGATCATTTCCTCAAGCTGCAAGCCCTTGTCCTGAAGGCACAGAAGGGAGAGTCTATCCCCCAGACTGAGGGCCCCAGGGATTCAGATTCTGCCTCCCAATCACCCTCCCAGTCCTCTACATCCTCTCAAGAGGAACCAGCCTGCAGCCAACCCAACCCACAATGGCTAACTAAAGCTGCTCTTAAGGCTAGGTCCAAGAGTGTTAACCTACCCATTAGGGATGATGATTCTGTGGCTAGCCGAGAATTTGTACCAGGGGATTTGGAGGAAGGAGAATTCATTTCAGATGAAGAACTCCCCTCCACTCAGGAACAGCAGCCTAGGCTTTTTCACCATGAAGACTACCAGTCTCTCCTGGCTAAGGCGTTATTTGCTCTAGACCTCCTGAGCGAGCCTGAGCCCTCTGAAGAGCCTCAATCTAAGGTAAAACGCAGAGGTTGCAAGGATTATTTTCCCCAGGGAGATTCCCATATTATCAAGGTCCCTCTCCCTGTACATTTTGAGAATCTTATAAGAACTGAATGGGACAAACCTCTTCACAATAAACAGTTTTCAGGCTCTGCCAAAAAGCTGTATGACCTGGCTCCATATGCCATGGAGTTGTTGGAGCTCCCCGTAGTGGACTCCGCGGTGACTGCACTCCAAACCTCTGATTTTTTCACAGAGGATGGGGGAGGGTTTATCAAGGATATGTTAGACAGAAAGATGGATTTCCTTTCCAGAAAGGTCCACGAGGCATCCGCCCTCGCTATACAGGCCAACACCACCAACGCACTGATGGCCCGAGCAACTAATGCTTGGACCAAGAAGTTAATCAAACTTTTACCTTCTGCAGACAAGAGAGTAGCTGAGGGTTTATCTAGAGTCCTACAAGCCTCCGCCTTCATGGCAGACGCATCCTTGGATGCTCTTATCCTGGCCTCCAGAGCGATAGCCTCCAACACAGCTATACGCCGTGCTCTATGGCTCAGACCTTGGCAGGTTGACTATCGATCCAAGGCCCTTCTTTTAGCTCACCCCTTCAAAGGAGGTAAACTTTTCGGGGAAAGGCTGGACAAGATGCTGGTCGATACCAAAGACAAAAACAGGTACATGCTGAAAAACCAGAGAAAGAACACCAGACACTCCAATTACTCTCCAACATTCCGTTCCTCCCATACCCTCTCCAGGTTCAGACAGGACCAGAGGCGTTCCTCATGGTCTTCCCAGCGTGGCTCCTTTCGCAAATTCAATCGATTTGGAAGACCACCTCCCCCCCAGTCTTTCAAGGGAGACAAATTTGACAAATTTGACAAATTCCCCAGACCTAACAAACAATAAATCCTCTGTGATAGGTGGCAGGCTTCAGGGTTTTCTTCCTCAATGGACCTCCTCCCAGGCTGACTCCTGGGTAATACAATCCATTCAATTTGGCTATCTCATAGAATTTAAATCTCTTCCTAGGGACAGGTTCCAATCCTCCCCAGTCTACAAAAAACCAGATAAACATAGAATTACCCTAAGCGCCATCTCACACCTTCTTCACATAGGGGCAATTGAGGATATACCCCTCCCTGAAAGGTCCACAGGAATATATTCTATATTTTTTACCGTCCCTAAGAGAAACGGCGACTGGAGAGCTATTCTCGACCTTAAATACCTCAACCGCTTTGTCCAGAAGAAAAAATTCCGGATGGAAACCCTTCGGTCCATTCTTGAGGCCCTTTGCCCTGGCGCTCACATGTCCTCAATAGATTTAACAGAAGCATACCTTCACATTCCCATTCACCCTTCTCATAGGAGGTTCCTCCGCTTCAACTACATGGACTTACATCTTCAATTTAAGGCCTTACCTTTTGGTTTAGCTTCCGCACCACGTGTCTTTTCCAAAATTTTAGTCACCATCATAGCCTCACTTCGAAGAGAGGGAATCCAATTACATCCGTACCTTGATGACATCTTAATTTGTGCTCCATCGGCCGCCCTAGCTTTTATCCACACTAACCGAGTAGTCGAATCACTACAACTCCATGGGTTCATCATCAACAAATCCAAAAGTTCTTTAGCCCCTTCTCAACGCATCCGCCATCTAGGGGCCATAATAGATTCCAACCTAAACAAAGTGTTTCTTCCCCAGGACAAGGCATCCAAATTGGCCTTGACAGCAAAAACTTTGGCCAGATCACCTCATCATCGTCTCATGACTCTTGCAGGATTCCTTGGTTCGATGATTTCCTGCATCGACTTGGGACCGTGGATCCGCTTCCGTTCCAGACCCCTGCAGAACGCTCTTCAGCCCTTCCAGCTCCTCATCACCCACTAGATAGACAAACAAATCGACTTGACCATAGATGCCAGAAACAGTCTCAAATGGTGGTCCAACCCCAGCAATCTCATGGGGGGCCAACATTACATTCACCCACCACCGATTCAAGTATTCACCGACGCCAGCCTCGTGGGTTGGGGAGCAACCGTATCGGGCACCTTCACACAGGGCATCTGGTCCCCCGTGGAATCCAAGTTGCATAGCAATCTCCTCGAACTGAGGGCAATCCACCTGGCCCTTCTAAAGTTCCAGCCCTTACTACACCATCAACACGTCCTCATCAGGACAGACAACGTGGCCTCCAAGGCCCATATAAACAGACAGGGCGGATCAAGATCAAGAACTCTGAACAAGGAAGCCATCGCCATCCTTTCATGGGCGGAGAACCATCTTCTCTCACTAAAAGCGGAACACATACAGGGAACCCACAATCTCGAAGCGGATTGGCTGAGCCGCCAAACGATCATCGAAGGAGAATGGTCCTTGGATCCTCAGATCTTTCAACAAGTAGCTGAGCTTTTCGGAGTGCCAGTCCTGGATCTGTTTGCCACAGCCCAAAACCGCCAGGTTCCTCGCTTCTTCTCCAGATTCTTCCACAGGGAAGCGGAGCAAGTGGACGCTCTTCTGTCCCCATGGCCAAAGGGTCTCCTCTACGGATTTCCACCCTCCCAAGGGTGATACGGAAGATTCGCCAGGAGAAAGCGGACATCATCCTTATAGCCCCCAACTGGCCACGCCGACCTTGGTTTCCAGCCTTGATGGAACTGTCAGTCCGCCCTCCATGGCATCTACCATCCACTCACACTCAAACAGGGTCCCATGTACCATCCGGATCCGGGATGGTTCCATTTAACCGCCTGGAGATTGAAAGGAACCGGCTTATAGCTCTTGGCCTCTCCAAAGAAGTTATCTCCACAATTCTTCGGGCCAGGCGCCCTTCCACTAATAGAATCTACAATTACACTTGGAAGGCCTTTGCTAGATGGTGCTCCCGCAAACATACCTCCCCTACCTCCCCCTCCTTACCGCAACTTCTCCAATTTCTACAGGATGGCGTCCGCCAAAACCTTAGAGCTGCTACTCTTCGTAAACAGGTTGCGGCCATTGCATCAATATGTCCTTCTATTGACGGAATTTCCACTTCTACCCATCCTCAGGTCAAGGCATTCATAAAGGGAGTAGAACAGTCCACTCCTCCAGTGACTCTTCGCTTTCCCACCTGGAGGCTCAATACAGTATTGACAGCACTCACTTCCAAACCGTTTGAGCCCTTGAGAGAAGTTCCTTTAAAATTCCTTAGAATGAAGACTCTTTTCTTAACAGCCATCACATCTGCCAGACGAGTCTCGGAGCTGAAGGCCCTTTCCGTACACAGCGATTTATGTATTTTCCACAAAGACAGGTGTCATGAGTCAGCCTGCAGAGAGTCAGCCTGCAGAGACCTCCTCTGATGAAGAGGAGGTAGAGGCCAGAATAGAGGATCAGCCAAAGTCAGGAGATGACTCACCATGTCTGCAGCCTGCCAGCTCAAGGACTCCAGTTGGACCTGACACCTTGCAACATGCAGTGTCTCCAGAGGCCTCGCCAGGGCCACTGGAGCAGAGAAGAAAACAGGTCCGTCTGGCAATGCAGCAGAGACGGCAGAGTGCTAGGCTGAAGGCTTTACAGAGGAACCTCCCCAGTAGCAGTGATGAGGAAGAGCAGGGCTGAAGCACCACCTGTGAACTCAGCCTCATCAGCATCAGCTGGCTGCTACAGCAGCAGGGGAAGGGATTTAAGCCATCAGTTAGGCTTGGCTGTTGTGCAAGCAACTTGTCACCAACCTCCTTGAGTACCTGCCTTGTTTCCCTGCTATCCATTGGATTCCTGGTATCCTGACTTCTTGGACTGGCTCTGACTAACGCTTTGGACTTCCCTTGCCTGTATTGATATCTCGGACTCTGCCTTCACTGTGAATGACCTTGGACTGTTCTCCAGACTACGCTTACAGCCCTCGCTCCTCGCCGGTACCACGACAACAGGGTAGTTCTCCGGACTGACCCTTCCTTTACTCCAAAAGTTCGCTCTCGCTTTCATCAGACACAGGACATTAATCTTCCTTCATTCTGTCCTAATCCTTCCAATCCCAGAGAAGCAGCCTGGCATACGCTCGACCTGCGGCGTACCTTACATGTGTATATTTCCAGAACAGCCTCCTTTAGAAAAACTGAATTTCTCTTCATTTCCCTTAATGGTCCCAACAGAGGCCTCTCCATGTCTCGCCAATCCATTAGTTCAACCATTAGAGACTGCATTAAGGAAGCCTACTTAGCTAGTGGCATTCCGGTCCCTCGTGGTATCACAGCGCATTCCTTACGAAGTACCTCCACCTCAGCAGCTTTCTTTAAACAGGCTTCGGTTGAGGAGATTTGTAGGGCCGCCACATGGTCGAATCCTTCCACATTCATTAGGCACTACCGCACAAACACTCTAGCATCCGCAGAAGCGGCTTTTGGCAGACGCATTCTTCAGCATGTAGTGGAAGATGAGGACTCAGTTTCCCACCCACAACAAGGGCTCTTGGACATCCCAATGCTTCAAGATGACCTTCCTTCAGACCGGGAAAGGTACGTTGTTTACTCACCGAGAAGGTCCTTTCCGCTCTGAAGTAGAAGGTCATCTTGCCCACCCGGAGATGTAACTCATCTTCCAAGGGTGGCTATCTGTTCGTTAGCCCGTCTTTCTTACCTTTCTGTATTATACTTAAAGTTACAGGAGTTTAGATGTTTATGACACTCAGAAGGCAACATACATCCTGTCTTGTGTCTCTTCTGTTATCTTGTTTAATTGTTTTCTTGTTTGATTGTCTCCTGTGAGCTCTTAGTAGTAAAACTGGATCTGTGGGCGTTCCTCCCCCCAAGACAGGAAGTTAGTTTAACTTTTGTCCTGCCTCTCCAAGCAATGGGAGCGAGAAACACCCAATGCTTCAAGATGACCTTCTACTTCAGAGCGGAAAGGACCTTCTCGGTGAGTAAACAACGTACCTTTCTCTGTACTATGCATAATTTTATAAACCTCTATCATTTTTCCCTACATCATCTTTTTTCTAAGCTATAAAGCTGGGAATTCTTTAGCTGTTTCTCTTAGTGAAGGTATTCCAACCACTTGATCATTTTATTTGCCCTTTTCTGCACTTTTTCCAGCTCTATGATGTCTTTTTGAAATGGGACTATCTGAACTGTATACGGCATTTTAAATGTTATCGCAACATGGATTTGTATAAGTGTATTACAACACTGGCTGTTCTATTTTCAGCCCCTTTCCTAATAATTCAGTTCACACCTTTCACTGCCACCTTACACTGTGTTGATATTTTTACTGAGCTCTTGATTTGATTTGATTTATTAGATTTATAGGCCGCCCTTTCGTGGACAAAGTCAGGCTCAGAGCTGCTAACAACACTTTAAAATAATTTAAATCCAATTCATAGTTTACATAAAGGTTTTAACAATAAAAACCAGGTACCATAATATATCTATACTAACATCAATGAAATAGCAGCAGTAACATTTACACCATTTGTGGGATCATAGCAGAGGCGGAGAAAGGTGGGGGGAGGCCAACCAGCTGAAAATTGTCACTATACTCAGCCATATGTCTGGCAGAACAGCTCAGTTTTACAGGCCCTGCGGAATTGCTTTATGTCCCGCAGGGCCCGAACGTCACTGGGCATAGCATTCCACCAGGCCAGGTTGAGGACAGCCGGATACTTTTTGGGCCAGGGATCACCAGTAGATGTTCTTCTCCAACTGAGCAAAGCTCTCTTTCACTATTGGTGTGTATGTGGCTAGGAATTTTTGCTTCAGAATACATCACTTTAAACTTAGTTGCATTGAGAATCTTATTTGCTATTTTCTTGTTCAATCATCCAGAAAAGAGAGTTCACTTTGGAGCTCCTTGCAGTCCACTTGGGTTTCACCAGTTTGAATAATTTGGTATTAACAGCCAAGATGACTACTTTGCTGCTCACTGTCAACTCCAGATTGAGTGTATTAAATTATAGACATTATAGATCCTTCAAGGGATTTCACTGCTTGTTTTCTTCATTTGTAAGAATTGCTACTTCTTGCTTCCTATTCTTTAACTCATCCTCTTATCCCATGATGGTTAAAGTTACTTAAGAGCCTTTGGTGAGGGACTTAATGAAAAATCCTTTAAAAGTTCAAGTATATAATACTACTGGATCATCCTTATCTACATTCAGATAGGATCTATCAATTCTCAGAGAACTCTAAAAGTTTGACCTGGTAGGATTTTGCTTTGTAGAAACTATGCTTGTTTTGTTTTTTCAGTAATTCTGTATTTCATAATGGTTTCTATCAATTTATTCAGGGTAACAGTTAGGCTACGAGGTGTATAATTATCCAACTCTGGTGATTTCGTTAATTTTTAATTTGCAACTTCATGAGCTGTATTTGATTTATCTGCATATATTTAAAGTTAGGATTTTTGTTCCTATGTGTGGCGTGTTGGACAGCCATGGTATATAATCATTAACCCAGTTTGGAGAAACCCTCTTAGAGCTCTTCACAATTTGCTTTGGTTTTCACCATCCTGATTAATTTCTTCTCATCCTCACACTTGGCCACTGCACTGCTCACCCCCAATTCCATTGAACAAATGTAATAATTCCCAGTTCTGATCCTTGTGGGACCCCACTGCTTATTTTCCTCCATTGCAAGAACTCTCCATTTATTCCTACTCTATGCTTCCTCATTTTTAACAATTTTTAATCCATAAAAGAACCTGTCCTCTTATCCCATGATTGCTGAGTTTACTCAAGAGTCTTTAGTGAGGGACCTTGTCAGAAACCTTTTGGAAGTTCAAGTGGATAATGTCTACTGGATCACCCTTATCTACATGCTTGTTCATTCTCTTAAACAACTCAAATGTTTGGAGACTACAACTTCCCTTTGCAGAAGCCATTCTGATTTTTCCTCATCTGATTTTGTTGTTCTGTGTACTCAATATCTTTATGAATAGTTTCTACTAATTGTCACAGCAAATACATTAGGTCAGCAGATCTCTTTTGGACACCATTTTAATGACATTTTTATTTTCCAGTCTTCTGGGATCAAGGCTGATATTAGCTACAGGTTACACACGATGGTTAGAAGATAAACAATTTAGCACTTGAGTTCTTTAAGAACTCAAATGTTTGCATCTGGACCCAGAGACATATTAGCTTTTAATTTGGCCATCAGACCTAGAACTTCATTTCTCATCACCTCTATTTGACCCATTTATTTGTATACCCTTCCCAAACAGCAGCTTCAGCATGAGAATGTGCTTCACATTTTCTACTGTGGAGAAAAAACACAAAGAATTTGTTAAGTTTTTCAGCCATTTCCCCGTCTTCTATAAGTACTCCTCTCATTCCTTTACACCTCCCTGGCCTGTTTCCTGCTCTTGATATATTTGAAGAAATGCCTATTGTTTGAAGTTTTTTTTTTTTTTTTGCAATTTGCTCCTCATCTTCTCTTTGTGGTTGCTTTGTTATTAACCTTTTTCTCCACTAGAATGTGTGTTTTTTTCTGTTCACCTCATTCATGCGAACCTTCCACTTTTTAAAGAAAGCATTCTTGCCTTTAATGATTTCCTTGATTTGGGTCATTAACTACACTGGGATTCTTTCCTAGCTGAACCATGCCTTGTATCTGGGCTTCCATTAATGTGGTTTTAAATAGGTTCTACCCATCCTGGAGGGATTTTACTCTCTTGATTCTCCCTTTCAGCTTTCTTTTGATGTTCTGTCATTTTCGTAAAGTTTCCTCTTCTGAAATCAAATGTGATTGGTTTGGACGTTTTGGGACAACTTTTCATGGACATTAAATTCTGAACTTAATAGAATTGTGGTCACTGTTCCCTGTTGGTGCAACAAAGTCTACATCTCATACATACCAAGTCTCGGGCTATGTTCTGAACTAAATGCAGGGCCACTAGCACTCTGGTTGGCTCAGTTCCAATACATGGATGGGGAAATGGCTGAAATCATGATATCTAGACTCTTTCTTTCTATAGCATGAGTTTAGCTCATATTTACCCAGTCAGTATGAAGGTTGTTGGTCACCCATTATTACATTTTATTCTTTAGTCCCTTTAGTCAAATTCCTTCTCCATCTCGAGATCATTCTCACCGTTTTAGTCCTGCCAATAATAGTACACTCCCACTTTAAAATTATTTGAGGGACCGGTATTTCCACCTATGATGATTCTGTAAGGCAGTTTATTCCCCTTATGTTTTCTAGCTCATTTGACTATGGCCTCTTTGATACACACAGCAACACCACCTTCAACATGCCCTTCCCTGTTCCTTTTGCCAGTTCAGCTGTATACATTTACTACTTACATGGTATTTTTAAATTAATAAACTGTTTTGCCTTGAAGGTGACTAGGAAAGCCTGTGATACATCACATGCAGTATTCAGCAACATCACACTTTTTGTGAATATGCTACTCTAAAATACCAGTTTAATAATAGCATATTATTTTGCAGAGAGCTAATTTCATAATTGACTATTTGGACATACACATTTTCAAGGAAGTTAACATGAGGGGAAATAACCAAAATAGGAATATAGTATTTGAATGTTAAGACTGTATCCATGGGAGCAGGGTTGCCAGGTTCACCCTGGCTACCAGCAGGGGATGGGGAGTAGGGTGCCAGATCCAGGTTGGAAACACCTGGAGATTTGGGAATAGAGCCTGGGGAGGACAGGGACCCCAGTGGGGTTCAATGCAATAGGGTCCATCCTCCAAAGCATTCATTTCTCCAGGGGACCTGATCTCTGTAGTCTGGAGAGGAGTTGTAATTCTGGGGGATCCCCAGGTCTCACCTGGAGCCTGGCAACCCTACATAGGAGAGATATTGCTATAAATGTAAGAAGAGAAGGGCAGTCAGAGATGAACCAGCATGTATGTGTTCTTTTTATTTATCTGGATTTATGCAACTGGTTGTCCAAAGGATTCAGCACTTTTTGCTTACTTTTACAATAAAAACAGAGAAAAAATAGCTCTATCCATAAAAGCCTCATAGCCAACGTTTGCATCTGACAGAGCTTGCAAAATAATGAAAATCTTGAAGAACAGGCAGTTTTATATGTAAGCAAATGATTTTTCAGATTCTTGAGGTGTATACTGTTTTTATGAGTTTACAGATCAGAATCAGCACTTTGAATTGTGCTGAGAAGCAGACTGGTAACAAATGTTCATCTTGCAAACAGAGGAAGTAAGTTGACTACTGCTAGACCCTATCAGAACCTTCGCTGTAGCATTTTGGAACACTTGAATGTTCTGAGAGATCTTGAAAGGCAATCCCACAGAGAGAGAATTACAGTAATCTAGCCTTGACATGGTTAGCACATGGATAAATATGGCTATGTCATTTCTTTCCACAAAGGGGCACAGGTCAAGCTGGAGCCAAAGCTTATAGAAAGACTTCAAGCTATAGAGATCAGCTGGAAATCTGACAATATGGCTGGATTTTAAAACACCCCAATTCTGCAAACCCAATTCTTTAGGGTGAGTGAGAAAAAAAGTACCAGCAATACTCCCTTTGTCATGCCTGGATGGAACTCGTACCCAGCCCATTAATTTGTTTCAGCATATCCACTGTATTATCTGAGCCTGGTGAAAAGGAAAAGTTGGATCATGTTTTGCCCCAAATCCCTTGATGACCTCAGCCAATAGTTTCATGTAGATGTTAAATAACATGGAGGGGAAATTGCCAATGGGTAGAACTAAAGTCCCTTAACACAACTTTCTGGAATCTACTTTTTATACTGAAACAGGACTGCAGGACTACCAGTGGTGCTTTGATACTCCAGTCTGCATACATAATCTACTGTATTTTTCGCTCCATAAGACGCACTTTTTTCCTTCTCAAAAGTGAGGGGAAATGTCTGTGTGTCTTATGATGTGAATGCCGGCTGGGCGCGTGTGCGTCGGGACGGTGCGAGCCTGCATTCCTTGCGCCGACGGCCAGCTGGGAGGCGGGCGGGGCCGCACAGAGCCGGCTGGGCGCATGCGCGTCGGAACGGCGCGAGACGGCGTTCCCCACCCCAACAGCCAGCTGGGAGGCAGGCGGGGCTGCACAGAGCCAGCTGGGCGCGTGTGCTGGCTCACGCCATCCCGATGTGCACGCGCCCAGCCGGCTCTGTGCGGCCTCGCCTGCCTCCCAGCTGGCCCCGCCTGCCTCCCAGCTGGCCGTCGGGGCGGGGAACGCCGGCTTGTTTTCCTCCTCTAAAAACTAGGTGCGTCTTATGGTCAGGTGCGTCCTATGGAGCGAAAAATACAATATGTGTACCATTGTTGATGTTATTGAAAGATCCAGGAGAATCAGCAATCTGCTTTCCAATAGAATGCACAGCTAGAGCAATTTAAGGACTGTTGATGCAAAACTTAGGTCTGGACTGGACTGAAATGGATCTAGATAATCAGTATTATCCAAAAGTGCCTGGAGTTGAACTGCTGTTACCCATCCAAGCAACTTGCCCAAGAAAAGAAGACTTGTGACCAGCCAATACATCACAATCAGTAGGGTTCAGAGAGAATTTTTAAAGGGATGTCCTCACATCTGGCTCTCTCAATGCAGTGAAGATTAGTCCCTCTCTCAGGGATACATTAATCTCCTGAACCCCATCAGTTATTGCTCTTTGGTAGGATGTAATCAGCCATGAAAGGCAAGGTCTGAGCAAACAGGTGATAGGCTAGAACTGGCCAGGCACTTTGTTGATGTGACCAAGACAGTAAATTAATCTCAGATTCCAGCCCACAGATAGCACTATTCTGGGTCTAGCTTCGTTGTTGAGACCCTAGGCTAGCCATCTGGCTAGGCTTTTGTTTAAATTTCTTCAAGAGATGAGGGAAAGAATGCTGAGTTGTCTTATAGAGTAGTATGAGAACTGCTTGCATAAAAGGCTTGGATGAAATGTTCAATAGAAGTGCCAAGGATTATAACTGTTTTATTAAATGTACCATCTATTAACCTTGAGGAGATGATTCTGCATGATACCAGCTGACAAGGCAAATACACATAGTTTGAAATAAAAAGCTCATCTACATCTAGCCAATGGTGTTGCTGTTTCTTATTGTGCAATGCATGGTGACCCTGATGCATTTTTGGAGCATAGGTTGACAATATACATTTGTTGGGCCATGAAACAGATATTCTTTCTCCTTCACAGTAAATACTTTCAAGCAGTGTATGGGTGGGACTTCGACATTGTGTAAGGTTTCCTAATTAATGTTTTTCTCATATTGGAAATAATTATAAAGTAGCACAAAATAAACAGTCCTTTTCCATTTCCACTATTTAGCTAGCGGGTTTGAATCACATGCCTATGCACCACACATATTAGTTATTTGTGGAATGATGACACCCTGAAAGAAAAATGATTTACTTTCTTCCTATTTACAAAATTTCTCTTCCTAATTTCCTGGTGAAGAGTGTTCACAGATTACCAAGTAAATTACTATACAAGCATTATTTAAATACCTGGCAAAGATGCTGAGGCAAAGCTTGATGATTACATACACTAGATTAGTGAAACAGTTACATTGACTGTCACCTCATGATTATTTTTTAAAGCTTACTGATTTTTTATTTTGAAAAAAAGATAAATGGCTTCTGTTTAATTCACTTATCTTTAAATAAACCAAACTTCTGAAATATTAAAAAATCCTCAACATTTGTTTGACTCAACTATGCTTGTTGCCAACAAGTATTCTTCCTTATCTTTGTGATGCTGCTGGATAGTTACCAAGTTGTGCTGCTTAGGAAGCAATAATAAAACATTTAATTAGCATGTATTTCTAGAAGTCTCAATTCAGATATACCATCAGTTGACAAACTATCATGGGTTTTGAATCAAGTCTCTTGGTATGATATCTGAATTAGGTCTCTGTACGCACTCTGTCAGAAGGAAGATCTGGACAATGATGAGGCCTGGGTTCAAGATCCATCTTAGGTGGTAATCGCTGAAACAGCCTCTTCACTGGTGAATCTCATGGAAGAGCAGGAGCAGCCTTAAGAAGAGAAGAAGAGATGTTTTATACTCTGCTTTTTCTCTACCTTAAGGAGTCTCAAAACGGCTTACGATTGCATTCCCTTCTCTCCTCAACAGGTGAAGTAGGTGGGACCAAGAGAGTTCTGAGAGAATTGTGACTGGCCCAAGGTCATTAGTTAGAATAGATACTAGTCATGCTGTATACCTATTCTCTCTGGTATCAGAGGAGCATTCCTATTATTTGGGGTGCGGTGGAACACAGGCAGGATGGTGCTGCTGCACTCGTCTTGTTTGTGGCTTCTTAGAGGCACCTGGTTGGCCACTGTGTGAACAGACTGCTGGACTTGATGGGCCTTGCTTGGTCTGATCCAGCAGGGCCTTTCTTATGTTCTTATGTTCAACCAGAAGGCTTCATGTGGATGAACAGAAAATCAAACCTGGTTCTCCAGATTAGAGTCTGCCACTCTTAATCACTACACCACACTGGTTCATCAAGGTTCAGGGACACCTCCATCTTCTCTTTTCTGGCCTCTTCCTTTGACAACTGTTACCCAGAACCATCTGTAGTTCAAGAAAACATCACCACATCAAGTTCTGAGGCAACAGGAGGCAGTCCAATCCTTGCTGGAGCACAAACCTCTTGTGTAGAATATGCTCCCTTTAATTCTGACCAGTTTTCTCAGTGAAGCAAAGCATGGGCCACACACCTACCTGGTGGGCAACTTAGGATTTCATTTGCCTCAGCCTGAAATACTTATCTAAGCTTCCCACCTGTCTTGCATCTAGCCCTACAGTGAGCTATCTGGCTGATGACTATCCTGGATTATTGCCATATCTTGCCTGCATGTCCTTGCAGGCATTTGCTGGTATCAGGACAAAAGTGTGGCTTCCATTGGCCAGCAAACCAGAAACTATGGTGTAAGGGGAATTTGCGAACCATGGCTTGTCAACTATGATTTGGCATGTTTTCTGAGCTGACAAACGATAGTTTCAGCAGTTACTGTGTCTCCAGATGCTCCTGCAGTTAGTGCCTAGAATACTAAGCATATAGCAAATATCTCTAAGGCATAGTTTTCCTATGTCATAATCTTCTGTTTCCTTGGCTCTCAGATCACTCCCTTCCACCTGTCACCTGGGCTTGATGCCAGAGCGAAATCACTGAGGAAACAGGATTTGTGGGGAAATGTTCTCCGGTTTGAGCTGTCTTTACCCAAATTGGATCAGAACCATAGTAGCAGCCACCATCATGAGAGAGGTTCCTGTTATTGGTATTTTCCTAGTAGAATACTGAAAGACATGGTGTTTATATTGCTAGGTGTGCGTGTGAGAGAGGCAGAAGGTCAGGTGCACCTTTCCAGGCTTTCACTCCTCTCCCTTCCTGGATTTCCCCTGTCAACTAGAGGCAGAGCTGTCTGTCAATGCTGTAACTGCCTTTGCTTGGCTTAGTGGTCTATGGGCTTACATGGGCTGGAGTCGTTCCCTCTATTCAACTTTATTCAACTAAAAATCTAATTAAGCAGGAAACATAGACCGTAAGTATTTTCCAGCAAAGGGAAATATTTCAGGTTTGGCTAGATAAAAACAAACATAAAACATAAAACAGAGGTAACTAGAGTTAACTTACAATCTGCTGAACATCCCCTATCATCCTTGCATTGAGGGATGGGCTGCTGTCTGCCCCACCTCTAAGCTTACTGAGGCTCGTTAGCCTGGAACAGACTGACGAAGGAGTGCCTATACTTCCTCCTGCACCTGGGGTTGTGGCTTGGAGTCTTCCACCTTGTTTTGGATGACAATTGGAGAGTCTACTCTCCAGTTCCTGCTGCAACCAATTCCCCAATAACATTAGTAATTATAGATCAGAAGTTTACTGCCCGCCCCATACTTCTGTTTGTATTTGGGGAAATTGGCTCTTGGCATCTTTGAGGCAAGAGCCTGGCTTTTGTATCAGAGGAAGAGTGACAACTTCAGGATTATTTGCCGCCTGCCTGGACTTTTCCAAGTAATGGATTACGCTAAAAATGCCACTCTGGTTCTTTAGCGCAGCTTCAGATCTGATTACTAATTCCAGCAAATAAACTTGTATCAGACAAAGCCCTATTCTTAACATATCCTTCTGATTTGTACTAGAGGACATTTGTGGAGTTGGACCTCAGCACTACAATAATTATTCTAAGGCATGTATGTAATTCACATACAATAATTATTCTAAGGCATGTACACATGTTAGCATATATCCTTAAAACATTATGAAACTATGAGATAACACAGCTATACATAGCTCTTAGAACATAGTAAATGATGCACAGAAATGTAATTCTCCAAGATTCAGACTTTAAAAAGTCATACAGCATTATTGAAGCTAGACATTATAGGGTTAACCTACAGTCTTGAGATCATATCAGCATTAAATACTACGGACAGAGGAATTCTTCCCCTCTTCATTCTCAAGAGGTGCAGAATTCACATACAGAACCTCCCTAGCAAAGTAAAGTTTTAGCATGTTTCCGTGATATAATCTTTCCCCATCCTCTCCTTTAATGTGTAGGAGCCCTCACAATGTTCTAAAAGGTATGAGAACCATATTCTGATATCTCTCTTAAGAGTTCTAAATGTCCATGCTTTCTTGTAATACCAATGTTTCTGGGCTCGCTGAGTGTCAGTTTCTCATGAACCAAGACAAGAACTTCATTGAGAGAATTCAATAAATTATTCACATATTCTCATATAGATGCAGATTCATCAGTTGGCTTTCCCTTCCAGTGAACCTGGACCACATCCAGACATACCTTCTATATGCCAGCCCGAAAGTCTGGCTTGTGGGATTTTCCTGTAAACAAACTGCACCTGTTGCACATTCTTATCCCAGCTGCTGGAATGCACGTTGACATATTTCTTTGGTCATTTATGCATGGTTGCTTTAACCTCCTTTATTCCCTGTTTCAGCCACGATCAAATTTTTCTGTATGCACGTTACCTCATTCCTTGGAAGCTCAACGATGTTTCAACGCTTTTCCCATTCCTCTTCTGGCCCGAATTAAACCGTTCATCCTGGATCATTCCGAAGTCACAGAGCATGCATACTCTGTTCTCGGGTTGAGCTTTGCCCCACCCTTTTCCAAACCCCTCTTCAAGGCAGCATGCAGATAGCCAAACAGGGGAAGCACAGAAGATTGGCTTCTCTCACAGCCAGTCATGAAGCAGTGTGTAAAGAGGCAGGGATTCAAGTGCTTTCTGCTACCTTGGAGCTCTTTCTGAGCAAAAGAAAGGCTTTTTTAAAACGAGGTTTGGATTTCTCTCCCCCCCCCTTTCAGATTGCTCCATTTTTTGTTTTTTGTTCTTAAAATGCTTTTTTATGTGGCAGTTGGATTTGGGGGGAAGGAAATCTTCTCTCGCGAGGTAAGCCAATTACACAGCAGCATTTAAAGGGGTGGGACATGATTTGAACTTGGGAGACTGCTTTTCTGTATTCATGCCTTCCATTAGCATACAGTTTCATCCCTGATCATTCCAGCCAATGCATACAGTTTCCCCCAACCCGGGTTACTTTGATCCTGGCTGAAATGGGGAATGAAGGAGGTAAAAGCGACCATGCATAAATGACCTTAATCATCTGCCTGAGTTTCACTAGCCCGTTAGTGGCATGGGTGATATGATGTGGAAATGAGATGCATTATCTAACACTTTCCCACAGCTTTACTATCATATTTATGACAGACGTCCCCCACATCTGTGAGAATCTCCTATGACATCCTTGTGTGTGTGTAAAGTGCCGTCAAGTTGCAGCCGACTTATGGCGACCCCTTATGGGGTTTTCAAGGCAAGAGACTAACAGAGGTGGTTTGCCAGTGCCTTCCTCTGTATAGCAGCCCTGGACTTCCTTGGTGGTCTGCCATCCAAATACTAACCAGGGCTGACCCTGCTTAGCTTCTGAGATCTGACGAGATCAGGCTCGCCTGGGCCATCCAGGTCAGGGGGATGACATCCTTAGGCCTGTGAAAATAGAAAGCATGTCATCTGCTATGGAGTTCAAATCAGTTTTGGATAAACAGTGACCCTCTGGGTACTGTGTTGTGAATTCCACCAAAACTAATACATACTTATTCCCTTGCTGGGTGGGTTATTGAAAATGACCCACATAGTCTGCCACTACACACTCAAAAAGAAATGTAAGTCACAGGTGGATTCTGCAAAGGATCATGTGCTATATCCTGAGCTTTTCCCACCTTTTGGCAAGGGGGATAGCAGTGGCAGAAACTAGCAATATCTTTCCCACTCTGGCCCAATATCTTTTCCCACTTTGTATCAGTCGTTCCTTTTTCTTGCCCACCCCTAAATGCCCACTCTTTGCAGTATCATGAGACAAAATCAAAATCTTCTGAATGTAAATCTTTGACACAAGCACATGGCACTGTGATTTCCAAGTGGTTTTGTGTCCTCAAGGGAGAAATTTCTAATATACAAGTCCTTTAAAATGCAAATCTGGAGGGATGATCTTGGGACAGAGCAGGGAGCTGTTTCTGCACCTCCCCCCCCCCCCCGAAATCATGGCTAGGATAAATTATCCCTCTGCTGATCTTGAAAGTTTGGAGAGAATTCCAGGGAACAGAGAGATTCTCTCCCTATTGGGACTCCCATCTTGCCTCCTTTCTCCCCTTCTCCAACCAACTTTCTCTGAAACAGTTAAGGACCAGGCAGTAGGTGATGTGACCTCAGCCTGATACCCTGGAGAGCAGCTGCCAGTCTGAATATACAATACTGTCCTTGATGGACCAATGGCCTGATTCAGTAGAAGGAAGTTTCATGTGTTTATGTGTTCAAGGTGTCCAAATCTCACCCAGTCGGGGCAGATCAATGAAATCTCCATGCCTGAGTCACACCAGCCAAATGAGGCTTCCTTGCCATTTTTTTTAAAGAGTTGCTGGAAAGAAGAGGAATAGTGGGTACAGGCAGACACACCCAGAACGCTGCCCTGATAAAGGAGCACAGGACAGCCAGGAGAACTATCCCTTGCCCACAGGTGTGCCACTGAGTGAGTTGGGGCACCAGGACAGATGGGCAGGAGTGGGGGAGCATCCAGATGGAAATGAGACTTCCCCAACACCATCGAGTGCTTTGCCCATAAGATGGCACCGCTGTTACACCTGGCAAGAAGGAACAGGGGCTGTTGGCTTTGAGGGTATGTCTACTGTATGAGGAGTGGATGCAGGAGCTGAAACATGCTGCATGTCGCAAACAGCTAGAAGAGAATGCTGCAGGGAGAGCACATGAGTTGGAAGTGCGAGAAGCAGCCAGTGAAGCAGATACATTTGAATTGGGTTGCAAAAAGAGAAAGGGGTAAGGGGAGACAGACTTGTCGACTGTGCCAAGAGGTGCCCCCCAGTGAGGACTCTTGTTAGCCAAATTGCTCGGTTATGAATATTTATATGGGGAAATTAGCATTCAATAACCGGCTATGGGCATAACCTGCAGGATCTAACCTATGTCTACGGGAGTCCAAACTGTGATTCAAAGAATAAGGCTGAGACAGTGGATTTTAGTTTCAAAAATTTACTTATTAATAGTATGTGCACAAGCACTCAAATATTAGACACACACCAACAAAAGAGCCTAGGAATTAAAGAGAGGAGTGTAGAGACGTTTGCCCATGTGGCAGGCCCATGATGATGGGAAATACTGCACCTGTCCTGGAGCGGAGTTGTCCTGAGTTCCGTAGGCTAAGAGGAATAAAAAGGGGGCAGAGGGGGTCCCCTGCATGTTCAAGCATGGTTGCCCACTCTGACAGAGTGACAGCAAGTATGAAAGGGGAAGACCTAAAGGTAAAGAATGGACTGTGGGCACCCCAGATATACTGTTCTCTGGGGGCGGGGTGATTGGATTACCCGTTCGAGGTTCCCGTGTGACAAAAGGTGACAAAAGACTAATGGTCGGCTGCCGGGGTGAGGCAATTGAGCAAACTATGCTATTTCCATAGATTTGTGCAATTCCGGGATGGTCGGGAGTAGTCCAAGGATAGGATTAACGATCGGAGACAAAGACACGCACATCTGTGTCCGGGGCGCATTATTTTGCATAGCCGCGGGAACGATCCTTCGCTGCTATCTTGATGTCTTTCAATGGGCACTTAATCATGCTGATGAGGCAGGGAGAGGGGGGGAGTGCTTGTGATGGCTACGTGCTTGGCAGCTCCTTGCGAGATGGCTTCTGCTGGAACGGAGGCACACAGGAAAATGGATTCCTCTGGTTCTCTCCGAGAGGCTTCTCCACCCATGGCGGCTTCTTGTCAGTTTCACTCGTTGGTGCGGGAGCCGTCCCCATTGCGTTTGGGGCTCGGCGTGCGGCTGTAACAGTGTGTGCACATAACTGCTGGGGTTGCCATGACCAGTCCGGGAGATTGGCAACCCGTTTAGTAACACTATGGCTTCACACACCTTGAGCCCTTCATGTGCAAAACCCACAAGCGGAAAAGATCAAGAGCTGGTGAAATGTTTCAAGTGCCAAGGAGTGGTTTCCAGTTCCAAGGAGTGGGGCATTTGAGACAAAACTGCCCTCAGTTGGCTCTGAAAGCCAGTGAGTCACCATTTTCCCAAGTGTCCTAAACCACCACGCTGGAAGATGACCCTTCCATGGTCATCTCAGGAGTCCATCTGAGTTGTCAAAATGTTGGAGAGAGCCTAAACATTTATGTACTGGGCAACTCTTTGTTTTTAAGTTGGAGATATGGACAGGTATCACCTCTCAACCCCATATATTTCTCCTCTGAAAAACAAGCCACTTTCTTTGCTATTCCTCCCAATTGGCTGCATCAAGTTGACTTTCTCCAATGTGTTCTGGTTCTCTCATTTATATGCAGGTTATGTGCAGAATTCTCTAAAAACTACCCATATTCTTATTGTTCGTTCTGCATACATTACAAGTAAACAGAGACTGCTGTCTTTGCAACTAGAAAGTAAATATACTGTTACTGTAGCAGGAGCAGAGAAAAGAAACCAGCAAATGGTATTGCAACAGTTCTCAAGTGTGATATGATGTAGTCTGTGAAGATTTAATGTATAACATTCGTTTTTTAAATTAAAGACTCAATCTTTAATTAAGATTTGAAGAAAAGTCCATCATTTCTTAAGGGTAGGAACAGGATAAAAGCACATTCAGAGTGCAACACAGAATGTGCCGCTAATTGAATTATCTTATAAATAAATAAATTGCCTATTCTGTTAAAATTCATTGTGAATTAGATTATCTTTCGGCCTAGGGGTATTTATACTCAAAAATAAACAATGATGTGTACATCTGTGAGGCTTGTTCAACATGGTGCTAACCAGTCTTTCCCTTGGAATTACCTTTGTTTGCATATGAACAATAAAGAAATAATTCTGAGTTGGGAGTTACCGTATATACTCGTGTATAAGCCGAGTTTTTCAGCACCCCAAAAGGGCTGAAAAATCCCAACTCGGCTTATACACGGCTCAATACGGTAATTGGGCGGTTTCTCCTTCAGAGCCGCCTGAATCGCACTCCCGCTGGCCAGCTGATTCCCCCCCACCCCCCAGCGCGCTCCCCCCGGACAGCTGATTCCCCCCACCCCCCAGCGCGCTCCACCCCCACCCCCCCAGCGTGCTCCAGCGCTCCAGCTGATTCCCCACCCCACCCCCCCAGCGCGCTCCAGGGCGCTCCAGCCGACCAGCGCGCTCCCCCCACCCCTCCAGCGCGCTCCAGCGCTCTCCAGCTGATTCCCCCCCAGCGCGCTCCAGCTGATTCCCCACCCCACCCCCCAGCACGCTCCAGCTGATTCCCCCCCCAGTGCGCTCCAGCTGATTCCCCAACCCACCCCCCAGCACACTCCAGCTGATTCCCCACCCCCAGCGCGCTCCAGCTGATTCCCCACCCCACCCCCCAGCGCGCTCCAGCTGATTCCCCACCCCACCCCCCCAGCGTACTCCAGGGTGCTCCAGCCGACCAGCGCGCTCCCCCCACCCCCCCAGCGCGCTCCAGCGCTCTCCAGCTGATCCCCCCCAGCGCGCTCCAGCTGATTCCCCACCCCACCCCCCAGCACGCTCCAGCTGATTCCCCACCCCACCCCCCAGTGCGCTCCAGCTGATTCCCCACCCCACCCCCCAGCACGCTCCAGCTGATTCCCCACCCCACCCCCCCAGCGCGCTCCAGCTGATTCCCCACCCAACCCCCCAGCGCGCTCCCCCCACCCCCCCAGCGTGCTCCCCCCGGCCAGCTGATTCCCCCCAGCCCACCCCCACCACACCGCGCCTTCTGCTGTGTGGCGGCAACGGCAGTTTCTTCCCCCCCACCTCGCCCACCTCACCAGGGCTGGTCCTCCCGCTCTACAGCTGATCCGCGGGCCTCCAGCGGGCCTTCTCTGGGCCTCTTCCTCCCACTCTAAAATGGCGGCTGCCATTTTAGAGCGCCTCTCCCGGTGAGTAGGGGGTTCAGGGGCTCTTCCCCTTCCCCCTTGGATGGCACTGGGGTCGGGGTGGGTTGGGAGGGCCCGGGAGGCCGGTGGGAGGGCGACCTGGGGCAGGGGCGAGACCATCCCTGCTCTCTAAAATGGCAGCCGCCATTTTAGAGCGCAGCATTACCGGTAAAGGGAATTTCTTATTGACCCTCGGCTTATACACGGGTCAATAATAAATTCCCTTTTCTGGCTTCAAATTTGGGGGGTCGGCTTATACTCGGGTCGGCTTATACCCGAGTATATACGGTAATTACATCACTTTAAGTGATCACCTAAACTAGCCATGTAGATTGATTAAAAAAAAAACTATTTGAATTGATTATTTTTGTGAAGAATGTTATCTGAAATCAAGGTCACAGAAGAATCTGAAGAGGTCTGTCTTTCTCCTGTTTTCAAGAAGAGAACATGGTAGGCTCTACCGTGAATGCTTATCGGTGTTTAGTAAAGTAGGGAAACAGTAATTGAGGAATACTTGTTCTCAACAGGGCAAAAATGATGTTCTCAAGGCTACAGAGAAAGGACAGGAAGCTTCATTTATGCAGTCATTGTGTAAAAGAAATAGATTTCTGTTTGCATCCATCTCATTCTGCTTGCTTCTTTAGGTGATTCATTGATTGTGAATATTGTTCTAATAGGCAGCAGTGTATTATATTTAATTAGGCTATTTTATTTAAATAATGAGCCATTCTTCCTTTGTAAAATTTAAATGAGGGTTGTGAATGAAGAGTCAGGAAAGATAATAAGTCCTTCAGACCTATACCCTTGCTTTCTTTGTTATTTTGCACATAATAATGACTTTATAAGAACTCCCCTCAAGTATTGTAACCCTTCCAGTATGACATGCTCATCAGTAATCTATTGTTAAATGAAATTTCTTATCTCTTTTCTGAATTGGAAACTTGGTGGGTTTGTTATTGAGAACCACTCATATTGTGGCCTCCCGTATTCAAGATTACTTTCATTGACACTGAACCGCAGAGTCTATGGTCATTTAAACACAGTCACTTTACCCTTCTTTATTCCCTGTTTCAGCCACGATCAAATTTTTCAGTATGCACGTTACCTCATTCCTTGGAAGTTCAATGCTTGTCACATCAAGTTCAGAGAACAAAGGGCCAAACAAGATGTGGTGGCATCCTCACGGGTGCTATGAGGCCAACGCTGCTATTTTCAAGTGACTTTAAAATGGCAGCACCTACCTTGTGGTGGCCATGAGGCTGCCATCATATTTTGTTTGGCCCTTAGTTCTCCAAAGTAAGACTCAGTAACGTAACTTCAAAATGCTGCAAAGGCCCAATCCTGATCAGACCCATAGTGCTGTTGTGCCCCCCCCGAGTACCTTTTCATGTGCCAAAACAGCTGCATGGGTATCAGGATAGGGCCCTCACAGAATTTTAAAAATGACTTTAAAATGGTGTCCTCATGGCAATCATGAGGGACACTGTCACATCTAGTTTGTTCCTAAGTGCCTGTCTTCTCTTCTATTCATTGAGAAACATTCAAAGCAATCTTCAAAATGCAACAGCAGGGTTTGGAGTTACCCACTTTAGGGATTTTAAAGAGTGCTTTAAAGAGATTTTAAAGAGTGCCTTTGATTAATGTTCAAAATGTTGAGACTATGTATTTGACTAGTACAAGATTTAAATGATACTTGCATGAATTTCAAACATTGCTGTGGATATTTGTAGCAGAAATTAATTTATGATACCAGATGTTGCAGTTGGTTGTTAGCTATGAAGCAGCATTTCCAAACTCTTTTAAATTAGTCCTGCCTTCTGAACACAGCTGCATTCAGACATCATGGCAAGCTGTAACTGACCTCCATTTGGGTATAAGCACAGTTTTTTGCCTGTATTCCTCCCAGCTTTCCTCCTCTCTTTTGTGTGAAGCTAGATACAAAATTTGTGTGGAGCTTGATAAAAACAATCCCATAAGAACCAGTCCAGTGATCCATCTGTTCTAGCACCCTATTACGCACAATGGCTGATTAGCTGCCCTGGTGGGCCAATAAACAGAACCTTAATTTTTTAAGGATATTTCTATGCCTCCTGTTCAGAGCACTGCTCAATGCAGCTTACGAGTAAAATAATGTTGCAATATTAAAAACATGTCAACCCTGATTTTTTTTGAGCATTGGTATCCAGAAGTTCCAGTGTCCATCACTGTACATTTACCTAAGTTGAATTTCATTTGCCATTATATTATCCAATCACCCAGTTTAGAGAGATCCTCCTGGGGTTCTTCACAGTTTGCCTTGGTTTTAATCCTTCTGAATAATTTCATATCATATGCAAACTTGGCCACTGCATTGCTCACCCACGGTTGCAGATCATTTATGAACAAGTTAAATAGCACTGGGCCCAATATCAATCATTGTGGGACCCTGCTGCTCCCTTCCCTCCATTGTGAGAACTATTTACTGCTACTCTCTGCTTCCTATTGTTTAACCAGTTTTTAATCTATCAGAGGACCATATTCTCTTATCCCATGACTGCTAAACGTAGTCAGGAGTCTTTGCTGAGGTACCTTGGCAAAAGCCCTTTGTTAGTCCAAGTACATATTGTGCACAATATTGGCTGGATCATCCTTATCTACATGCTTGTGGACCACATCCTACTTTGAGCATGTTTCATTTTACCATGATGTCTAAATACAGGTTTGTTAGTGAATTTGCGTTCCACACAACCTGGGATTCTAAACTGGGATTAAAATGTTTGCACTCAGAAGGTACAGTAAATTGGTGTTCAATAATGCTGGAAAGTTTTGCATCAAGCTCTGTATGCCAAAGGAGGAGAGGTGAAGTAAGGGGCACAGGCACAATTTGTGTTTGTACCCAGTAGGAGTTAAATTGCAACTTGTCTTGCTATCAGAATGTAACCTCAGCCTGCTTTCTGAAAAAGGAAGCTTTGTGTTTTCTGTTATCAATTTCAATAGCGAGACTAATTTGTAAAAATCAGCTTGTTTGATTCAATACAGTTATTTTAGGGCCAAACAACCTTCATTTATAATCAGACAGTTAACTCAAAAATCTGCTGTTGTTTTCCATCACACCCATACTAAAGTGAGATACTTAGTTATTACAATCAGTATGTTTTTGCTTCAATGTGCAAATATGAATTACATAATTAGGTGCCGTGAAAATCCACCTCCAAATCAAACTAAAATTGGGAAAGGAAGGAAAGGAACAAGATTAATATGATCACCTTTGTGGAGACCAGTGTGGGAACCACAAGAAAGGAAGCTTCAATTTGCCATATTTATGGCTGAATGGAAAGTTGCCTCTCCTCCTATTGGTTGAGATTTAGCAGTATATTTCACAAAAATCTTAATTTCATCTTCCTGTTTTGGTGACTGTTTAGGGAAAGTACAAAATAAGGTGAAACATTTGACCATTCAGAATGAGGGCAGGAAGCATCACCCTCATTTTGATAGGGTTTTCTTACATTATTGGTCTCACTGGCCTTCATTACATCTCCATGCAGATACAGACTGTCTATGACATGTGGTATCATTTAGAAGCTTATTCAGAGTGAGGGCAACTTTTCCTAATATCAGTTTCAATTTGTTTTTGTGATGCCATCATACAGAAGATCTGATTGGCTTTGTGATAACATGACACCATTACGTCACCTCCATGATCCTTGAACAGCTGAAACTGCATTTTTAAATGGTGCAGAAGCTGTGGAAAAAAGCCACAGTTAATCGGTAGCAAACAGACCATGATTGTGGCTACCATGAGGGACTTATGTGAAAGTTTTCCTCCTGGACCTCTCCTTCAATCTCAGATATTTTCATAGATGAAAATTCACTGCATCCCTTCAGGATAATTAGTGATGTTACTTCTTTATGTGTTTACATGTACATGGAAATAAGAACCATAGATACCTTGAAACCCAATCAAACAATGTGGTACAAATGGATAAAAATGCACAACTTTTAACAACAAATAGCAGGATTGTAACGAAGCACATGTTGAGAGTGTAAAAGGCTGGCAACAGACTGAATATAAAGTACATAAATTGTAATACTCTATCAAACAGTACAAATTTTAATGATCTTTGGCTGCCAAAGGAAAAGACTGCACTTTACCAATAAATGTAAGTATAAATGCATCTTACTGCCTACTAAAAGTTGAACATAAAACCAGTATGTATAGAAATAATCTTCAGAAGTTGCTGGTAAACAAGAGGTATATAAAGATAAAAAAAGTTAGGCTGCTCAATTTCTCAAAATCTCCTAGCACTACAGAACTCAGTCATCCTCTGAAACATCTAGTGCTGTGGATTGTAAACTCTCTATGACATCCCAATAATAAGACTCAACAAGTTGCCAGTCTGCTTACCCATTTCAGTATAATATTAGTCATGAACATAATTCATTATAACAACAATTCAGAAAACAGTATGACAATATAAATACCGATAGAGGTTATCCAAGCCCAGACTTATTTTAGCATGATTTGAAAAGTGGCAGATACGTGGGTTGTCTTCACTTCTCTGTTAATTGAGATTTCAAGGAACAATGGCAGTGTGTGAATGACAGTGGTCAGGTTCTTCATGGAGTGTAGTAGATGAAAACAACTCAACTTCCTAACCATCATACATGGTAAGTTTGTGCTTGGATGACTTCACATCTGTTAGCTTTTATGTTATGCTCTCTATATTATTACAAGGCTGAAGTGAATCATGGGATTTCTATTTCAGCAGAACAGTTTTTTCTACTGTTTACCTTGATGAGCACGTGTTATTATTTATTTTATTTATTTACAAATGTTTATCCCGCCTTTCTGCTCCCACAAGGGCCACCAAGGAGGCTAACAAATTAAAGCATACATAATATATACATTTCAAAACTGTTGAAAACCAACCCCTGCACATGTTTAAAACAATTTAAATCAGAGCTAACAGCACATTCCTGAGATGCGCTGGCGTCCTGACCGAAAGCCCTTAGGAGGCCGGCAACGGTGCACGCCGGCGCAAGGGCCCACACTGCTGGCGCCCAGAAGGTGCACGCCGGCAGGCAGGCCTGGACACTGGTCCCTGGCCACTGCCATGGCAGTGCTGGGCCCGGATGCCGCCGGAGCCTCCCGCTGGCACCTGGACACCGGCACAGGCCACGGCAGCGACCCAGGAGGCATCCTGGCACGTTCCGGCACTGGGCGGGGTGTGTGGCCACCATTAGGCGGCTTCCTTAGTCGTTTCGGCTCGGGAACGCCCCCTTTTATTTTTAGCGAGATATGCCACATTTTAGGTGGCGTATCTCCCGGGCAACCCTATGCAGGATGCATGGAGTTTTGGCACCAGCGGAGATTTCGGCCAGGCCGAAACGTCCTCAGGAGGCAACGCTGCTGGGTTGCCTCCTAAGCCCGGCGCCCGCATTCCTCTCAGGAATGCGTTGTAAAATACATATAAAGACATAAAAGCAACTATTAAAACATTGGGCAGGAAGGAGAGATCACTGAGGGAAAGCCAAACAAAACAAGCAAGTCTTCACTTTCTGGCAGAAGACAGCAACAGAAAAGTACAGATGTATCTCCTTGGGGAGACAGTTCCAGAGTTTTCAGGGCATGACCAAGAAGGCCCTTTCCCAAGATGCCCCCTACCTAATGTCAAAAGGCGGGGGCAGCCAAAGCAGTGCCTATGAAGATTACCATAGTGGTTGGGCGGGTTCATTAGAGAATAGGTGGTCCTTCAGGTGTGTTGGTCCCAAACCTTTTAGGGCTTTGAAGATCAACACTAGCACTTTGAATTGGCCAAGACTACAGTGATATAGTCCCTGAAGCTCACTCTAATCAACATTCTGGTAGCAGTATTCTGTATTAATTGAAGTTTCCGAACACTTCTCAAAGTCAGCCCCACATACAGCACAGTGCAGTAATCTAGTCTAGAGGTAATCAGGGCATGCACCACAGTGGCCAGATCTTCCCTGCCCAGGAAAGTCCACAGCTGGCTAACCAGTGAAAGGTGGGAAAAGGCACTATTGGCTATGGATGCCTCTTGCTTATCTAGCAATAGGTCTGGGTCCAAGAGCACCCCCAGAGTATGGACCTGTTCCTTCAAGGGGAGTGCAACCCCATCCAGAACAGGTGATACCTTAAATTCCAGGTCAGACCTTCTGCCCTCCAGTAGCATTTCTGTCTTGTTGGGATTACACTTCAATGTATTAGCCCACATTCACTCCAAAACTACCTCCAAGTACCGGTTCAGGGTTTCCAAAGCCTCCCTATTCAATCACCTTACTCAAGAATGGAACATTTGAGACCGGTTGATAATTATTGAGATCTCCCAGGTTGAAGGTAGGCTTCCACGCCCACTCTGAAGGAAGCATTAACTACTTCTTGGATCCAGCCAGCTCACCCCACCCAGAAGATTAAAGGGCAAGGGTCATATAAGAAGCTAGTAGGCATCAACTTCCAAGGATCCTGTCCCCTGGCATCTGACCCTGATACTGCTAATCCAACTTGGATTGGATGCGAGAGATTTTATCTGCAACGTGTTGAGCAAAATGGTCACAGCAGGCCACCAAGCAGTCCATCTTCTCCTGCAGACCAGATCCCAACAAGCCTCTGACCACCCAGAACAGCTCCGCTGGCCTACACAGTGCAGTCATTGGTGGTGGAAAAGTGCAGTTTCTTTGCCACCATCACTGCCACAGAATACGCTTTAAAATGAGCTTTTTCCTATGTCTTATCGAATTCACCCTGAGTCTTCCTCAACTGTTGCTCTAGCTGTCTCCCTTGTCTTTTCGTCAACTGCAGCCCCTCAGTAAACTAAGTGGCTACCTGGTCTGTAACACTTGAGAAAGTGCACCTGGAAGCGATTGTGTCAACCACCCGGATCATTTCCTCATTCCAGAGGTCACCCAGGGCATCAACAGGAGAACCAACCATATCAACAGGAAAATCCCATAGAGCCATCAGAAAGCCATTTGGATTCATCTGGCTCTAGGGGCGGATCATTTTAATAGATCTCCCGTCCCTGAAGAGTATTGGTATCCCTGTAAGTCTAGCCTTTTGCTTCTCCACATCTCCATATAAGAGTAATAACATCAACATTATAGTGATAATGAAGCAGCTTTTGGGAGAGTCGTCTATGACTGATCCACTTGTGCCAGTCCCTAATGCTTTTAAATAAGATGCAGTATTGTCGCAAAAATTGAGAAACTTCCTCTTTGGAAGTGTGTGTAGTGTTTTGGGATATAATAGATGATGGTGAAAACTGGGGATAGTGTTGGGGAGATATTTTCACAGAGAAAGCTACAAGGATATGATTGGTGCAGTTCTGTAACCTAGATCAGCTTGTACTGTTACCCAGATTTTGGATAATTCTATGAGCTGAGTCAAGGGACTTGAACCTTGTAAATATGTTAAAATATGCTATTCTCTCCCCCTTTTGGACACACACTTTAATGTGGTGAGGGGTTTGTGTGTGTGTCAGCAAAGCTGGGAGCAATGCCGTAAGGGGTCTAGACTCAGTCAAGAGACTAAACTCCTAGCAGAGTCACTCAAGACAAAATGGTCCCAACTGAGACACCAGATGAAGATGCATCCATCCACTTCAGGGATCAGTGGCCACATCCGCATAAGAGAACAGGCAGTTCCAATGGTGATGGGGGCAGAGGAATCCTAAGGCTGGTTTTAAAGGAAATGGGTGTGCCACAACATTTGATCGTTGTGATGTGCAACCTGTACTCTGGACAAGAGGCCATGGTCAGGACAGAATGTGGAGAAACAGAATGGTTTCCAATTGGCAAAGGTGTTAGACAAGGATGTATTTTATCTCTCTATCTCTTCAATCCATATGCAGAACATATCGTTAGGAAAGCTGGATTAGATTAATGTGGAGTGAAAATTGGGGGGAGGAACATCAACAATTTGAGATGTGCCGATGATACTACATCACTGGCAGAAAATAGCAAGGACTTGAAACGACTACTGCTGAAAGTTAAAGGAGAAAGACTTGACTGCACTTAACACACACATACTATTCTCTCTCTACTGTTTCAGGTTTTGCTGCCAACTGTATAACCCTCCAGCTTCTGATCATTTCAGTGTAAATGTTTCTATCCAAATTGCACAGGGCAAGTGATTAATCAGTTGCTTGTACTGAGGTCATATATACGCTGGCCAGAGCAATCTGTAGACTCAGAGGGAGAATCTTCCAGTTTCATTTAATTCCAATTCCATGCAGCTTACGGTATTTTGAAGGGAGGGCAAGTTACTGTTCTCCCAGTCCTTATGTTTATGGCGGCAGAAGAGTTTATTCTTAAAGGTAATAAAATAGAGTTTTCACTTAACTGTTTGTATCAAATGGCAGCTTCCTCTGTGGTACAGGAAACCTTTTAGCTGTGCGGTTGCTGTGAGTGATCTGTTCATTTATAAAGTTAATTCTTGGCTGCAGCTGAAGAGCTGGTCCATTAAATGCTGCTCAAGAAAAAAGTGATAAAAATGACTTGAGTTAACTTTTGTGTGATTTTCTAAATCTGGGGAGGCCATGTGCCAGTTTATAGGTATCCTCCAGAGCTTGATAGTGGCTCATAAAGTATAGATTAGGGAAGAGCATAATCCTTTCCCAGCTCAGATCCCATTGTTGCATTTTACATCTGTATTGGCAACGAAAGCACTGCTCTCTATGCTTCAAGAGCTGGGCCTTCACCCCACCCATCTGTTCCTGATCATATAGAGGTAGTGAAGAAGCAACCTGAGCAAGAGATTGCTATGTTTGTTTGATTATAAGTGTGGAATGCTTTGTTGTTGCATCTTGTAGAAAATGTCCTTAATGCCTAATCAGGGATCACCAAATTCCCTTTCAAAGACAATATCACTGTATCTGTCTCCTGTTGTGGCCATTCTATCTGGCTGCTGTGTTAGAGGGGAAAGTGAGCCAGCAAGGACCCCACTGCAGTCCCTGCTGAAATGAACTCTCATTTGGCCTTTACCCTTCCAGAATAGTTTCCTGGCAATTCTTCCTTCTCATTACGTGTTGACCTAACAGTTAGTACCCGAGTACTTGATTTCTTCTTCCCTTCCTGTCTTTTCTTACCTTTTTTGTTTATGTATTATACTGTTGGCAGTTATTTTGAATTGTAAATCATGCATATAGTGGCAGAAAGGCGATAAAGAATTTAAGTAAAATAAATACATGTCCACTCGCATCAAATTGATATAGTGGGAATGAAAGCTTTATTTCCTCCCTCCTTTTAAAAAATGTTCACAGACATATGCATTTGAGGTTGGGAGCGCACAGCTTTCAGAGAACTAAGTAAAATAATGTATCTGGAAAATAAAAGCAAAATATCAAGGCATTCCTTGATATTAAATATCAAGGAATTTAAATACCAAGGCATTCCTGCAGAATTACCTTGCTGCTGTTTACCATTTACCACTGGGGAGGAGTTAACTGAGCATTCCTACACCTTTGTATAATGGTACTACTGTTCAGCACAGAAAAGTTCAGTTCTAAAACATAATAGACAAAAAAAAATTCACAGAACGGCATGCTGTGAAGAGATCTGTATCATCATTAATGTCACATGTGATATTAGGGTTGCCAGGTCTCTCTTTTCCACTGGCAGGAGGTTTTTGGGGCGGGGCTTGAGGAGGGCAGAGTTTGAGGAAGGGAGGGACTTCAGTGCCACAGAGTCCAGTTGCCAAAGCAGCCATTTTCTCCAAGTGAACTGATCTCTATCAGCTGGAGATCAGTTGTAATAGCAGGAGATCTCCAGTTATTACCTGGAGGTTGAAGAAAAACAGCAAGCACTGATGGCTACTGGAACATCAATAACTACCTTGTCTGCGGAACCTATCTCATCAGTGGCTCTTCACGCCGCTAGTGCCGCCTCAGTTGAACGGATCGGGAGAGCTTACCCGGTGCAAATTACATGTATTACGGGACTTTTTTGCTTTCTGTTCTACTGTGTATTGTTTGATATATATGACTGAATTATTTGGATAAAGTGTTATTGATGTTCCAGTAGCCATCAGTGCTTGCTGTTTTTCTTCATTACCTGGAGGTTGGCAACCATATGTGCTAGCCGGTAGGTACCTATGTCATCCATCCAGTTGTATTTTATGTAGCATTTCTATAACATTGGATGTGTTGTCTAGGGGAAATAATAATATCGTATATGCAACATATTGGGTCATCAGAACATGGAATATTCTAATAACAAAAGATATTTGAACTATCAGCTGTGCCATTAATAGGTCTGCAGGTAGGGCCATATCCACACAGAGTTACTCACTCAAGCCTACATTTGGAGCTGTACTTCTGTGCATATTTTCTGAGAGCCCTTTTGAACTCAATGGGGAATTATTTCCAAAGAAGCATACATAAGATTATGCTGCATGTCTGTGTTGGATTCTGGCCATCCTGCAGTCTAAGGAGAGTACATGGTGAGAAAAATACCCGGACCATGAATTAAGATTGCAGTTTGTTAAGGTTGTTAAACACATGATTAACTTTGGGAATGTGCCTTGAGTGCTATTAACTCCTTTCTTGATGATGATGAGTACACACTTGAGTACTTCCTTAAATGTACTGAATAAGGCATCGACATTGACGATTAATGAACAAAGAGAGATGTTAGTTCGTACACATGTATGAATACATAAAGTGTCCAGCTTCGCACTGCTTGATCTTTGGGCTTCTTGTAGATTTATGCAAACCATTGTTGAAGATGTCAAGGACCCATTCTGTTTGCTCTGCAAGTTGTCTGGTATACCTATCTGTCTCCCGTTGTGTGTGTTTGTTCCAATACTATACACACACACACACACAATATATATTACAAATATTGTAATTGTATACATACACAATATATATATACACAATATATTACAAATTTAGAATATTCCAAAGTTGCTATTCCTCCACATTTTTTGTTATTAGTAAAGATACTAGTCCTAGCTACCCTTTCATATATTCCTGCACCATTTTATCAGTATTTCTTTGTTTTTGTTTGTGGAAGTACATGGTTGGTTAGGAAATTAAAACAAGCCCCCATTGTGTATAATTTGCATTACCATTACCACACAAATTCTCTACATTTGACCTGAACTCCAGTGGATTTTGTTTAATAGCACTTCTTTTTTATATATCTGAACATGTGTACTACAGTCAGAAAACTAAAAAGGAACAAAATATTCCCACAAAATCTAAGTTTATACATTATAAGAAGATTGCTTTACATGCAACTATTTCATAAAATACTGATGACCATGAAAATTAACTATCATAAAGCCACAAAATGATATCTCTCCCAGTTGTTCCATCTTATATGACTATGCACTATTAAAAAAAAAAAACATGTGCATTTATTGAATTTTCTGCAGGTTTGGTACTTTTGTTAAGAAATTAACACTGGTTGATCTTCCTGTGTATAACTGTCGGTGCAGTTTGAAAACTGTTTGGATTTTTGCTTTTTACAGTGCTTTAGCCAGGCCCACACATACTATTTTGCCAGGATTTCTGATGATCACACATTCATTGACTCTCTGAACCCCTCATTTCTTATATAGAATAGAACATCTCAGTGACTGTTCTGTCACTTCTTGTTTCCATGGAGACTCTCTTTGAATGCAGTTATAATTAGCATGCAGTAGCCACAGTAGTTTGTCCTCTGAAAGAAATGAGAACATCCTGGAAAAGATGTGTTATACTGTCAATTTCAGCACACTTAAATGGAAGCAATTTCTATGAACTATGAGGTCAAGCTAATAAAATGTGTTCTGAGGCAGAGCAGGTATTAAGCAAGCATGCCCAGAGGCTGCAGTATTAAACAAGCCGGCCCAGAGGCTGTAGATGTTAGTCCCATTTGCAAATGTAGGCTCTGTAACTCCATACTGCATTCTTGTGGAACTAGTTCTAGATCAATGTGACATGTAAGGCCCTTCTACACAAGTGTATTTGCAGATGGTCAATGTTCTAAGTTTATTTACAAAATTTATAACTTGCCTTTCTGTCCAGTCAGGGCCACTAAAGCAGCTAACAATTAAAAAGCATTATAATAAAATCAGTATTGGACACATTCACAAACCACATGATTGGAGAGATCCTTGGAACCAGTGTTCAATCTGTCAGAAGTTTACATGGGATTCCAGGATTGGCATGTGTATGAAGGGGTGAAGAAGAACCCACACCAAGAGAGTTGTATAATAACAACAATAACAAAGTATCTTAAAGTCACAACTTACTTATGGTGACCCCTCATGGGGTTTTCAAGGCAAGAGGTGAGCAGAGGTGGTGTGACATTGCCTTCTTTTAAATAGCAACTCTGATCTTCCTTGGCAGTCTCTCATCCAAGTATTAACCGTGGCTGACCGTGCTTAGCTTCTGAGCTCTGACAAGTTCAGGCTAATTAAGCCGATTTATTGATTCTCATGATTAAACACCAATTAAAATCCATATGGCTGGTAGGTCTTTCAAGAACCTTCTTTTCTGTCCCAGGATGAGATGGGATGTCAACTCCTGTGCTAATGGGGTATCAAAATTTTTAATGAATAGCAAAATGCGTAAAGAGTTTTGTGCTTAATACCCTGTGCTTAATACCTTTATAGGAATGTTACCACGTCCCTGAACTGTCTTCTCAGCAGTAGCAATTAACCAATCACCGGTCTTTTTATTTGGGCTTCTGCTTAGGATATTAGTGTTTTCTTTTGTTTAGGAAATGCATATTCTGCCTCTCTAGACCTGATCAAGTTGGCTCATAATTAAAAAATAAAACAAAACCAGCAAACAGCAATGTGACAATACAAATTAATCATACAAGTTAAAAAACTAAGTCAGTAACAGCCCATTCCTAAACCTTTTGGCGGCTAGGCTACAGCCGAGGCACCGCTGCAGCACCTTCAAAACTGTTCCACAGCCGCTTAAAGGCTTTAAAAAGCCTTTTAAACTTTTCCCCTGGAAAATGAGGAATTTGGCTCCATTGAGAACAGTGAGGCTGCGCCAGCAAAAAGCTGGTGCAGCAACGCTGTTTTGGAGGGGGGGGGCGTTCCCAGCCCAAAAGGGGTCAGGAAACTGCCTACTGGCAGCTCCGCCCCAGAATGCCCCAGGAATGCCCCCTGGGATGATGGTGCATGGCTCTGCGCCATTGGGACACCGTTGGGAGGTCAAGCCAGTGTCCCAGGGCCATGCTGCTGTGCCAGCGCGGGAGGCCGGTGTGAGCAGCCCAACACTGGCATCTGTGCCTCTCTCGGTGGTGCAAGTGTCTCAGGCACCGGCGCCAGCGGTCCAGACGCTAGCGCGGCCACTTGCACACCTCCTGAGCTCTTCTGGCCCTAGAGGTCAGGAATGGCCTGTAAAACTGTCAATAAAAGCCAGCCAGGGAAAAAAGCACCTAAAACAGATTAGCCGAAAAATATATTGATAAACAGTCCTCGATACCTTGTCTGCTATCTCACCAGTGTCAGACAACTAGGCATTGTTTCAGATGTGTTTCAAACTGCTGAAGCCTGATTCTGGCTTTCTGGCTTACTGTGGGTAACAGATTGAAGAAACCTCTTGTTGCAGCAGAATAAAGATGATAGCTCTTTGGAAAGTTAAATCATGTTGCTATTTCTGTGTTTCTAATACCATCACTATTTTTTTAAAAGTTTAATATACAAACAAACATTAAAGTATAAACAGCCATAATATAACAATATACATGGAGCTACCTATTCAAAATTACAACTCAGTTGTCAACTTCTTTGAATTACATTACTCTTTGTTCTCAATGTATTTTCCATATCTGATAACATATTTAGAACTTGTTTATTACACCTATATTACCTAAATCTTTCTTATTCTGTTTTAATTTTATTTAATCCTGTTCTTAATTTTTAGCTATATAATTAAAGAAAACATTCAGTTTTTCCTGACATTCTGAAATTGATCCATTATGTGTAAAAGATGACAATTTTGCCATGGTTGCATTCTCTGTTAGTTTATTAATCCATTCATCTCGATCTGGGTATTTCTCTGCTTTCCATTTTGCCACATATATCACTCTTGCCACCAAAAACTCAACATTACTGAAAGAGGGTTGCACGGACTTTTGGCGCTCCAAACAGCGGTGCAGGCATTCCGCTCAGGAATGCACGGTGAATGTAATGAAATAAGTAGTGAAAGCATCATGCAGGAAATGTAGAATGTTAAGCTACCACCACCATACACTGGTGTGTATGGCAGTCTTGGCAAAATAACATAACTATCAGTCTTTGCCCTCTGGTTTCTTGTGGATATGTGCATACTTCGTTTTTAGGGAAGGAGACAAAAATGCCTAAGTAATTATAGCAGAGGGAAATGCCATAATAAGACAGTGATGGATATTTATCTATCTATCACCTGCCTTCTCACTGAGACTCAAGGCAGTGTGACTGAGGGAGAGAGAGACTGCTTGTCAAAATGTTTGTTTGAAGTTTTAATTTTTTAATTTAGTCCTCTTTACCTATTTTACCTCAGGAGAAATGAGACACCAGAGGCTTTTTCAAGTTAACAAACAAGTAACAGAGATTTATTAAACACTGTACAAGGGATGGATTTGGAGAGAAAACTGTATGTAGGAAAAGCAAAGAACCAGAGCTAATTTTATAAGTTTCATTTCAGAGAAGGCATAGATCTTAGATGGTACAGAATTACAGTTCTTAAATTCTGTTCACAAATTCAGTTCAGTTCCCAGAACTTCTTATAGATGTTTCTATTCAGACTCTGCTGCCTAGCTATCAGGGAAGGTAGAGATCATACAATCTCTCTTCCCCAGAGAAACTCAGAAGTATGGATATTTCTCCTCAGATCTCTCTTCCAGTTCTCACTTATGATATACCTAGGGTTGTCAGGTCCATCTTCTCAACCAGCGGGAGATTTGGGGGGCGGAGCTTGAAGAGGGTGGGGTTTGGGGAGGGGAGGGACTTCAATGCCATAGAGTTCATTTGCCAAAGCGACCATTTTTCTCCAGGTGATCTGATCTCTTATCGTCTGGAGATCAGTTGAATTAGCAGGAAATCTGCTACTACCTGGCAGTTGGAAACCCTAGATGTACCCCACCTCTAGGGTTGCCAACTACCAGGTAATAGCTGGAGATCTCCTGCTATTATAACTGATCTCCAGCTGATAGAGATCAGTTCACCTGGAGAAAATGGCCACTTTGGCAATTGCACTCTATGGCATTGAAGTCCCTCCCCTCCTCAAACCCCACCCTCCTCAAGCTCCACCCCCAAACCTCCCGCTGGTTGCAAAAAGGGACCTCTGTGGCAGTAATCCCTAAACAACACCCTGTATTTTGAAATAAAAATTGCCTTGTTGATAATTTCCTACAAAAATGTGTAATCGTTTTGAACAGTGTAGGTATTATTGAAGAACTGCATGATCTATTTGGTGAGTTTGTAGACAATTGCATTCAAGAGGGTTAAGCTGCAGCACAATATAAGGGAACCTATTTGAACTTGGCTACTGATCAGCATCTGATTTATGGTATAACTTTGAAACTACATTCTGATCTACCTACTGACTTTGTGGTATGTCCCCTGCCCTATTTCAATGCCACCTTTCCAGATTCCTGCTCAAGGTGGCTTACAATTAAAATAATTATCCATTAAAAAAAACCTCAAATAGACATGAACTAAAAGATGAGTGAGAAGTGGCTTATAGAATAGTCACTTTGCACTAAGGGAAGGGGGGAATCTCCAAAAATAGTATTTACACTTTTAAGTTCTTTGCTTTAGTTTATTTGGTAATTTGCAAGTTTTGCTTCAAATCCTCTAGCGAGTTAGTAAACAAATATGTAATTTTGGTCTAAATGACATCAAGCTAAGTATTTCTTCATAGGTTTATGCAGAAAAAATGAACAAGCCCCAGTTTTTACTTCCTTAGCAATAACCATTTGCAGTCTGTGTATGTGATATTACACAAGCCTAATTAAACCATTGGGACTTGCAGGGAGAAAATTAAGCAAGCTAGAACTGGTTTCAGCTATCAGATAAATAACTATAAATCCATAGCAAGCAAGATGAGCTATATTTTTTATGTATGTTGACCAGGAGCCAAAAAACAACACAACGAATTCTATGTGCCCAAGCAGGGCTTTGGGGCTTGTGTTGTATTGCTAAACACTTAGAAGTTGAGGAGAGGTGTTTTAAAGTTGTTTTTGAAATTGCATGGAAGTATGCCATTAGCAGGTAAAAAAAATTAGAAGCTTACCAAGTGCATGGAAGCTCATGAGCTTGTTTCATGTGTCATACTAGATTTTGTTTATCTGTAGTGATATATGTAGTAATGACTGTGTTATATCATTAGCTATAATTTGCTATCATAAAGATGTGTTTTAGATAACATAAATGGCTTCATATTTTAAAAGCCTGGAACTAGAACATTTGAAATGCACGTAGACAAGACCTCTGAGGGTCAAACAAAAAGCTACATGGGTGAAATGAGTCCAGGGCTACCTGATCAGCAGTTAGTTGGCATCTCCAGTCCCTTTAAATTTTAAAGGGTCATCGTTGCTATGGTGGTAGACCTGGCATCTGATTTTAGAGAAAACGTCTTCACATAGAAAATAATGGCTTTAAAAGGGAGGGAGATGTCATCAAACAGCTGTTTGGTGAATCCAGCTTCCATTTTCTCCCCCTTGGTTCCTGGGCCCTGAAAACTGTAATACTTTCAAAATTATGGGAAATAAATTTACATTACTCCTGGAATTTAGGAGCGTTCTGGGTCATTTCAGAGATCCCTGAGCTGATCCAAAACAGCTCATTTCCAGTATATTTTATTTGAGTGCATACCCCACTAGAAGTTTCTTTGTAACTTCTTACTCAGGGAGATATCTCAAAGCAGCATGACCACCGACCTAATGAGAGGGAAAAACCTTATTTGTTTTGCAAGTGGTACTTATAGATGTACAGTTTGTGGAATAAATGTACTTCTCCTTCAGTTTGTTCCCCCCTGCAGCATCTTCCATATTGCATTGTGTTATACTTGTGGTAGTGATGCCTCTGACACTAATTGATTGGCTGCACATATTCCAACAAAATTAATGGAATGTTTGGAGTTTGGCTGGAATTAAAATGTAACACGGGCCCAATTGATTGAAGTAGTTCAGTCGAGTAGTCTGAAGATGGCAAGAGCAAGATGGCTTTAAAGGGTGGATGTGCAGAGTAGGCATTGGGATGAGAATCAAAAACCCAAGAGAAGAATAATTGAAGGGGGTTTGATCAAAAAAGGCAAATATGATAGGAAACTGAGGCAATAAGGGGCTAATGAGATAGGGATCTCCAGAATATTAGAAACCCCAGTGGGCTGAATTTTACAAGAAACATTTGAATCCAGGTTTCTAATAAAAGTGAATGAAGGTCATAAAAATAGAAAGTCGTGGGAAATGGTGTGTGATTTATTTTTGAAGTGAAGAATTAAAGGTTTTTATCGAGTAAAACATTTTATCAAGTAAAATTAAATTGGGTGAAATAGTTTGATTGTTGAGTAGTTTTCAATGGATGGAATAATAAGAAATATAGAAAATTCAGTTCACCAGGCTCTCCTGTATAGTGGGTATTCTGTGATCAAATGAAATAAATAATGTCATAACTATTAGAACAATTGATTCTAACAACATAATCAGACTCCAAGAAGAAAAGAAACATCAAGGAAAAAAGTGAGCGGCATCAAAAATGTCAAAGATAGGCTTAGCTTAAATAGCCGGAACCATGCAGCAGAACGGTTGGAGGAGTTTTGAAATTCCTTTGTTATAAGGGGATGTTACTGTCTGTGTGTGTTATTGGGCTTCTAAAATTAGCAAAAAGCCTGATCCTCTGAAAAAACAAAAACAGCTGTGCCCATCCCACAGGTGGTGGTGCCTGTTTACTGCATGAGCATCCCCTTTCGTGCCTGTTGCAGCCTAGAGGCTCCCCATTCTTCACTCAAGTTATAAACATGCGTGTAGAGAGCTCCTGGGATGATGATCATTCTATATAATATTTTGCATTAATGCCAGGGGTGAAATGATTGAAGAGAGAAAGGCTGCAGCAAGGAAAACAGAAGTCCAAGCCCATTGTTTTAAAAACCTTTTGCACTGATTTTAGAACAAAAGACCTACTACTACCAAGTATGAAAGATCTCTAAACTTCTGCTATTTAATGATAACCTGGATTTCAAGTGTTCTGTTTAGGTATTCATTCTCTGCCTCTAAAGGGCACATCTTCTAAATACTTTGATTTCCAATATATTTTCTTTAACGATGGGCCTATTGGTGTGGGTTCAAAAACTACTATTCCCATTAGGAGCTCCAGGCAATTTTGAATTTGCTAAAATGTTTACAGTTGATTTTCCTGTAGAATAAAGAGATGCTGAATGGTAGACAAGATTCAATCAAGTGGTTCTGATGACATTCTAAAGTTGAAAGATACAGTTTGAATGCTTTATGAATAGCTCCACAACTGAGACATTAAATTACAGCCTGTATAACCACATGAGGACGATGAATACTGGATACATAAAACACTTTTATTGCCAGTTACCTTTAAGGTTGAGCAGAATGAAAATCTATCATGTGGGAGCAGTCCTGCTGCACATCTTGCACAGGGGGATTACAATAAGTGCAGGTGGAAAGAGAGGCTGAATTTGAGATTCAGGAAGGAGGAGGATTTCAGGGCTTGTGTCCCAGGAAAATGAGGAGGATTACAGGATGCATGATATAGGAGGAAAAGGATTACAGTTCATGTGATGTTGGAGGACACAGATTACCGCAATACAAATTTGTAAATCCTCACACATTTTCTGTTTGTATTTTAGTTTGAGGAACCCAGCAGAGATCTGTTGTATCGAGGGACTGCTATCTTTACAGTACAGTTGTTTCACACATTTTCTTCCTAGCCTAATTCGTAGGTGATGCAAGTGTTATTATGCCTCAGCACATGGACATGTGGCACCCTGAGGCATTTATGTGAGCGCTAAGGAAATCCAGTTAGTTAAAGTATTTTAAAGTATTTTATATATATATCAGAAACCAATTACTGAAGTAAAACATAATCACTGTAAAATTGCTAGTTAATAGCAATTTTCTTTAAATGTTTGCAGAGTTTAATGAGCACTTAGAAATATTTATTGCCTGTTTAGAATGCATTTTCAATATCATTCACACTCTTTAGATAACATTAGCGTTTACTTTTTCCATTTCTTGAGAAATGTGGGTTAATTTAATGCTCATCAAGAAGGGCTAGTTTAAATAAAAAGTGTTTGCTTGTTTTCCTGCACAGCATTCCTGGTAGAACCCCACAATGCTACTGGGATGCTTCAAGCCACACAAGCATACTGGTATGTGAATTGGTTTGCAATGGTATTAAACATTATTGCTTGCTAACACCTTAGTATTTCTTGGGACCCGTTATCTGTTTCCCCTGATTGCTTCTTAATCCCACTGAGTGACTGCGTTTACACTATAGCTGTTCAGACATTGTACATTGCACTGAGGAAGCAGAGATAATGTGTTGGCATTAGGGATTGTTGGTGTATATGCTGGGATAGTTCTTATAACACATTTAATAAACCTCTGTTGTGCATCCTTTTCTTCCCTAGAAAGTGAAAGTTTGTCAAAGACTGCCCCTGAGTGTTCATACAGACTTCAATCTTGGTGCCAAGAGCCAAACTGGGATGAGTTTTATTTATTTTCTTGCAGCCTCGGAATGCCCCTTTGGAAATATCATACTTGGGGAGGGCAGGTTCATAGTTTCCCACCACACCAGAGCTGGCCAGTCACCCCAAAGTTGGGTTTTAGAGCACCAGAATGGGATATTTAGAATTCATCCGTCCTGGTTCTTGACAGTGTGACCATAAAGTGAGATAGCAACCCTATATTCCATCCTGTCTCCCAGCCCATCTGTCACCCTAAAGCTGCCCTCCTCCCACCTGGAGTAATTGGATTATTTTAATTGCTCCATATTGCATAAACAAACCTGTGCCATTTCAAGACTTATTTCCTCCTGAGAGGACCCCCCTCCTGAGAGGAACTAGGAACCCCCAAGAGCTTGGGGAGTGTAAAAGGAGTATGTTTACTGCCGGAAGCTATGAGGTTCTTGGGGTGTGTGTGTGGAAGTTGACAACCTTTCTGCTCATTTAGGATCCTAAACAGCAGCCTCTTTGAGCCAAGAGGAGTATAGAAAATATCTAAAAGACACCAGAGATGAAAAGTCACTTCTTCACTTGCTTCCCTGATATTGCGATGCTGGGATACATGCAGGAAGCTCAATACAAACAATGTAGCAGCAACTTACTCCAAGTAAAAGGAAAGGGGTTTGTTTACAAAAATAAAAAAGGTAGAAAAGCTTGAAGCTGGAATAAGTACAGATCTAATTGAGGAGTCAAAAGGACAAAATTCTCAACCAAAAAAAAATGAAATGAAAGTGTAGATACCTCATTACATAAAACAACTAGCAATCTTATACATACCAGAGTTTAATATCAGTTCAGCCCCTTTCACGCACCTCCAACAATAATCAGTAATAGAACAAAAATCAACAGCTTGGAGTTTACTTTTATAGATTATTTGATAATTTGTGCCCTAATTGGCTTATTTTCAGCGAGAAACTGAAGATCTCATCCTATATCTAGTCATGTGAGGATTCAGTGTCCAATTTAAAGGCATGGCAGAAACCATTCCAAAGTTATTTTGTTAGCTTGCCTTTCTGTTGGAACTGTCAGACTTTGTGGCATTTCTGCTTTCTAGCCTGGGTGTGATATCATCTTCTCATTTGAGCCTTCCTGCCACCTGGAGTTTTGGCAACACCACCAAACTTTCATCTTTGATCCAGAGGATAGGAGACTTTGAGCCCATTCGGAGGGGGGGGACCACGGCAGCTGGGACAGCACAGCTAAGAAGCCTCTTCAGTGGCTTCCCAGCTGCCACGGAGGGGGGGGAGCCTTTTTCCATAATAAAAACAACAATTAAAACTTTGGTCTGGAAGCAGGAACCACTGAGGGAATGCCAAAAGAAATTAAAAAGTCTTCACCTGCTGGTGGAAGAAGCCAACAGAAGGGGACAGGCAAATCTTCCTGGAGAGAGATTTGGTGCCATGCCTGAGATTTCAGGAGGCAGGGTCACCCAAAGCAGGCCCTCCAAAGATGACTACAGTAGTCTGGTTGGTTCATAAGGGAGTAGGCAGTTTTTCAGGTATGTTGGTCCCAAACCATATAGGGCTTTAAGCATCAGTACCAGCACTTTGAATTGGACACTGGAAGCCAGTGTAGATGAGCCAAAACTGGAGTGATATGGTCTCTATGGCTCAACCCAGTCAACATCCTGGCTGCAACGTTCTGAACCAATTGGTCCAAGAGCACCCCAGACTATGAACCTGTTCCTTCAAAGGGAGTGCTACCCCATCCAGAACAGGTGACATCTTAAATCTTGGGTCAGATGTTTCGCTCACCAGTAGCATTTCTGTCATGTTGGGATTAAGCCCACATCCATGCCAAAACTACCTCCAAGCACCTGTTCAGGGTTTCTGCAGCCTCCCTGGGACCAGCCAGTAATGTGAAGTAGAGCTGAGTGTCATCTGCATATTGATGGCAACCCAACCCAGATCTCTGGATGACCTTACCTAGTGGTTTCACGTAGATGGTTAAAATGTATGAGAGATAATTTATTATATAATTTATAATCTGCCTTCAAAATTCAAAAATTGAAAACTAACAGTAAATAAAAAAACCTTGTATCCGGAGAGGTGTTTTTGCAGGTATGTGAGTCCCAGGACATGAAGGACCTTATAGGTAACAACCAGCATCTTGGATTGAACCCAGAAAGTAGTCAGTAACCAAATGAGTGGCTGTAAAATAGGTGTAATGGGCTACAATAATATACATATTATTAAATAAAACAAGCAGATATTACATGCAGTACTTAAGTGCTATGAATTGACTATTTTTGTTGACCTAAAGGAAGGATATGCCCTCATTTACAATGAATGCAGCTTGGAGCCCCCAAAACCAGAGAAGAAGGGGTTTTGTTGCCACCATTTATGGAATTACAAAAAAAACCCCAAGGTGCTGCAGACCATCTTTTCGCTCACTGAGGACCCTGGACAACAGTTCTGATAAGCAGTTGAGAGAATAATTAGTGCAACCTGGCCCAAAAGGTTAATTACTTCCTTACTTTCCAGATGTGTTGAGGAAATTCCAGGTATGTACAGAGAGCTAAATAAAATGCAACAGCAGCTTTTCACAAGCAAGAACAAATATGTTTATTTAGATGCAAAAGCATGTTCTTTCCCACTTCACCCAACTAGATGAGTCAGACAGGACTGGAAAAGCTCAGGGGCTGGGGTAGGATCTTGTTTTGATATATTGTATTATTGTTATTGTTAACAGCAACAATAACAATAACAATAATAATAATTGATTAGTGGGAGTAGAATCCCCCCTCCCCCAACCAAAGCAGGGCTCAGGGTTGGCCATAGTATAATTAAAAACAAAATACATCCTTAGTTCTTTGCTACAAATAGTAGTGAGAAATTTAACTTACATAAAATCCTATAAACAGTCTAAAATAAGTAACACCTAAGGTCAGAAAACAACTCCCCGATATTTAAGAACAATATATGAATTAAATTTCTAAGCGATATACAGAGACAAAATGAGACATACAGAGCCTGGTTAGCAAACAAAGAAGAGGGGAGGCTGGAAGACAAACGGGAGGGAAGAAAGCAGGAGTGAGATTTGTATGCTTGAACAGGACCACCAAGGTGGCTAGCAGTTAAAACAAAGCATGATTAATAAAAACCAAAACAAAAATACATATTAAAAGCACATAAAACAGTAATTAAAACATAGGGGAGAAAGGAGGGATCACTGAGGGAAGAAGACAGTGACAGAAGGGGTGCGATGCCTGGGAAGAGAGCTTTGGTGCCATTGCTGAGAAGGTTCTCTCTCATGTTGCTACTTGCCTAATCTCAGAAGGTGAAGGCAACTGAAACACGGCCTCAAAAGGTGACCTTAGTGGTCAAGTAGGTTTGTATGGGAGTAGGTGGTCCTACAGATATGCTGGCCCCAAACCATATAGGCTTTTATTTGAAACTGTTACCTAGCCATCCTATTTCCTTAATTTTAGGGCAGTGTCTTGCCTTCACCTTGGTGGATGGGTAATCTCTGAGCAAATAAAAAAAAAGTGTAAAGAAGATCTTTCATAGGTTGATCAGCTAGCTGGGTTGGCTATATGAACTATCAGACTATGGGATTTCTGTGCCAGTCTTTCCAGGATGGGATATCCACTTGCCACTGAGCCTTCCTGCCTATAGGCAGCACTCTGGGTTTCTGGCTACCTGGACAAACCATTTCATGTTAGTTACAAAGGAAAGGGGGTTTTAAGGGAGGAGTGACTGTCCTGTCACTGTATAAGGCAAAAACAAAGGTTGGATTTTATGGAATGAAATAAGGTTCCTCCACAGCTGAAATATGTTGCTTCTTTACACTAAGAGCTCAACTCTGACCGGAGGGGTGGGCAACAGCATAGGAGACAGCGTGACCTCCCGCCGGTGTAAGTGTTCACTTACCCTGGGATAAGGGGAGTATTCATGCTGGCAGCAAAATCCCAGAAGTGGGAGCCTATGCCGGAATGGGGGGTGTTCTAAGGGGTGGAGCTTTTACCCTGGGAACACCCCCTTGAGCTGCGGTGTAGCCCCGTTGCTTTCTGTGAGGGCATTTTCTTTTTGGAACATTTTAATAGTTTTATTTTCCTTACGGTGGCCAGGAGCTCCCCTCCCCCTTTCAGGAATGGGCTGCCTCACAGAGTTGGGCAAAAATGTGAAAAACCATGCAGCTCATTTAACATTTCTTTCATGTGTGCTAGAAATGTAATCATTCTGGAAAATTAAACATGACTGGCTTCTATTATCGAATAATAAGGTACAAATGATAATTATAATCATTCTACATCAGACATTCATACGTCATTTATCTTCTGTCATTTTCAAAAGCTAATTTTGCACAGAAACTAGGCCATAGGATCTCAACAAAGCAAGACAAGGTGAAAAGAGAGCCTATTTTGCCAATTTAAAGTTTCATTACAATACTCAAGTAGAATATAGAAAGAACATTCAGCAATACAAATCTAAGACAGTTGCTGTAATCAAATAACTCTTGGACAGATTTTTAAAAACTCATATATATTTTGCAAGTGTCAGAAAGAGGGTATTTAAATGAACATTTGAATGCATATGTTGTTTATCTGTGTTAGACTTGTGCATGGGAGTTTTTTTTTTCATTTTTCTTTTTCATTATTTCCTATTGGTTTCAAGGGAAGATGCCTCCCCCTTCCTCAGATCTGTCATTTCATGCTTTTCTATCCAAATGAGGCAAAACTCAGGAGAAGGGTAGTATTCAGCACCCACATTGCCAAATTTCAGATAACCCCCCCTTTTGGAAGCAATGTAAAGCACCAATGTTTAATGTTAAAGTGTAGGAAAGATTCCAAATAGTACAGATAGTACTGCAGCCATTTAGTTTGAAGAATAGTGGCAGGAGGATGAGTCAGACTCATAAGGCAAGGACATTTGGAGGCACAAGGAGGGTAAATTGTCTGGGCAGGCAGGGAGCAGCAGGAAGACCTCAATGTCCTTCAGGATTGAAATACCTCACACATATATATAATCTTAGTGGCTACAGTTTGCAGTCAATCAAGAAAGCCCTGAGCCTCCCTCCTCCTAAGGAGTACTGTGCTCAGTATGTCTTTTATTAGGAAAATGCTGGCTTGCCCTGTAACAGTAAAACCAATAGAGGCAGAGATTGCAATAATGAAAGAAACCAGAACAAAATGAAAGAAATCATGTTTTTTTTAAATAGGCTGGTTGAAGGAGAACTTGTTCAATTTTCATATTAATTATAATAATTACAAACACCCCATTTTTGTAATTAGAATTAATGAAAGAAATGCACAAATCTAATATGCATCACATTGGCTTCTGTTGTGTTAACCTTTGTATGTGCATCTGAGGATACATCCTTATTTTCACTCTGGTGCAACTAGTTACATGTAAAAATGTGTGAGTAGAACTGGATAGATGTCCGTGTACAAATGTCAAAATCTACATTACTCGATAAGGAAAACAAATGAATGAAATAAATAAAATGGATTTTCTAGTCATTCTATGATGAAAGTGCACAGATGGGATTGTGCTAAGGGTTGCTTGTGGTTATGATGTGTGTTGGGTCTTTCATGTAACTATACCCAATGTGGTTGGGTACTTCATATACTATATATTTCATCATGAATTAACTGGAAATAAATCATAATTAGAGGGAAATGATACATGCCTCTACTGTGTCACCAGGATCTAAATGTCTTTGTTAGGTGAACCCAAGAACTTGAGTGGCCCTAGAGGATTTTTTAACTTATCTTGCTTTGAAGCCATAGGCTTCCCATGTGGTGTGGGGGACTGCTTTTTGAGAAACTCAAATCCCTAAAAGCTCTTGTGCAATCAGCCTGAGGCAAACCAATGGATTTTGATTGATTTATTCGTCCAGTGTCTACTTTCATAAATAATAACTGATCCACCCATACACACACTTAACTTCACTGAGATTCTATTTATTTGTATGTTATTCTAACTGATCACTTATACAGTGAAGAGGTAGATCACAATGTGTAGCCGTGCTGGTCTGTCTGTAGCAGTAGAAAAGAGCAAGAGTCCAGTAGCGCATTAAAAACTAACAAAATATCTGGCAGGATATGAGATTTTGTGAGTCACAGCTCACTGGTTCAGGTACAGCTAGAATGTGAGCCCATCTATCCTTCAGTAGAGAAGAGTGAATTACAGCTCATTCCTGAGCCGGGAACAGCATAGCCGAGGCGCCACCGCTACACATTTAAAGAGGACCCCCGGCTGCCACAAGGCTTTAAAGGGCCTTTTTAAAAGATTTAAAAAGAAAATGGGGCTTTGCCCCCCCCCCACAGAAAACAGAGATGCTGCGCCAGGAAAAACGTGGCACAGCAACGCTGTTGTTCAAGGGGGCATTCCCGGGCTGGAGGGGCTTTGGAAGCTGACTACTGTCAGCTTTGCCCTTGGGAACGCCCTGGGAATGCTCTCCCTTACAAACAGATATATTGTTAGATTTTACTTTTTAATTGATGTTAATTTCTTGAATGCTTTGCTGGTCAATGACCGTAATAAATTGAAATTAAATTGAAATTGAATTGCTCCTCCCCCCAATGCAGGCGCAGCATTTTTCTTCTGAGATTTATGTCCCAGAGAGACTGTGGCGTCAGAGGAGCGGCATTCAGCTCCGCAGTGCCAAGGCACTGACGGAACTGCCCCCGCCACCAGCATAAGTGCCTCTTATTCTGGCGACGGGGTCATGGTGCCTCCAGACCACTTTCAGACCCTTACCTCAGGAATGGGCTGTATGACACCGAATGGCAATAGCATGTAAATGTCAAAAGCAAGTAAATGACATTAGCAGGCCTGATTGGATTAGATGTGATATGCAGAAGGGTAGTAGGCATGGAGAAATCAGCATTGGTAATGAGAAAGGAAATTCAGATCTCTGTTCAGTCCAGGAAAGTACATAGTCTTGAGCTTCATTATTAGCTTCATTAATGAAGGAGCAATTGGTTAAATTATGAATGAAGACTTGGGTGAGAGGTACAATTTGAGAAAAGGGATTCTCAAAAGCATTCCTAGTGTTGAAGTAAAAATGCAACCTTGTGACACTGTATTATGAAAATTGTTTGGTGCATAAAATTAGGAGAAATGCTTGTTTTCATTGTTAGGTGGAATTAGCTTGACACTGAAGCTTCTTTACTTTTTTGTGCCATACTATTATTTGCACAGAGATGAACAATGAATAATGTAGTTTTTTATAGTACATAATACCTAACATCACATTTTAAGCTGAATGTTTAAATAATGTTGAATAAGTCTGCTTTCATTTGCAGGTACTTTGTTCTGTGAATAAGTATTTTTAGGTCTGCCTGAGGCTGTACAATCCACAACATTTATTTTAGGAATTAGGTACCCATGATGTTCTAAGGGACTGTAGTACTTTATGGAATTACTTTTTCTGAATTTCCCTGTCCCCTACATCTAGAAAAACTATCATCTTCATTAGCTATATTTATTAGATTGGTATCAGTTAAATTCAAAGTGCTAATTATCAGAGCCATGATCCAGTGCAACAGTGTATTATTCCCTTGGCCCAGGACCCAAACTTGTGTTTTATCCTCCATATTTCAGTATTACCTCATTGCCAATAATATTGTTTGCCCAGTCTTCCTCTTAGCTTCCAGCCTAGACTAGAGATCCTGATATATAACTCTAATTTGTTGATACCATTTATAGCAAAGGTTTTCCTCTTTAGATTTCTGCAGTTTGTCAATTTCTTGTTCTTTTGCTGGGAGAGCCAGCGTGGTGTAGTGGTTAAGAGTGATGGACTGTAATCTGGAGAATTGAGTTTGTTTCCCCACTCTTCCACATGAAGCCTGCTGGGTGACTAGGGTTGCCAACCTCCAGGTGCTATCTGGAGATCTCCTGCTATTACAACTGATCTCCAGCCGATAAGAGATCAGTTCCCCTGGAGAAAATGGCCACTTTGGCAATTGGACTCTATGGCATTGAAGTCCCTCCCCTCCCCAAACCCTGCCCTCCTCAGGCTCCACCCCCAAAACCTCCCGCCGGTGGCAAAGAGGGACCTGGCAACTCTATGGGTTGAAGCGGGTCGTGCTGTTCAAATGACAGGCTCTTAGAATGTTCCACTTACTGAGAAGTGAAGGTATCTTATTCAGCCAATCACTGAGTAAGCAGGACTCAACAACTTTACTTACTTTTAAAAAGCAAGTCTTTTTATTGATATACTTCCAGTAAAATATGTGTAAATGCAGATTATCAAGTCTTTAACACTTCTATAAAAACTCTTGTAAAAATACAATGTATGCAGTTACAATGTATGCAGTAAAAGTAAGCAAGTCTTACATACTATTAAGTTTCAAAATCCAACTTCTAAAATATAACAGTCAAATTATTCTGATTCAGTTCAAAGTATCTAATTCACAAAGTCTAGAGTAAAGTATTTAAACCATACATACCATTCAGCTTTTTCTGAGAGCCTTCTAAAAGGTTCTAAATCTCTGGGCTAACTGGAGCTGTATTTATACTGTTTCTAGACCCATTAAGAGTGAAGATTGTTCCTTTCCCCTCTTCCTTAGCCCTCGAAAGGATAATTTTATTTCCCTTTCGTATCCAAAATCAGGAGCTTTAGTGGTTTCTTTTCCTGTCTTCTGATATCTTATTGTCCAAATATGGACATCCTTCCCTTTCAGTCCTCTGTGCCTAAAGTATAAATCCTTATTTCTGAGTTACATGATCAAGTTACATATTTAATTTCTATACCATCCTCTTCGTTAGGACTATACGCATTAAATGAGACTACTTAGAAACCTGTAGCACAACGTTTAACTATATAACTCATGAAACATAATTTTAGCTGACATTGTCACTTTACAAAGTGTTTTATTTACATTAGTTTAGCAGGTTTGCATTCTGCTGCATTCTCTACTGCAAGATTACAGTAGAGCAAGGAAGCATATTATTCTTATCGTTGAGAGAACTATATTTTAAGCACACTTCCAACTATTAATGCACTCTTAGTAGATTAAGATTCTGACATCTGGCAGCTAAGTCAGAAAGATGATTTTTACGCTGCCCCTTCAAGGGCAAGCCAGAGTAACTTTAGTAGTTAGCTTTGATTAGAGCTAACCTTGAACTAGCCTGTCAGCATGACACAGAGTTGCCTGTCAGCATGACACAGACTTTCAGTATACATTACACAAACCTCTGTATGTGTATGATGTGTTTAAGCCCTATATGGAATTAATTCTGCACATGTTCACAAGATACCATGATCATGTCAGACACTGCTACAGGGTGACTTTGAACTAGTCACAGTTCTCTCAGAACTCTCTCAACCCAACCTACCTCACAAGGTGCTTGTTGTGGGGAGGAGAAGGGAAGGCGATTGGAAGCCACTTTGAGAAAAGGCGGGGTATAAAAACCAACTCTTCTAATTTCAGCATCCATGTTATAACTGGATTAAAGTGTGTGTGTGTGTGTGGCATTAATAATGTAGTCCCAAACAACCAAAGATAGTAATTATTTTGTATTAGATCTCTTATTTTGAAAAGACCTGCTTAAGGATTCAGAATGCAAACCAGCCACAGGGCATATGGGATTATAAAGCAAGTACTGAAGTACCTAATTAGGCACTGCAGTTTTCTTTCTACAGCAGATCCTACCACTCTTTTTAATGAACTTTTAAAGTAGTAATAAAATATCAATGTATTTCATAAATATAGAATTTAGTTGTTTGTGTGACGAGAGCACAAACAAGTTTTAATATAATGTGCTCAGCACTGTTTTGAAAACTTATGTGTATAAGAATACAGAGGAATACTGGTCTGGATAGATCTTGAGATACAACCTTATCTGCTTGTACATATTTTATGCTGTATATTTTACATACAATCCAATATAGATTAATGCTGTCAGATTAATTCAGGGCTACCATGCAAAGCTTCACAAATGTGTGTTAAGAATACTTGCCTAGTCACATTTCATAATGTGGTGGTAAACATTTTCTCTGGAAATTATAAGGTTTCCACTTAATTGAAGTTTTAATGGAATTCCAAACATATTTGCTTGGAAGGAACTCACTTTATACTCAGCAGGACTTGCAATTTAGGATTGAGCTGCAAGTCACTGACTTTATTTTCTGAATTATTTGTGGTTTCTCTTACATCATTGACTCTTGTTCTCTACATTGCTTTGGTAGGTAAGGACTGCTTGGTAAGATTTCCTACTCTTTATGATAGTTACATGTTTGATCTATATGGACCTGGTATAGTAGTTCCCCTCCCCTATATTATTAAGAAGGAGGTTTACAGACATTTTCCAAGAAACACCCTTGCTTAGTTAATGGAAATGCATTGTGAGGTTTTGTTAGGCAGGGGAAGCTAAGAAGCACTTTTGAATAGCTAATTTTAATTGACTGGGATAATTTGTATTTGCTGTGTGGGATTATTTCATGTAGTTTCTTGGAGTAAAATAGTAACATCAAATGAATATGTATTTACTCAAAGGTCAGACAGAGGTAAGTCTCTAACAATTCAACAGTTTCTGTGAGGGAAAATCGATATGTGGCCCTCAGTTTGGCATGAGGTGTGGTCATGTTTAGATACAGGCCTTACTGGGGCAGGCAATTGGGTGCCAGAAATATATACTTTCACATATTTGTCTGATTTTCTTTATGAATGTACATTTTGGTGTCAAATATTAACATGTTTTGGTGAAGTGGAAGATATTTGAAAGTTCTAATAAGCAGGAACTACGTGTAAACCATGTTACAACCAGCATTCAGATAATGTAGTAAATATAAAATAAAAATGAAATAATCCATTGAACTCTCTCTTCAAAGTTCTTTTCAACTTTCCCTTATGGTACTTGTATTTGGCCTTAGATGGAGTTTACCACCCGCTTTTATTGGCAGGCAACCAAAGGGCTTCTTACAGAAGGAGAGGAATTCTCTGATTTTTACTGCCCCACTTCCAGCCCTAGCATCCTACGCTACAGCCCACCTCTTTCCAGAAAGTCCCTGGATCCAGCTGGAACGTGAAAGAGAAGGCGGAATGCCCATTGCTCAAACTGAACACTACTCACACTTCTCTGAATCACTACAATATCCATGGCCTAGTCTACAAATGCAGCAGATCAAAGGGGTAGCGAGCTGACAGAATGGACTGTACTATTTCGGATGAGGGATTATATTTTCAGAGTTACTCTAAATTAATAATTTCTTTCGCAGGAGCCAAATGGCAAAGTGGTCACGCAAAAGTCAATGTTTCATGCACAAAAATCTGCTGTCCAATCAGCATGCAGAATTATGTGTCTGGTATACAACCATCTCAGCACATGGCTAGAAGTAAAAATGCACAGTGGCTACCACACCAAGATTATGAAAATAAGCCCTTTGAATTTCCCTTTTGCTTTCTACCTTCTCTCAGTTTTGTAGAACATTTACATGGGAGACAAGTATGTGTTAAAATGGAACTGAATAGTGAAGTGTTGTGATATGCTGAAATAGATTTCAATCACTCACTGAAAGATTCACATCCCTCAGCGTGGAAGGCTGTCAGCTATATTTTCTACAGAACTAATACAAATTACTGAAGGGTTTTTCTGACTTTGTGGATTGCCATTATGAAGCAGGGGGATGGCGTGACAGGGAAAGAGCTGTTATTTTCAGGTGTTTGCAATTCATTCTTCAGTATGTTCTGTCCAGTTTTTAAAATTGGTTGCTGTGTTTCTGTAGTAGTATATTTAATGTTAACTTTTCTTGTTTTATGGAGATAGTGTTGGTTTATGTTTGCAAGCCATTGTTCTCAGTTCTGGAAAAGCAGTCTATATGCACTTTAATAAAAATAATAATTAGATATGAAATTTGAACTTGAATTAATCTTTATTGTACTATGGGTTTTCTTCAAGTTGTATTGCAATGTCTTACTAGTCACAATATAATATAATAAAAACCTGGGAAAAATAAAATTCAGCAAAAATTGAAAAAAGAAAATAACCCATACACCCAAATTTAGTATTAGTTTGAGTGTGTCTACCTGCAGATCACAAACTGTTAAGTTATGCTCCGAAAGGACTTAGGAACGCCCTGGGAACGCCGCCCCCAGCAACGCCCTAGAAACACCCACATCAGCACCGGCTTGAGGCCTTGTGCTGGAAAAATGCTGCCAGCGAGGCAGTGCTGGCACCCAAGCCTTGTGCTGCTGCGTGGCTCCCCGAACCAGCGTAAGTGTCCCTGCGCTGGCATCCATGCCCACTTAGCCGGCATAAGGGGCACTTATACCAGCGTAGGGGTCACACCGGCTCCTGAGCAGCACCACCCCCTCAGGATTGCTCAGTTAGTTTAAAGAAATTTATCTTAAATCAGATGTAAGCATTTCATATTCATCCAGTAAAGTGGCTAAATAGTTACAGTATGATTATTCTCCCACAAATAGAGTCTTGGCTAGGACTTGTGAGTCCCAAGTTCAAATCCTCACTTGGTCATGAATCATGGGCCAGTTACTTTCTGTCAGCCAAACATACTTCACAAAGTTGTTGTAAATATAATATGGGAATGAGAGGTTCATGAGTTAATTGAAGAAATTGAAGTTAAATGAAGAAATGGTGAGGGAGATGGCATTGGGAGTAGAACACAAGTGAAATATCTCTTCTTCTAGGGCCATGTGAGGCAATTCTTGCACAGAATACTGTGTCAAGGCAAGTGCCATCCCTCCCTGATTTGTTTTTAGGCAGCCAGTAGATCATGCTCATGCCTGTCCATATATATATATCCTGTTCATGCCTGAAGTAAGGAGGCTCACATAGCTGCAACATGGAAATACCTCTTGCCACTCTTATTTTGGAACAAGGTGACCATTTTGTGGAATATGTGCAATGGTTTCCTACTTGGATAGCTCTTGTTATCAGGCCATATCATGTGTGGGTGTGTACCTGTGTAATCATAGCTTGGATGATTCCAGTAACTGATTTCTGTTGCCTGAAGATCAGCTGTAATAGCGGGAGATCTCCAGCTACCACCTGGAGGTTGGCAACCCTATTTCTGGTTAAGCAAATTAGAGGCACACCTGTACTGAGATATAATTTAGAATGCACTTGAGTGTCACTATTGTCTCATAAGATACTAGCCAAACAGATCTGCTACCAGTGATGCAGAAAAAAATGATGCAACACAGTTTATGGGAAGCATTTTCAAACAATTCCATAAAATGTAAAGACTTCTCTATTGGCTTTTCCTTCCCTCAAATGTAATGGTAGAAAAAAATCTATCATAGTTATTATCATATCATTAAAAATCTTCTACACCTGCTCTGTCATTGATGGACACATTTTTCTTTTTTTTCTTACTTGAGTGATACTAGAGGCATTAATTAATCAAAGTGAGCAAAACTGTTGCAAAAGATACTGCTTCAAAACTTGTGTGAAATTGATGGAACCCTAGCAAAAATCTTCAGTCAGTAGACATTACCATTCTGCACAGAAAACTGGGAGCAAAATGTTGGTCTGAGCTTTGCTTACATTAATAAGCCCCTTAGCAACTTTAAAAAATGGCAAGATGGGACTGTAGCTGCTACCACATTAAAATAATTGAAGAATACTCAAAGCACAGTGTATAGAATGTTATGTGTGAATGCAATGTATGGATGCAGTGGAAGCTATCTATATATGCAAAGAATATTCTGTTTAGTGTAGTGGGAATCACACACACGCAAGCATTCGGTGGATTGTGAGAGTATTTTCAGCCGTTTAAATCTCATTGGGCATAATGTACTAGTTGCTGTTGTTGCCAAACACACTGTTGTATATGTGTGCGCCTGCTTTTTTTTTTTTGAAAGAGAGGTGGTTTCTTCATGGGAGTGATTCATATTTCTGTGACATTTATAGCACCAGCTGCTTCAGGAGTATGTGGGCAATGGGTGGTATCATTTTTCTATTAGCAGAAAATCCTGCTTCCGTGGCTAGTTTCGTCCTTATTGGATGAGCTTGTGCCGTTCATTTAGTTTATTTTTAAACCTGTGTAAATAGTATTTTGTGGACATAAGCTCACTGTGCAAAACGTTCTCCCTGAAAAGCTTTTTGTAGTTATAACTTGCTAGAGTGATCAGGAAGCAGAAATATGGCTGAGGAGGAATGGTACTCTGCAAAAAATGGTAGTGTTTTTTTTTTTTGCTGTTATAAACAACTAGAGAAATGGCACGACCTCTCTGAAGCTCTCGTTCTGTTCAATATTAGTGTAGTTTTGGTCATGCTATTGCAATTATCTATAAATTATTTGTTTCAAGAAGGAACAGTACTGCTGTAATAAACATGAGGTCAGATTTATATAAATAAAATGAATTAATATTTGAACTTTTAAACTGGGCTATAAAATATGTTTACTATTTAGTGATGGAAGTGATATGTGAAGCTTTTGAAACAGTTTTTGAAATTTTTTGGTGAACCAGTGTATTTTCATTCTCCCCCCACCCCACCCCCATAGTTACACAGGTAAGTCACAATGACTTTAATTATTTTTATTCGCCTGTAACTGTATGCAGGTATGCAACTTTACAGTCTGAATGTAGCTGTTTACTCAGAAGTAAATTGTATTGGTTTAAGGAAAATTTACTTTAAATATGTTTCAGATTTGCTATTTAATGGTTAAGCAGAAAGGAGACTTTTTACAGTGCCATCCTAGGCAATGTTATATACTTCTAAATCCATTGAAGTTAATGAGTTTAGAAAGGTGTAATTCTGCTTAGACTAGCATTAGTAATACAACACCATATCTTCCAATCCCCCAGCATTTTTAATTTTCTTTAAGAAAGTTTTGCTTTAATTTTTCATAATGTTACATGAGTTACATTGCAGATTTCTGAACTAGAATACACGCAGCACTTTGAAAAAAATGCGACTTGACAATTTGTGTGTAATTTTCTTTCATGAAATTTTTTTGATTGGATTACATCACATGTCAAAATTTGAAAATTAAATGTTGTGCCAAGTAAAACCATTCTATGAAAGTAAATTAATGTTTCAGCATATGCTTCAGGGGATTTCAAGTAGCATCACAGTGTTCTATTGTTAATCTTAACAATTTAGTTAATTTTAATATATTTTTGCCTTTGAGCAAGTTAATCTTCCATATGGAAACCATCAAGTACTGTCACAGATTTGTTTAAAGAAGAAGAATGAAAACAGTGTGAGTGGTGCTAGAGCTATCCTTTTGCTATAGTAGAGTCACTACCATTTCACTAGAATTTGAGTGATGCAGTGCATTGCTGTCTAAAGTGAATGCTGTTCTTTCTAACTTGCCTAATTTGCTTGATAAAGAAGAAAAAAAGTTTCCATTTTAATAAGAAATCAGTATATGGAGCAGTTTATATATTATTTCTTTCTCATCTGATCTAAAAAATGCATGGCTTTTCCATTTTATGCACAATATGTTAGTAATAGAGGTGTACTGTGTATACTAAATCTGAAGGCAATTATTACAAAATCTGTATTGCTAATTGTAATGGAATAATTACAGGAAGTAGAACACTTTCTGTGTGCATATGTCTTGGCCCCACTGGCAACGTTATCAACCATTCTGTTTTATGTAGACATCCTAGGCATTTGGGAAATTGCTGCTGTTAATGATACTGCAGCATTATGTAGGGCAACCTAGCAGAATATGCTTGAGGAAGATAATGACCTTAATGTAATGCATTTTTCAACCTTGGCTTAATACCATCTTTAAAGATGCAAAAAGCATATAACCAATATCGGAGAATACAGAACATGTGAATGAGCACATCTGGATTTACCTGTCCAGAATGCTGGCAGATACAAGAGCCAGAGACAGGTAGCGTAGTAAGGAAACTAGTCTGAGGTCAGGTACCATGCTGTTCAAGTCCAATTCCTAGCAGAGGGGTAATCTGAATTCAAGGTCAGGTTCAGTTCCAAGGTCAGGGTAACAGGAGTCCAGAGAATAACAGAGACTTGAGGCAGCTACAAACGTACGAGTCTCTCCCGCACAGTGCTGAACTTGTTGCCTGCCTAAATAGGCCCTATCTTAATGCAGACCAGCTGTTGCTCATTGGGCAGTCAGGCGTTCCTGGTTTCAACATCACTGAGTGTTCTGTGCAGAGCCTGTAGCCTTGCACTTTTCTGACAGCTTTCTATCGTTGCCCTGATCTTCTGTCATCTCTGTTCGAGTAGGCTCGGTGACCACCTGTGACTGAACCCCAGACACAGGTGATGCCACCTGTGGCTGAACCCTAGACACAGCCGGTTCTCCTGAGCTGCCTGGCTGCAGACCCGATGAACTTCCTGCTCTTCACTCCTTTCACTTTCTTCTGTCTGCTGTGGCTGCTCCTCTGTTTGCACCCTGCCTTCTCCCTCTAGTTCTTCTTCTTCTGATGAAGTGTCAGCAGGCTGACCCACAACTATCTTTGTAAACCTACAAACAGTTGTTTCTGTTGAGTATGCTGTGTTACTCTGGATAGTCATGAGTTTCTAGGATTGGCAAAGTACAATATGTCTTCAGGCATGTCCATTAAAATCCATTAAAATCTTGGCATCTATTCTGTGTACTTTTTCCCCCAGGTTTGGGAAATACAGAAAATGTTCTCATGAACAGTACAAGTAGGAAAAGAGTCTAATGAAGGACTTCTTCTTAGTGCACAACTATGTAGAGTATAGCTGATTTCATAGCACATTGAATCTGCTTGAGTCTGCTTTACATTTACCTTTTGAACCTGCTGTTGGGTCTGAATGATTTCTCTGTGACAGGGTAATTTGTGTTCTGTAGCAGCCAGCAGTTTTATCACATACATCTGTTCCAAGGCTATTAGCTGCTGAAGTTCTTACTTGGCAAAAATATGTTTTTGCTGGTTATTGGGGTGGAAGAGAACACCTTTGCTACAATATGAAGACAAGGGTTACCTTTCTGAGCTTGCAGAACAAAGCTTGTGTGTATTATAAACATTTTCTGATATGAAGTATGAGGGCAAAGTTTGTTGAGTTAAACTCATTTTTCCAAAGTGGGAAAAAGTTCACTGAATTCCTTTGACCTACCTATACTTTCTCTGCTTAATTTGAATTAGAGCATGTGCTTAATACTTATTTGAATATTTATTTAAATATTTTATTTCTATCCTGCCTTTCAATCTAGAAAAATCCTTGAGGCAGTTAATATACATTAACAAAATACAATTAAACTAGGGCTGCTTCCATGCTCTATAGCATCACCACCTATCCCTTTATTGACTACTTTGTCTTTCTCCCCCCCTTTTTTTGATTGATTGATTGATTTGGAAAGATAATCCCCCTCTTTCAAGGGGAGTGTTTTTCACAACTGAAAGAAGCTGTAATTAGACCTTACAAAACCATTTTTATATGAGAAGAATGTGGGCAATTATAAACCTGTGTCCAGTCTCTCCTTTTTGGTCAAGGTGCTTGAGCAGGTGGTAGCAGAACAACTGTAATCATTTCTAGATGAGACATTTGCCCTTGACCCATTTCAATCTGACGTCAGACTGGTTTTTGGGACTGAAACAGCACTATTGGCTACAGATGGATAAGGGTAACCCATCACCGCTAATATTGTTAGACCTATCAGCAGCGTGTGATAGTACTTTGGTGGACTGATTGCATGCAATCAATGTTTGACATAAAAAGGACAGTCCTCTGCTGATTTCACTGATTCCTTGCTGGCAGGAAGCAAAGCATTTCCATAGGAAAGGCAGAGCTAGCTAGTTGAGACCTGATGTTTGGGAAGCCCCAGGGATCCATTTTATCCCCAGTGTAATTTAATCTGTATGTAAAACCTTTGGTCGAGATCATCAGGAGCTTTGAAGTGGTTGTCACCAGTGTGTGGATGACACCCAGCTTTATATATTACCATCTAAGCCTCCAAAAGCAGATGAACGTCCTAGGCCTTGTCTTGAGGCTAAGATCAAGAGGATGAGGGTTAACAAACTAATCCATTAGTTCACTTTTTTTTTTTGCACTATACCAGTGGTTGGGGTTGAGGTCATCCCCTATTCCAGAGGTTCAACCTCTGGGCACTTTAGGGATTTTGTGGAAGGATACTGAATACCACACAAAAAAGCTACTACTGGAGCCCTGAACCCCAACCCTCCCCCCACCTATTTTTAAAATGAACCAATTAAACAAAATGTTCGGGGGGGGGGGAATGGAAGATCTCAGTTTTTGTAAAATGCCAAACATTTTGAAGGTAACACAAGTGGATAATTGCTGAAGCTTACTAATATTTATTGAATTTAAATAAATTGTGTTATGTGGTCTTAGTTATTAACTGCTTATCTTTTGCAGGACAAGGGAATCTTGATAGGGAATTCCAGTTCACCCTAATACTGGGGAGGGGGGGAACGACCACATAAGCCTGTACACAATGGATTTTATTTGGGATGTTTGAATATATTGTAGATATGGCAGGTACTAGGAGGGTGGGGTGGGTTTCTTTGGCTATAAGAAAAGGTTATGGAACCTTATTTTCCACAGAATATTTAAAGAAATTTAGGTCAAACAGGCAATAGCATATTGAGCCTAGAATACTTTTAGAAAGGTAAATTGAAGATACACAGTTGTTTAATAAGAACATAAGAAGAGCCCTGCTGGATTAGACCAGTGGTCCATCTATTCCAGCATCCTATCTCACACAGTAGCCAACCAGTCAATATTTTGCACCTGCTATGTACTGGTCTACCTTTTATTTGTGATAAAATTAGATTATTTTCAACATCATGGTATTTCATGGGCTCTTTATAAAATCGGACATCAACAATGAATCAGCTATAATGAAAAAGCTGATGTAGGCCTCAATCCTGAAGGAGGGGGGCTGAAACTCTTTATGAGCTGGTGTGACCGTGCGCCAACATAGGTGCCATTTTATCATGGAATAAAGTGGCCACTACACTGGCTTGGAGGAGTCCCGTGGTGCAGAGTGGTAAGCTGCAGTACTGCAGTCTAAGCTCTGCTCATGACCTGAGTTCGATCCCAACGGAATTTGGTTTCAGGTAGCCAGCTCAAGGTTGACTCAGCCTTCCATCCTTCCGAGGTCGGTAAAATGAGTATCCAGCTTGCTGGGGGTAAAGGGAAGATGACTGGGGAAGGCACTGGCAAACCACCCCGCAAACAAAGTCTGCCTAGAAAACGCCGGGATATGACATCACCCCATGGGTCAGGAATGACCCGGTGCTTGCACAAGGGACCTTTGCCTTTTACCTTTTTACACTGGCATGGGGGCAAACATGCCGGTGCCAGGAAGCCACACTGCTGTGCAGGGCTCCCCCAGCAGCACTGCTATGCCAGAAGTAAAATTCCAGAAGCGGGAGCCTGCGCCGGCATGGGGGGTGTTCCCAAGGCATTACTTGGGGGCAGAGCTGCCTTTAGGCAGTTTCCTAACCTCTTTGGACCCGGAAACGCCCCCTCGAGCTGCGGCATGGCTACGCCACTTTTTTTGATGGCATAGCCTTGCTGTTTGCTATGGGCATTTCCTTTTTTTTCTTTTTGAACTACCTTTATTTTATTTTTGGCAGCAGGGAAGCCTCTGTGGAGGCATCATGGCTACACTGCTTCCAGCCACTGCAGATCTCCCCACCCCCCAGGAATGGGCTGGCAATCATAACTTACATGCCATTATAACTGTAAAATCTCAGTGGATGCTAAAATGACATTAAATGGTCTCAGGTTACATGTATATTTCTGTTAAATGTTGACGGTATGTTTTTAAACATGCCAGGTATTTTCTTTTTGCTGTTAGGCTTTTAAAATACAACAGTAGATTTTTCTTTTTGCTGACCGAACTTCTTGTTCATGAAAAATTCTTCTTTCACATGTATGCCAAGTAAACATAGCTTGTGATCTACAAGTGGTTGTCAAAACACAGCCAGAACTGAAGGCTGACAGAACTGAACACAGCCGGAACTGAAGACCATCACCGAAGGCAAAACCCCACATAAACTTACAATGCCATCCTAAGCCAAGTTATACCGTTTGAAGTCCATTGAAGTCAGTTGTTTTGGGGCTAGGAATTATCATGTAAATATTTTGCTTTTGGAATGTGTTTGACATGGTATGAGGTGTCATAACCATGATGTATTAGAACCATTTAATGTAAAGTGTTAATACATTGGCCAGAGGCTAAAATTACACTCCACTAAATGCTTTGATTTGATGTAACCCAAACATGTGATGATGCAAATACTTTGTAGAGGAAGACTGAAAGTCCCAAGCCTTTGTCAGCTGGATGCACATCTTTTCTGGGTTCACATGCTATCAGTAGGAAGGGTTTGACTTTCAAATTTGGTCTTATTGCTTACTGCATTATCTCATCCTTGCTGCAGAATTTCTCTGACAGGGCTATTATTCTCAGTGGTGTCACAGTCAGCTGTCATGATATATTTTCTAACATGAACTAATGGCATTGCAGGTAATGTATTAAAAACTGCTAGATGTTTGTATATGTAGCATATTGGAAATGCAACTACCACACCTAGTCTTCCTTCAAAATTGTAGTAAAGCCTTTGGCGTGTTCTGAGGTCTCTCTCTCAGGTCTTTCTGAAAGGTAGTGGCAAGCAAAACTGATAAGTTGGTTTAAATCAGCTGTCATTAACAACCTGTTGAAGAAAGGATGTATGTGAGAAGATGCTGTCACTAGCTGAAGAAATGCCTAGTGAATTCCTGATAAATTGAGTCATCCTAAATATTTCACCTCTTTTATGCATGGGTGGGAGTTGAAGAAATTCTACTATTTAATACAGCTTCTCTCAGTGCAATGAAGTAAACAGCCAGCCTGAACAAAGAATCTATTAATCTCCCTCACATATTCCCCTTTGGAGGTTTCCTATATTACTGCCAACAGAGTAAATACTGGATAACACTGGTTTCTTGTACCTTCTATGCCTGAAATACTTTATGTAACCATTTCCCACAGAAAAAAAATATGTTTTCTGAGTAATATGTTATTAGTTATAAAAATAAAGTTTATAAGTTGGTTTACAGCATAGAACTTTATTTCTACATGTGAGGTTTCTTAACTATTTGCAGCCAGGCGCTTGCCTAACAAATGAATAGTCTTGTATGAACCAGCCAGTTCTAGATTCATTCCTCTGAATGTGGCAGCTGGGAAAATGGCAATGCCTCTGTGTTGAGAAAATTGCTACCAGCTCAAACCACGATGCCTGTTCACAAACGAATAGTGCCATTCTAACAACGTTTTCCTGGAATTAAGCCCCACTAAATAGACTAAGTAGTATCCCAAGTAATCTGTTTAGGATTGCTGTCTCAGTTTTTCAAGAATATGAATCTGTACATGATGAAAAAACCAGAACCGCTCATCTATGCACAAAAGGGCTGGTGGAGCATAAGGACTTAGAGTCTGAGCTGGCAAATGTGTACAGATCTCAGCTTGAAGTCATAAGAGAGCCCCAGGCAATCCACAATTTCCCCTGTTTCAACCTCTCCTCTATAACATGGGGATATTAATATTGTAAACTACCTTACAGGACTGCTGCAAATATTAGTGTTATGTAGCTTGACATTTTATTTCATTCAAACATCATATACATTATATCATTTATTCTTCCAGTCCAAAGTGGACTGTATTAATATCCCCATAATGCAAATGGTAGAAGCCCTGAAATGTCTGGTAGGAGCCCATGCTGTAGATCCTTTCCGCAACGTCAGCCATCTGGGAATTAGTGTAGTGCTGGCGTGGTAAATACATGTAGTGGGTGCCTCTCCATGTTGCCTGGGGCTTCTCACATTGCCTGGGGCTGCAGAAAGGTGTGGCATTCAGCGGCGTTCATATTGCCACCATCACACAACAATGCTGAGTTTCAATGGGTTAGATGCAATAGAGGACTCTGGTTCTTTGAAAATGTGCAACTTGAAGAAGCTTAACCCATAAATGATGTAGTTGCTATGCTTCTTAGGTGGTTCAGTCTGTAGAGCTAAAGCATCATGATCAGAGTTTCTCCCCACAGCTTTTCCATATAAAGAGAATTGCATAGTACTGTGATTCTCGCACAAGGGAATAACAGATCCTAATGGTTTAATATCACTATAGTCCATATGCCACAGCTGAAAACTAGTAGTTCAATAAGACAGCTCAGTAACCCTTGAGACTCGTACATTGCATTTTATATGGCATTGTTCATCCAGAAGGGTACCAAAGTGCTATGCAAGTGAATATATATTCATTAGCCTTGACAATAGCAAATGCTGTAGTTTATGTTCCCGAGTTCCATTATAACCCTCTTTATTCATTTGCTCATAACTTTATCCTTTGGGGTTAAACATGTTTTGTGTTTGTCCTCCACCCAGAATGTACTGGGCTGTTTAGTTAATTTAAACACACACACATTTATTCCAAGGAAATTCTGACTTCAGAGTCTTCAAATATTATTGGAAGGAAATTTTTTAAATATTATTGGGAGGAAAAAATGTTGATGCTTTTGAGGAAGCATGTAAACACTTTTTCCTCTGCCTACACTTTCTTACACTTTGGTTACTTTTGAAATCTGTTTCCAGTCCTGCCCATTATTATAAACATCCTTGGTGGTGCCTAATGTTTTGTGCAACAACATTCCCTGGCAGCACTTACTGGCTTTATAAAATAGTGCTAGGTGCTAGTAGTTCTAGCAATCTAGGGTTCTAAAGACTGTGATTGTCTAAACAGAACTAAATAAATTCTGTCAGTCATCTGATAATCCAGCTCTTCTAGGAAGGGAAGGTCATCTCTTCATATAGCCCTTTTCTCTTCTGACTTATGTGCTTGTTCACTTGAATTCTTACACCTTTGAGACAGCGATTACAGTCTGCTCAGAAAAGTGCAACAAGTTAAGGCAAGTATCCCAAAGGGAATACTGAGCTGAATTGGCTGGAGCCTTTATACTGCTTCCCTGTGATTTATCAGAGAAGTTCCCCTCAGGTACAAAGGACTATCTGCCAGGAACACATCTCTTCCTCATTCTGTCTTCAAGGCTAGTGTGGGATTCTTTGGAGAATCTTCCCTGGCTTTTCGGCTTCTACCTCCAGTGTTATTGCCTGCTTCCTGCTGCACAACTAGTGCTTTTATTGATTCTCCTGAACCTTCCCTGATTGTCAGCACCTGCTTTATGTTCCTTGATCTCCAGCCCATATTCTCACTGTTCATTCTAGTCCTATCTATAGTCCATTGTCTCCTCTTTTTGGACGTGGACAAAATAACTTTTTATGGATGTTTGATTTACGACACAAGCCAGTATTCATAATTGGAATGTTCCAAAAGAGTGATTGACTGCTTCTCCTGTTTAAAGACAGTTGATTCTCAGCTGGCTTATCTTTCTTTTATTGCCTTTGATTGAAGCAGTACAGTATAATATATGAAAACAGCTGGTTTTGTAAGAGAAACCAGTCTAACATTTCACACTCATGTGGTCACTCAGCATAAATATTCTATTAGTTCTACAATGAAAATGTGTGACTGCGTAAAAGAGAGAGATATTTTGCATTGATTTTCAGGGAATCAATGGAGAAGTCTTTTGGTGTGTTGTCTCTTGTAATGAGCAAGCTTGGCTTAGAGGGTGAGAAACCTAATTTTCTAAGCTGTCATCATTGCACAAAGTGAATATTTTCCAGTCTAAATTCTCCCATGATTTAATCCCCTCTAAATTAGTGGAGTTACACCAGGAATGAACTTGGCACTTCTTTCTTTTACTGTAATTATAGTTTGGAATACAAACAAAGGCTACAGTTTCAGAAGCACTTTGAATATATGCATCACTTTAGGCATAAAAGCTGACCTATTGAGCTATCCTTATATATCAGTTTATTTGTATGCAGAAGAGCTCATGAAAAAGAACTTTAATATCACTTAATTCCTTGGAGTAGCCTGGTATAGTATGAAGAACACAATAACTGAGAATACTGTCAAAGGATAGTGCAATACAGACAACTTGTTGAAGGGGTTCAACAGCTACTAAAAGATACTTACAGTATAATCCTAAACATAGCCATACCTTTCTAAGCACATGGATTTAGATGGATGCAATTCTATTTAAGATGATTCTGTTATTTTCACTGGATACTATACATAAAATGTTTAAGCCAAAATATGTAATTCTTTGGCTAAGAGGTAATTTTCTATGATATCCATTAAATAGCTTACAAACTTCAATAACAACCTTTCTGTCTGTTCTATCCAAAAAGAAGATGTTTGTTAATTAGGGTACAAACCCACAACATTTATTCTGGCAGTAGTTACATTGAAGTTAACACTACTGCTTTATTGCAGGGGTGCTGCAGGAAGGTGGTGTTCTATCCCCATAGCGCAATGCCCCATAAAATGTTTGGACTGAGAGACAGGATTGAGATTCTGTTAGCATCCTGCCAACTCTGCTGCCTAATAGTCTCCCTACCTGAGCTGACAAAGCTGGTCTCAGGGGTGGTGTTGAGGACTCTTAGGCTGGATGGCCCTGGGGGACTTCAACATTCATGCCAAGGCTGTCTTGTCAGGAGCAACTCAAGATATCCTGGCCTCCATGACCGTCATGGGCCTGTCTCAGGTAGTAACTGCCCTACACATTGTGCAGGTCTGATCTGGTACTTTGTTCTTGGCAGATGAAATGTGATCTGAGGGTAGAGGAATTGACAACAGTCCCGTTGTCATGGACAGATCACTACTTGATTGAGTTTAGACTTATAGGGATACCAAGACTGCAGGGTGGGGGATCTATTAAGATGATCCACCCCTGAAGCCAGATGGATCCCAATGGCTTTTTGATGGCTCAAGGGATTTTCCTGTTGATACGGTTGATGCTTCTATCAATGCCCTGGTTGACCTCTGGAATGGGGAAATGACCCAGGTGGATGACAGGATCACTCCCAGGCACACTGTCTCCTTCTGCCAGAAGGTGAAGACATTTCATTTGGCATTCCATTAATGCCCTTCTGCCCTTGTAAGGGCAGAAAGGAAGGATAAAATTTTTGTAAATATATAATAACTAAATATATAATAACTAAATAAATTGTAAGTATTCGTGTGCTGGTGGTTTAATTCCTATTGAATTCTTTAAGACTTCGTTATTAGTATTGAGATTAAAAATTTGATTAACAGAGAGAGAATGTGTTGGAAAGGAATGGGTGAGAATCATTCACCTCAATGATTTAAAATGATTTCTTTCTAAATTACCAAATAATTTGATGAGCTTTTTAAAGCAGTGTTTTAATGTCAGCTGAGTTCCATACTGGATTCATCGAACAGTGATACTCACTAAATGGCTCAGGAAGTAGGTCTTCCATATTGATAAACCTGAACCGAAAATAAACCCGAAAAATGCCTTTTTGGCTTCTGTCGGGTTTAATTTAACCTAAATATTAAAACTTGGAATTAAGCCAAAGCTGGATAGCCGAATCAGCCGAACAGGTATTTGCCTTTTTTCAGCTTTGGCTTTCTCCATGCTTTTCCCTATGGGGATTTTTTTTTATTAGCTCTGGGGGAAGTATTTTTGTAGGTACAGTTCCCAAATTTTTAGGGCAGCTTCAAGGGACTCTCCTTGTATGACCCCCAAAGTTTGGTGAAGATTGGGTCAGGAGGTTTAATTTTATGGGGTCCTGAAAGGGTCCCCCCTCCTCCATAGAAAAACATGGTAAAGTTTACAATGCTTTTCTATGGAAGAGGGGGTCGACCCCTATAAAATTGGAGGGGGTGACTCCCCATAAAATTGGACCCCCTGACCCATATGTTACCAAACTTCGGGGTTCATATAAGGAGAGTCCTTTGCAGCTACACTGTGAATTTGGTGATTCTAACCCCTGGGAAATTTTTAAAAGTACTTACTTTTCATAGTCTGTAATGGCCACTTCCTCACCAAAGACTTATGGGAAAACTCAGTTTCCCATGAATGCTTGCAGTGGACCTGCTCAAAGCTACGGGCAGCACTTCACACTTTAAAAAGGGGAAATGAAATTTAATTTTTCCTTGACACTATAAAGAGAAAAGTTGCCACATCTCTCATGCAATTAACCAATCTATTTGACAGCAGATAATGCAGTATCCGCTTCTCAGAAAGTGTCTTTAGCTGTTTTATCAAGTATTATTGGCACTACTAAACACAAAGTAAAATAAAACATGGTGATTCTTACTGTTCATTTAATTAATGCAACGTCTCTTGTAACGTAAATATACCAAATAAGCTAATTCCATTAAATCTGCCTGATTACATAAGCATAGCTGGTGTTTCTTGAATGCACTACTTTTACAAAAGGTAACTTGGGTTTATACTTGGTTTTATACCTTATGTACCAGTTATCTACATACATATATCATGTGTATTGCTGATGTGACTATATGTTGTTACTTTTGGCCACTTGTGTCTGTGCATGCACAAAGTGCCATCAAGTTGTGGCTCACTTATGGCAACCCAGTAGGGTTTTCAAGGCAAGAGACTAAAAGAGATGTTTTGCCATTGCCTTCCTCTGCCTAATGACCCTGGTATTCCTTGGTGGCCTTCCATCCAAATACTAACCAGGGCTGACCCTGCTGACCCTCCAAGATCTGAAGAGATCAGGCTAGCTTGGGTCATCCAGGTCAGGGCAAAACTTGTAATGTAATGTAATTATATAATTTACTCCTTGTTGGTTTTACTTATCATTTTGTTGTCATTTCATTGTCAGTATTTAGCCAAGGCAGTAATGAACTTCGTATTGTTTTTTTGTTCCAAGTACTGGACCATAACGTTGCAATCCTAAGCAAAGTTGTCTTCAGTGGACTTAGGTTATAACTCTGCTTAGGACTGTGCTGTGATAAAATTGGCAGCAATTAGTAAATTAACATGGAAATTGGCAGAACTGAATTATATGATCCCCAAATTTCCAGTCAATAGCATCCGACTTTCCACTATAGGAATATATTTCACTGGTGTGATTGCTACCATTTTGTCCAACCAGCACCAGCACAGTCCTCTAGTGCCAGGCATCTTCAACTGGTATCTTGTATCATTGAAAGCTACCTTGCACCAGAAGAACACACAGGTGCTGACAGGACAAATGACAGGGTTCAATGCAAAAAATAAACCCAAAATGAGTTTCTTTGAACAAGAACACCCTTAGCGAAGTGTGTGTGGGTATGAAGGTGACTCACACAGCCTCTTTTATATATTGAAGTCAAGACAAATTGGATATGATAATCTGCTATGATTATTTTTTCAATAATTTGTCATGTTGTGACAAACCAGAAAGTGGTGGATCAAGATCTGATCACATGTTGAAGCGTTTACTAAGGTTTAATATGTGCAGATTTCTCTGAAAAGCAGATTCATATTGATTTGCGCTCATCAAAAATTGAGACCATTCGAACTGTAACTAAATTAAGTGCTTTACAAAAGTAAGGAATTTTGTCCTCAACTTTTATCATAATTATAGTTTTTCAAAGCTCCCTTGAGTGTTAGTCATATTAAAAATAACAGTTTTGGCAAAATTGCTTTCCATCTTCCCTGACTCCTAGATAAATCTACAAATTATGTGGTGTAAAATGATTTTTTAGGGTGTGGAAATGCAAGGCTATGAATAGAGCATTTTATATCATTTTAACTTGTGCAATGGGTCCTTTGAAAGAAGCCTAGCTGCAACATTGCTTAATAGCTTTTTATTTCTCTTACTAGTTCACATTGAAGAAAGTGATAATTTTAAGATAGATGAAAGAAGGGGTTTCCAAAGAAAAATAATTTTTTCCCCTAATTTCAGTCAATTGTGTTTTGCCTAAACTTAAACCAGTTTTAGCTGGATTGTCAAATATCTGAACTCTAGTACAGAACTACTGTACATTTTAACATGATGAGAAGAAAATGCTAGGAGTCTCACACAATTCTTGAACTGATTATATCTTTTTATTCCCTGAAGTTCCACTACGTTGCTGCTGATACATCTGCAAAATTCTGCAAAAAATATATACTTACCCTTTACAATGCAAGGAGTATACATAGTCCATATTGGTTTAGTCTGTTCTATTACGCAGTTAGCCATCTATCACACAGAAATTTCCTTTCTGCCAGGATTCACTTCAGTTGTTTAATATGATTACAAGAGAAAGATTGATTCCAATGAATATACAAAGCTACCTTCTCCCGAGTCATTTGGTTACTCCATCTAGATCAATATTATCTAATTCACTAGCAGTAGCTCTCCCAAGCCCTGACCTAGATGGCCCAGGCTAGCCTGATCTCGTCAGATCTCCGTAGCTAAGCAGGGTCAGCCCTGGCTAGTATTTGGATGGGAGACCACCAAGGAATACCAGGGTTGCTGTGCAGAGGAAGGCACTGGCAAACCACCTCTGTTAGTCTCTTGCCATGAAACCCCCCCCAAAAGGGGTCGCCATAAGTCGGCTGCAACTTGATGGCACTTTACACACGTACACAGCTCTCCCAAACCTCAAGCTAAGGTTTCCAACCTCCAGGTGGAAGCTAGAGATCTTTTGCTATTTCAACTGATCTCCAGCCGATAGATATCAGTTCACCTGGAGAAAATGGCCACTTTGGCAATTGGACTCTATGGCATTGAAGTCCCTCTCCTCTCCAAACCCTGCCTTCCTCAGGCTCCGCCCCCAAAATCTCCAGGTATTTCCCAAACTGGAGCTGGCAACCCTACCTCAAGAAGATCATTTCCAATTTTTCTATCTCAGATATTTGTAACATATGATGCTAGGGATTGAACCTGGAATTTACTACATGCAGTGCTTACCGCACAACAATAATCTCTTATTAGCTTGTGTTCATATATGCGCTGCAGAAATTAGAAAAAGACTTATTGTTCTTTTAGTAGTTTAAGGCTTGGCTCAGAATCCTGGGCAAAGAACAAAATGCCCACTTGGATGCTAAAAGCACAGAAGGACGTTTCCAAGGAAAGCTGCTTGAGAGTCTGCAACAATACGAACTGGTCAGGAAATTATGTCCAACGCTTCCTGCCTGTAGTCTAGGCACTGTGGTTATCTGCCACAAATAGTGTTCCATTTCTTCTGCAGTGTGAATTTTTTGGTGGTACTCTCATAAGACATGATGGCTTAAAGTATATATAACTAAATCAGCCAAGCCTGGTAACTTAAGTTCAGGGCAATCTAGAGCATGAATTATGTTAAGCAACATATTAATTATACTTCTCATAAGAATAATTGGTTAATTGCCTAAAATTGTTTTTAATACAACATACAACTCCGTTTTGTTTACTATGACTTTTTTTACAATATTTTATTTTAAATGCAGGTGAACCAAGGAAATTTGACCCAAAGTTCAGAGGACCTATTCACAACAGGTAAATATTTTCATTTAGTATATTTAACTACAATATTTTTTCTTCTTATGAGGGGGAAAGGCTGCACAAAATTGTTCGAATTTTGATTTGTCTTCATGCTGTTTTTCTTATGGTTGGAATATGACAACGTTTTTCTCTTAAGTCATGACATCAAAATAAAAGGAGTACTGTGAGCGAAGGTGCAAGCTAATGCTGTGGGGAGTTACTGACATCCCCATGGATGGTTCTATACCTCCACATTTAGGAGCTCTTTGTGGAGTTCAGCCATTAGATAGTGAGTATATCTGCTCCTGCTCTGCATTCTGGCAGTTGCTGGTAATACATGATAGCAGAGCGCATTGTGGTAAATGTTTATAATGCTTGCAATTGGGAGACGTGTGATAGAGAATTTTGGAAGTAATTAGGCTCATTCCAGAACCAAGATCTGGGTCCATTAACTAAGATCTGGAATAGGTAACAGCATGGACATGGAACTATAAATAAAGTACCATTGCATCTAAGTGAATTATCGCTTAAAGTTCAGGTATCAAGCAATAGCTATGCTACTTGCATCTCTGTCAATGGAGTCAAGCTCAAGCAATCCAAATTAAATAGACTTTCTACTTAACCTTGCAGAGCAAATAGTATGCCAACACTGCAGTCATAAACAGCACACACCCTTGAGCTCAATGGGCTTAGGCTGGGTGTAAGTCTGCTTAGTATCACACTGCAAAGCCATATATAAAGAAGTGAATTTTTAAGTAATTTAGAAATAACATTCTCATCGTTTTACAACATAGGGCAAGTCATGCCCCATATTAGAGAAGCCTGTGTGCTAAGGTTTTCTGGAATTAATAATGGCCAGATCCCATGTTGCAGACCTCATGCTAGCATATCAAAAAGCACATTATAAACAAAAATATGTTTCACTTTGTCTAGTGAAAATGATTTCTTACACTATTGGCAATGCAATCCTTTGCCGAGTTACTCCAGTTCAAGTCCACTGAACACAGGGGGTTTAAACCTGCATAAGAGTGCACTGTAAGAATACCAAAATTAGGTAATATACAATCATATTGGACTCTGTCTTAGCTATAATGACATATAATGTGCCTGAACAGTTGTAAAGCTTTGAAATTGGGAAAGCCAGAAGAGCATTACAAGCTCTGCACTTTATCCTATAACCTTGTCTTGCGATATAATTTCCATTACATTTAAGGGGAATTGAGGATGTTTTGTATCTTTCAGTGCCTACATACTGTGTAGAACTTTATTGGCAGCATAATGAAATCATCTTCTGATTTTAGCCTGCTACGTTACACTGTGACACACTAATTCAAATGTATAGTTACCATGACAATAGCTGCAGATACTGTAGGTATTTGTATTGTGCTGCTAGTATGGCCACATCAAATTTCTTGAAGTGGCTACTACACAACTACTATATCATCTATGCTCAGTGTATTTTATAATGCTCTGGGGAGAAATGCAATATGGGGAGCTAGCATGTTTCCCTGCATTATTTCCCCCTTTGCAGTAATCACATAATTCAGAGCTTCCTTTCCCCGCTTGCTGCTCTTCTTTGCAAACCTGGAGCATATGTCCTTGGTACATATTTCTGGACTTGATTTTATAATAATGTACGACAGCAATGCCCCATGATAAATAAAATAAAGATGTCCATTGTTTCAGACCTTGGCCAATATTTTTAGCTCTCTAATTTCCAAGGTTGTATTCACTGTTAGCATTTGTATTTTTAGTAACTGCAAGTGTTTTTTGTCTCAGCCTTTTTGCTCTGCACTACTGACACACTGGTGAAACAAAAGTAAGAAAGGTTGTGCCCATTTCCTTTTTCATGGCCCTCAGTCTACTTTTGTAGATGTAAACTACAAATAATATTCTGTATATGACTGAACATGGAGGTGATGGGGAAAATATTTGTTAAAAGACATACAGTAATTTACTTTTATATTTGAGGGTACTAGTCCACTTGCTTATTCTAGGTGTAAATATACAAATACAAAAGTAGATTACTGTATGACTTTTTTAGTGGGTTGTGTCTTAAAATTTGTAATGGGGGAGGGGGTTGTCTGTCTAAAACACCCACCCTAACAGCATGTTCTGCCTCCAGGCCTATCACATGTCTGTATATGGATATCTTTTATTTCAGTAGCACATTTGTGAAAAGTACAGCACTGTCAGTATTCAGATTGTATGTGGGATTATCAATCGCATAGTTTGATTTTTCATTCATATGCAGTATTCAAACAAGATGTCACATATAGATGTCCAGTGATGGCCTTGTGGTAGAATGTGGGGTGGGGACATGGGGGGCACCATTGGTGTTGCATCAGTTCCAGTGAAAACACAGAAGTGATGCCATTCTGTTCTAGGAATCGCTTGAAACTTTATGGTTTTACTGGGAAATGACAGGAGTAATTTTTTTCAAGCTCCCCTCCCCGGCCAGCTGCCTAAGTAGTGGTGGACAGCAGGAGGTGGGGACAGGAGATCCCCTGTCTCCAGCAGGAACCTGGTAGTCCTATAGAACAGACATATGAAGTAGGTAGGGTAGGTGTGATCCCACTTTCCAACATGCATAGTTCATACATTTATTACAACCAGCCTAGATTGATCTTTTGTTGATCACAAAACATAGGTTTTTTTCCCTGTGAGATTTACCGTATCTCTTGTTTCAGGGAGTTTTATATTTAATGAGCACTATCAATTTGTTTTAAAAACAAATTTCCTCATCTAGGAAAGATGTTCCTGAATTTCTCATAAGCATCATGCTTATAGGAAAATGTAATCCTATTTGAAAGAAAAACTTTCCAAAAACAGGGCAGGGTAAATAAAATAAGTGTGTGTGTGTGTGTGAACACATAAACACATCAAGCTGCCTTATACTGAATCTGACCCTTGGTCCATCAAAGTCAGTATTGTCTACTCAGACTGACAGTGGCTCTCCAGGGTCTCAGGTAGAGGGATGTGTGCGTGCGTGCATGTGTGTGTGTGCGCATGCGTGCGTGCGCTGTGTGTGTGTGTGAAGAAGTACTGTCAAGTCACTTCCGACTCATGACGACCCTATGAATTAATTACCTCCAAAATATCCTATGGTTAACAGCCCTGCTCAGGTCTTGCAAACTGAAGGCTGTGGCATCAATCCATTTCAGGTTGGGTCTTCCTCTTCTTCTGCTGCCTTCAACTTTCCTAGCATTATTGTCTTTTCCAGTGACTCTTGGCTTCTCATAATGTAACCAAAGTATGATAGCCAGTTTGTTAATTTTAGCTTCTAGGGACAGTTCAGGCTTGATTTGATCTAGAACCCAGTTATTTGTCTTTTTGGTGGTCCATAGTGTCTGTAAAACTCTCCTCCAACACCACATTTCAGAGGAATCTACTTTCTTCCTGTCACCTTTCTTCATTGTCCAGCTTTTACACCCATGCATAATAATAAGGAATACTATGACATGAATTAACTTGATCTTGGTTGCTAGTGACATATCCTTAAACTGAAGAATCTTTTCTAGCGCCTTCATGGCTGCCCTTCCCAGGAGTTTTTCTAGCTCCTTCATGGCTGCCTCAATCTCCTGATTTCTTGGTTGCAGTCTCCTTTTTGGTGGACGATGGAGCCAAGGAATAGAAAGTCTTGAACCATTTCAATTTCCTCATTGTCAACCTTAAAGTTGAGCAATTCTCCAGTAGTAATTACTTTTGACTTCTTGATGTTCAGTTGTAGTCCTGTTTTGGCACTTTCTGTTTTAACCTTCAACAGTAGCTGCTTCAAGTCTTCACTGTTTTCTGCCAGTAATGTGGTGTCATCTGCTGTCACAAGATGCAAGAGTATGTCTTGAGACTCAGCCTGTCCCGCATCCCGCAGCCCTCCACAGGCGCTCCCCACCCTATCCCTGAGGGACTTCCAAGCTGGGTCGACTCACCCAAACAGGAGGAACGTCCCACAGCAACAAGCGGTGAAGGGGCCGAGCCGCCGCAGCCGCAGTGGTGCCTCCAGAATAGAAACAGCCCCACTAATCAGCTGGGCTGTTTAAAGGGAGCTTCGTACGCCCTAGCCCAACATCAGCCATCTGGCAAGTGGAGGACAAGCTGGACCATGTGGCTCACCTTCTGGCCACCAACCAGCTGGAGCTTGGACAGAAGGGCGGTGGATACGCAGAACGGCTGAAGACAGGTGGCCAGGTCAGACGATGCATGAGAACTAATTGCCTGATGAGGGCCTTTTAGGGCCATCAAGGGGGCGGGGTCAGGAAGGGAACTTGGGAAGGGGGAGGAGCCAAGGGTTTATAAAGGGAGGTCAGGCTGAGGCCGAGGAGGTGAGCTGCAGGGCAGTTTGTCTGAAGACTAGCCTTGGGAGCTAACAAAGAAGGCAGGGGTTTGTGATGCCTAACAACCCCCCTCTTTGAACTGAGGTAAAGAATGCCAACCTCTAGGGAGGTTTAGTGGGTGACATGGTCAGGTGCCACAAGGGGGCACCCTGGAAGGACATCTGCATATCTCTAATCATTAATGTTTCTTCCACCAATTTTCACTCCACCTTCATCTAAATCTAATCCATCTTTCCTTATGGTATGTTCTACATATAGATTGAAGAGATAGGGAAATAAAAGACATTATTGTCTGACACTTTTGCCAATTGGAAACCATTCTCCATATTCTGTCCAAATAATAGCCTCTTGTCTGGAGTACAGGTTCCACATCAAACCAATCAGATGCTGTGGCACACCCATTTCCTTTAAAACCAGCCATAGCTTTTCATGATCTACACAGTCTAAAGCTTTGCTGTAATCTATGAAACAGAAGCTGATTTTCTTCTGAAATTCTTTTCTATGCTCTAGTAACCAATGTAAATTTACAATATGATCTTTAGTGCTTCTACCTTTTCTGAATCCGGCTTGAACACCTGACATTTCTTGTTCCATATATGGTAACAGTCTTTGTTGTAAGATTTTGAGCATTACTTTACTTGTGTGTGAAAGTCATGCAATGGTCTGATAGTTGCTGCTGTCTTTGATGTCCTTTTGGGTTGGAATGGGAATGTAAATTGACCATGTTTAGTCTGTGGGCCATTGTTTTGTTTTCTGTATTTGTTGGCATATTCTTGTCAAGATTTTGATGGACTCTGTTTCTCTGGCTTGGAATAAAAGTACTGGAATCTAAAATGGATAGGTCACCATGAACTCACTTTGGTTAGAGTGTCATTTTCCTGAAAAATTAGATTTGGCCAGAGTTAACTCTATTCTGTATACATCCTAAGTTAATTTACTACAATTTGCTCTGTATGAGTTACTTTTGAAGACTTTTTTCAAAACTTCAGTTGGTTCAGAATGAAGCTGTTGTTAGGAACTTACATACCTCAGAAGTACTGAAGGAATTTCACTGGCTATCCATTAATATCTAGGCCCAATTCAAACTGCTAAATTTTAACGTTTAAACCTCTAAATGGCCTAGGAAACGGCTATGCCTGCTGCTCTCATATTAGCTTACCTGACTGTAGAAGACACTTACCTTCTACAGTGCCCCTACCTTCAAATCTGAGTGGTAGGCTTTTTCTTATGGCTCTTGGCTTGTGAAATTGCCTTCTTGCATCTAAGAGCCACATACCGTATTTTTCGCTCCATAAGACGCACTTTTTTTCTCCTCAAAAGTGAGGGGAAATGTCTGTGCGTCTTATGGAGTGAATGTGTGCCGGCCCAACAGCCAGCTGGGGGGCGGGGCCCAGCCGCCCAGCACCGCTGGAGCCCAGCGCAGAGCCGGCAGCCAGCTGGGAAGCCAACAGCCAGCTGGGGGGCGAGGGGCCCTCCCCCTTGCTGCCCAGTGCACCTCGGGAGCCCAGCACGCCCGGGAGCCGGCTGGGAAGCCGATAGGGAGTCCTGGGAAGGGGGCGGTGGGTCTTTAAACCGCTTTCCCCCCCTTCCCGGTCCGATGCTCAGCTGTTGGGTGGGGACCCGCCCAACAGCTGAGCTGGGGGGGAAAACTGCTTTGCGCTGCCTGGGCAGGCAGCGCAGAGCACTTCCCCCACTTCCTGATGCTCCCGCCGAACAGCTGAGCTGGGGGGGGAAAGTGCTCTGCACTGCCTGGGCAGGCAGCGCAGAGCACTCCCCCCCCCTTCCCGTCCCGATGCTCCCGCCCAACAGCTGAGCTGGGGGGGGGAAGTGCTCTGTGCTGCCTGGGCAGGCAGCGCAGAGCACTTCCCCCCCCTTCGCAGGCAGTGCGGAGCATTTCCCCCCCCTTCCCGGTCCGATGCTCAGCTGTTGGGCGGGGCCCATCCTCTTGGTTCTCCAAATATTTTTTCTTGTTTTCCTCCTCTAAAAACTAGGTGCGTCCTATGGTCAGGTGCGTCTTATGGAGCGAAAAATACGGTAAGTTGGAGAAAGGCTCTGTAGGCTGGATGAAAACTTCATGCTTTGCTTAGCTGAGTGGTAGGAAAGCAATAACTTATTTTAGGAATAGCTGCTTTCCTGCAGGATGCTTTTTCTCTGACACAAGTTATTGCCAGTTAGAAATACTTGCAGGGCTAGAAGTTTTTCATAACCACTGGTGTCCCATTAAAGCAACTCAGGATGGTAGTGTCTCTGAAATCCTGTTAAAAAGGAACAGAATTAGCCTGGGAAAAAGACATTGCTTTGCTTGATTGGAATTCCCTCTTTTTCCTGTTAGCTGCAGCCCTGTCTCTTGTTGTGTCTCAAATATCTTTCTATTCTTTTTTTTTTTTAACCACATCAGCAAGTGAAGGTCTGTTCTATATATCACTGGCAAATGTCTGTCATTTTTTTTAGTTTATTTATAGTCTGCCTTTCTTGCTGAGACTCAAGATGGAGTTCACATTGTAAGAATACAGTCAAATAGCACGAGACATAGAATAAACAGTGCAATAGGACTAGGATTATAAAAATTAGAAAAATGCAAAAAAACACCAGACATTGTATGTAAAAAATGGAATTAAAAATGTAGAAAACAACGCATTAAGAGCAAGATAATACATACCATAAACAGTGGAATAGAGTACCGTGCTGATTCCCTTTATAAAAGCACCCTCCTGAACCATTCTATTATACTACAGCTCTGTTGTCTTTATAAAATGCCCCCCTGAACAATTGTTTTACTTAGCTTGCGATATGGTATACATATTACACCCATTCTGCTGTCACTCTATTAGTTACCTCTGCCTGCTTCCTGATAGTAACTGAGTTGACTCCAACGTAGTAGGGTGTGTGAAGGAAGAAATTTTTTGGACATTTCAAGGATTCCTAGGAGATGTAGATTCTTTATGCATATGAACCCAGAGAGCCCTCCCTCATAAACGTCCTATCAGTGAGTGCTTAAGTGATGGGCGTAAGAACATATTTTACACTAACCACAGCGGAACTCCCAACTTCTGCACTTTATTGTTCCAAATAGGAATGATTGCTATTACTTCACTTATATGGAAGAAAGGGATCACTCAGACCCATATGAAGTGGTGATTAAGCCAGCTTTTTGCCCTTGTGATGCTGGTGACCACAGACCTTGAGAACCAGACCACAGACCTTGAGAGCCAGACCTTCTTCTCTCTGTATTGCCAGATCTATAGATCTGCATAGCCACTCTGTTTCTTGGCCATTCTACAGTGCTGTAGAACCTTGGGAATATTTAGAGGATGTTAGTTAAATGACAACAGATCTTGGCAGCTTCAAACTTTTACAATTGCATTTTGTTAAAAGGATAAAGATAGGTGAGCAATTACAAACAAAGCAGCTGAAATGTGTGACATAATACTGCTTTAAAGAGGATCTGTTGTGCTTCACTAAGGAGCCATCATGAATATCAATGTGATTAAACTGAAATGGCTGCACTTTGGGGTCCCTCCCCCACACCAAATAATCTGCTAATTTTTAAATGGGTTTATCAAGATATTTAACTGTAATGAGCAATTGCTTGAGTGATTACAGTATGATCACATTCTTGAAAATCTGTGCTTGTGTTGTTCATAGTAACACATAAAAAGGAATGGCCAAAATGGCCAACCCTACATCCAAAACCCAAACAAAAGATGCATACTTGTTTGCATATCATGAAATCCTTCCTCCACTAGGTTGTAACATCTCCTGTTGATATACTGTTGACCAATGTATAGATTACAGCTGCCTCATTAAGATTGCTTTAAATTCCTTCTGTTGTTGTTGTTGTTGTGTTGTAAAGCATTTGTGTGCGGCAAGTAACCATATGGATTAGGCAGGTTTTCACTGTACCACTTCAGGCATTAAAAAAAAAAAGGTTTCTCTGGTGTGGTGAAAACTGACCATTCTGTATGGCAAGTAGCTGGACATGAACAGTTCACTGTATGGCTTTCAAATGGAGAGATCAAAAGTAGCCTCATGGCACCTGTAATATGTAAATGATCCCAAAACCCAAAGCAGTGTCAGATCCAGATTTTGGAGAGAGGTACTTACATTGGAATGCTATGCAGAGTTACTCCAGCCCATTGGTTTTACCTGCAATAACAAGCACACTTATAGGAAGAAGAAGAGTTGTTTTTTATACACCACTTTTCTCTACCAAAAGGAGTCTCAAAGTGGCTTCCCTTTCCCTTTCCCTCCCCACAACAGGCACCTTGTTAGGTAGGTGAGGCTGAGAGAGTTCTGAGAGAACTGTGACAAGCCTAAGTTCACCCAGCAGGCTTCATGTGGAGGAGTGGGGAATCAAACCCGGTTCTCCAGATTAGAGTCTGGTGCTCTTAACCACTACCCCATGCTGGCTCCAGGAGGAATCCAGGTTCAGTCAGGGATCATGACTCAGTTCAAGGGAGGTAACACTCCTGCCCATAATGAACAGTGTTCTATCACAACTCACTAGGAGCAGAAGAATGGAGGTACAGAGGAAGTAACAAAGGCCTTGTAGTGCAGTGCTTTGTATTATTACGTACCTATACCATATCCATTTTTCCTTCCTACTGCTACCTGCTGAGAATCTTTTTCTCTGTGCACCTCCTAATGTCAGGAACTGCTTTGGTTAACTAGGCAGTCACTAGAGGGATGCAGGTGATTGGCTTTTCCTCCGCACTTTGGTAGCTTCAGGGGTTGGGATTTTGATCTGAAGGAAGAGATGGTACCAAGCATTAGGATTAGTGGCTGCCCACCCTCTCCCTCTGGGTCTAGTCTTTGCCATGGCATTGGGGTAGGCAGCAGTAGTTGCTGCTGCTTCCCAGCAATCATGTGGAGGAAAAAGGCAGTGGGTCCCTGGTTGGTGTGTGAGCCCTGACAGATGTTCAGTCATGCTGACTCTGGGCCTGACTCAACGCATTTAATATTCAGTGTTCTGGAGAAGAACACATCTGTTACCGCATTCACTGGGGTTGGCAGGAAAACAAAACTGTACAAATGGAGAATTGCAAATCCTTTGGAATACAAATGCATTATTGAGAATATGTTGTAAATGTGCCCTTGTTTCCTGGAAAAGAGAGAGAACGAGACCACCATCAATTATTTATCAATTTTATTTTTCTCTCTGTGGAAAAATGGCAAAGATAAAAACTGTAGCACTGTAGTGATCAATGCAGCATCTTAAACACACCATGGCCTTTTCCATCCACAAATGTACTTTGTTGCCTGTTAATATTCTGAAATAGGTGGAAAAGTCTGAGTGTACATTTAGCACGGAGTTAGTGTTTAAATGTATTGGAGAAGTATCAGTATAGCTCTCCTTGTTACTTTTCCAACGGTATGGGGAAAACAGTTGTAGATTAAAGTGCATAGTAGATAGCTGCTAAATTATATTGTTGTCAGTTGACATTGCATCCTGAAACGTCTTGAAATCACACACTGTGGGAACACTTCAGTCATAGTGCCAGTATGTTCCTTTGGTAGGTAGCCAGATTCCTTTGTTTTTATCCAGACTGGTGCTTTACAGTAGCCCAGTTTCCTGTGTACATGTGGCAAATTATGATGTGAGTGGCCCACAGTAGGCTCAAACAAGGACCAAACTAAATATTCTCTGCTTCCAGTTTTCAGCTAGAAACTAGCAACTTGGGAGACATCGAGATCTACCTCCCAAGGATTGTCATCTTTCTTTATATCTTGTTCAGTGTCATTTTTCTCTTGGCTGCTGCTTTGTCTTCCTTCCTGGATTAGTATGGATGATCCCACCCAAGCAGATATTACATAGTAAATACATAGATATAGTGAGTATCTCAGAAGCATGGTGAGATGGGGAAAATCTATGGGATACAGTCACTCCTGGGTATAAGCTCTGTAGGCAGGGCAGGGAGGAGACTGGTTGGGGGAGGTGTTGCATTTTAGATCAGAGGGCACAGAATCAAATGAATTAGAAACCATTAAGGGAATGAACTTCCCAATGGAAGCAATATGGGTGGAAATACTGGGCCCTAAGGGTTACTTAAGTGGGGAACGAGAATACTTTAAAGGAAGCTGAAATGGAAGCACAAAAAAGCCAAATCCCTAGAGGATGCTTGGAATCCATTTAAAACCACACTTATTAGAGCCCAGATAGAATGCATTCCATAGGTTAGGAAAGGCACTGCCAATCCTAAAAGAATGCCTGCATAGTTAACAATGCAAGTCAAGGAAGTTGTAAAAAGCAAAGAGGCTTCTTTTTAAAAGTGGAAAGTCTGCCTGAATGAATAGACAACAGTGACCCGGTAGACAATACAAGCATGTAGACAATGGTGACCCAGTAGACCAGGGGTGGGGAACCTTTTTCCTGCCAAGGGCCATTTGCACATTTATAACATCATTCAGGGGGCATACCAGGTGTAGATCTCCCGGTGTGGGGGGAGAGGCTAGGGTTGCCAGGTCTCCGGCCACCACCTGGAGGTTGGCAACCCCAGGGGAGGCTACGCAGAGAAGGCCTGGAGGGTGCCCCTGCTCCCCCCCCAGGCGGGAGGGCAGCCAGCGGTGGGCCCGAGCAAACGAGGTGCCAGAGGGGCG